>NC_081370.1:12607209-12942209 GCF_030684315.1 Stegostoma tigrinum
GTGTGTGTGTGTGTGGGGGGGGGAAGGAGGTTGTGTGTGTGTGTGTGTGTGTGTGTGTGAGGTGTGTGTGTGTGTGGGGGGGGGGAAGGAGGTGTGTGTGTGTGTGTGTGGGGGGGGAGGAGGTGTGTGTGTGTGTGTGTGGGGGGGGAAAGGAGGTGTGTGTGTGTGTCGGGGGGGAAGGAGGTGTGTGTGTGTGGGGGGGGAAGGAGGTGTGTGTGTGTGTGTGGGGGGGAAGGAGTGTGTGTGTGTGTGTGTGGCGGGGGAAGGAGGTGTGTGTGTGTGTGGGGGGGAAGGAGGTGTGTGTGTGTGTGTGGGGGGGGGAAGGAGGTGTGTGTGTGTGTGGGGGGGGGAAGGAGGTGTGTGTGTGTGTGGGGGGGGTAAGGAGGTGTGTGTGTGTGTGTGTGGGGGGGGGAAGGAGTGTGTGTGTGTGTGTGGGGGGGGGAAGGAGGTGTGTGTGTGTGTGGGGGGGGGAAGGTGTGTGTGTGTGGGGGGAAGGAGGTGTGTGTGTGGGGGGGAAGGTGTGTGTGTGTGTGTGGGGGGAAGGAGGTGTGTGTGTGTGTGTGGCGGGGGGAAGGAGGTGTGTGTGTGTGTGGGGGGGGAAGGAGGTGTGGTGTGTGTGTGTGGGGGGGAAGGAGGTGTGTGTGTGTGTGGGGGGGGGGAAGGAGGTGTGTGTGTGTGTGGGGGGGGTAAGGAGGTGTGTGTGTGTGTGTGTGGGGGGGGAAGGAGGTGTGTGTGTGTGTGGGGGGGGGAAGGAGGTGTGTGTGTGTGTGGGGGGGGAAGGTGTGTGTGTGGGGGGGGAAGGAGGTGTGTGTGTGGGGGGGAAGGTGTGTGTGTGTGTGTGGGGGGGAAGGTGTGTGTGTGTGTGGGGTGGTAGGTGTGTGTGTGTGTGGGGGGGAAGGAGGTGTGTGTGTGTGGGGGGGAAGGAGGTGTGTGTGTGGGGGGGAAGGAGGTGTGTGTGTGTGTGGGGGGGAAGGAGGTGTGTGTGTGTGTGGGGGGGGGGAAGGTGTGTGTGTGTGTGCGGGGGAAGGAGGTGTGTGTGTGTGTGTGGGGGGGGAAGCAGGTGTGTTTGTGTGTGGGGGGGGGGAAGGAGGTGTGTGTGTGTGTGGGGGGGGGAAGGAGGTCTGTGTGTGTGTGTGTGTGTGTGTGTGTGTGTGTGTGGGGGGGGGGGGGGGGAAGGAGGTGTGTGTGTGTGTGTGGGGGGGGGAAGGAGGTGTGTGTGTGTGTGTGTGGGGGGGGGTGGAAGGAGGTGTGTGTGTGTGTGTGTGTGGGGGGGGGGAGGAGGTGTGTGTGTGTGTGTGGGGGGGGGGAAGGAGGTGTGCGTGTGTGTGTGGGGGGGAAGAGGTGTGTGTGTGTGTTGGGGGGGGGAAGGAGGTGTGTGTGTGTGTGGTGGGGGGGAAGGAGGTGTGTGTGTGGTGGGGAGAAGAAGGTGTGTGTGTGGGGGGGAAGGAGGTGTGTGTGGGGGGGAAAAAGGTGTGTGTGTGTGTGGGGGGGGGGAAGGAGGTGTGTGTGTGTGTGTGTGTGGGGGGGGGAAGGTGTGTGTGTGTGTGTGTGGGGGGGAAGGAGGTGTGTGTGTGGGGGGGGAAGGTGCGTGTGTGTGTGGGGGGGAAGGTGTTGTGTGTGTGTGGGGGGGAAGGTGTGTGTGTGTGTCGGGGGGAAGGAGGTGTGTGTGTTGGGGGAAGGAGGTGTGTGTGTTGGGGGGAAGGAGGTGTGTGTGTTGGGGGGGAAGGTGTGTGTGTGTGTGGGGGGGGAAGGAGGTGTGTGTGTGTGTAGGGGGGGGGGAAGGAGGTGTGTGTGTGGGGTGGGGAGAAGGAGGTGTGTGTGTGTGTGTGTGTGTGTGTGGGGGGGGGAAGGAGGTGTGTGTGTGTGTGTGTGTGTGGGGGGTTGAAGGAGGTGTGTGTGTGTGTGGGGGGGGGAAGGAGGTGTGTGTGTGTGTGTGTGTGTGGGGGGGGGAAGGAGGTGTGTGTGTGTGTGGGGGGGGAAGGAGGTGTGTGTGTGTGTGGGGGGGGAAGGAGGTGTGTGTGTGTGTGTGGGGGGGGAAGGAGGTGTGTGTGTGTGTGTGGGGGGGGAAGGAGGTGTGTGTGTGTGTGTGTGGGGGGGGAAGGAGGTGTGTGTGTGGGGGGGGGGGAAGGAGGTGTGTGTGTGTGTGGCGGGGGGAAGGAGGTGTGTGTGTGTGTGTGGGGGGGAAGGAGGTGTGTGTGTGTGCGTGTGGCGGGGGGGGAAGGAGGTGTGTGTGTGTGTGGGGGGGGGGAAGGAGGTGTGTGTGTGTGTGTGGGGGGGGGAAGGAGGTGTGTGTGTGTGTGTGGGGGGGGGAAGGAGGTATGTGTGTGGGGGGGGAAGGAGGTGGGGGGAAGGAGGTGTGCGTGTGTGGGGGGGGGAAGGAGGTGTGTGTGTGTGGGGGGGGGAAGGAGGTGTGTGTGTGTGTGGGGGGGGGAAGGAGGTGTGTGTGTGTGTGGGGAGAAGGAGGTGTGTGTGTGTGGGGGGGGGGAAGGAGGTGTGTGTGTGTGTGTGTGTGTGGGGGGGGGGGGGAAGGAGGTGTATGTGTGTGTGTGTGGAGGGGAAGGAGGTGTGTGTGTGGTTGGGGGAAGGATGTGTGTGTGTGGGGGGGGGAAGGAGGTGTGTGTGTGTGTGTGGGGGGGGGGAAGGAGGTGTGTGTGTGTGTGTGGGGGGGGGGGAAGGAGGTGTGTGTGTGTGTGTGTGTGTGGGGGGGGGAAGGAGGTGTGTGTGTGTGTGTGGGGGGGGAAGGAGGTGTGTGTGTGTGTGTGTGTGTGGGGGGGGAAGGAGGTGTGTGTGTGTGTGTGTGGGGGGGGGAAGGTGGTGTGTGTGTGTGTAGGGGGGAAGGAGGTGTATGTGTGTGTGTGTGGGGGGGAAGGAGGTGTGTGTGTGTGTGGGGGGGAAGGAGGTGTGTGTGTGTGTGTGGGGGGGGAAGGTGTGTGTGTGTGGGGGGGAAGGTGTGTGTGTGTGTGGGGGGGAAGGTGTGTGTGTGTGTGGGGGGGAAGGTGTGTGTGTGTGTGGGGGGGGAAGGACGTGTGTGTGTGTGTGGGGAGGGGGGGGGAAGGAGGTGTGTGTGTGGGGGGAAGGAGGTGTGTGTGTTGGGGGGAAGGTGTGTGTGTTGTTGGGGGGAAGGAGGTGTGTGTGTGTGTGGGGGGGGAAGGAGGTGTGTGTGTGTGTGTGTGGGGGGGGGAAGGAGGTGTGTGTGTGTGTGTGGGGGGGGGAAGGAGGTGTGTGTGTGGGGGGGAAGGTGTGTGTGTGTGTGTGGGGGGGGAAGGAGGTGTGTGTGTTGGGGGGAAGGTGTGTGTGTGTGTGGGGGGGAAGAAGGTGTGTGTGTGTGTGGGGGGGAAGGAGGTGTGTGTGTGTGTGTGGCGGGGGGAAGGAGGTGTGTGTGTGTGTGTGGCGGGGGAAGGAGGTGTGTGTGTGTGGGGGGGGGAAGGAGGTGTGTGTGTATGTGTGTGGGGTGGGGGGAAGGAGGTGTGTGTGTGTGTGGGGGGGGGGAAGGAGGTGTGTGTGTGTGTGTGTGTGGTGGGGGGGAAGGAGGTGTGTGTGTGTGTGTGGGGGGGGGAAGGAGGTGTGTGGGGGGGGGAAGGAGGTGTGTGTGTGTGTGTGTGTGGTGGGGGCTGAAGGAGGTGTGTGTGTGTGTGTGTGTGTGGTGGGGTGGGAAGGAGGTGTGTGTGTGTGTGGCGGGGGAAGGAGGTGTGTGCGTGTGTGTGTGTGTGTGGGGGGGGGAAGGAGGTGTGTGTGTATGTGTGTTGGGCGGGGAAGGAGGTGTGTGTGTGTGTGGGGGGGGGAAGGAGGTGTGTGTGTGTGTGGGGGGGGGGACGGAGGTGTGTGTGTGTGGCGGGGGGGAAGGAGGTGTGTGTGTGTGGGGGGGGGAAGGAGGTGTGTGTGTGTGTGGGGGGGGGAAGGAGGGTGTGTGTGTGTGTGTGTGTGTGGGGGGGGAAAGAGGTGGTGTGTGTGTGTGTGGGGGGGGGGAAAGAGGTGTGTGTGTGTGTGTGTGTGGGGGGGAAGGAGGTGTATGTGTGTGTGTGGGGGGGAAGGAGGTGTATGTGTGTGTGTGTGGGGGGGAAGGAGGTGTATGTGTGTGTGTGTGGGGGGAAGGAGGTGTGTGTGGGGGGGAAGGAGGTGTGTGTGTGTGTGGGGGGGGGAAGGAGGTGTGTGTGTTGGGGGGGGAAGGATGTGTGTGTGTGGGGGGGAAGGAGGTGTGTGTGTGTGGGGGGGAAGGAGGTGTGTGTGTGTGGGGGGGAAGGAGGTGTGTGTGTGGGGGGGGGAAGGAGGTGTGTGTGTGTGTGTGGCGGGGGGGAAGGAGGTGTGTGTGTGGGGGGGAAGGAGGTGTGTGTGTGTGGGGGGGAAGGAGGTGTGTGTGTGTGTGGGGGGGAAGGAGGTGTGTGTGTGTGGGGGGGAAGGAGGTGTGTGTGTGTGTGGGGGGGGGAAGGAGGTGTGTGTGTGTCTGTGGGGGGGGAAGGAGGGGTGTGTGTGTGTGGGGGGGGGAAGGAGGTGTGTGTGTGTGTGGGGGGGGGAAGGTGTGTGTGTGTGTGGGGGGGAAGGTGTGTGTGTGTGTGGGGGGGAAGGTGTGTGTGTGTGGGGGGGGGAAGGAGGTGTGTGTGTGGGGGGGAAGGTGTGTGTGTGTGTGGGGGGGAAGGTGTGTGTGTGTGTGGGGGGGAAGGAGGTGTGTGTGTGTGGGGGGGAAGGAGGTGTGTGTGTGGGGGGGAAGGAGGTGTGTGTGTGTGTGGGGGGGAAGGAGGTGTGTGTGTGTGTGGGGGGGGGGGGAAGGTGTGTGTGTGTGTGCGGGGGAAGGAGGTGTGTGTGTGTGTGTGGGGGGGGGAAGGAGGTGTGTTTGTGTGTGGGCGGGGGGGAAGGAGGTGTGTGTGTGTGTGGGGGGGGGAAGGAGGTCTGTGTGTGTGTGTGTGTGTGTGTGTGTGTGTGTGGGGGGGAGAAGGAGGTGTGTGTGTGTGTGTGTGGGGGGGGAAGGAGGTGTGTGTGTGTGTGTGTGTGTGGGGGGGAAAAGGAGGTGTGTGTGTGTCGGGGGGAAGGAGGTGTGTGTGTGTGGGGGGGAAGGAGGTGTGTGTGTGTGTGGGGGGGAAGGAGGTGTGTGTGTGTGTGTGGCGGGGGGAAGGAGGTGTGTGTGTGTGGGGGGGAAGGAGGTGTGTGTGTGTGTGTGGGGGGGGGAAGGAGGTGTGTGTGTGTGTGGGGGGGGGAAGGAGGTGTGTGTGTGTGTGGGGGGGGTAAGGAGGTGTGTGTGTGTGTGTGGGGGGGGTGAAGGAGGTGTGTGTGTGTGTGGGGGGGGGGAAGGAGGTGTGTGTGTGTGTGGGGGGGGGAAGGTGTGTGTGTGTGTGGGGGGGAAGGTGTGTGTGTGTGGGGGGGGAAGGAGGTGTGTGTGTGGGGGGGAAGGTGTGTGTGTGTGTGTGGGGGGGAAGGTGTGTGTGTGTGTGGGGTGGAAGGTGTGTGTGTGTGGGGGGGGAAGGAGGTGTGTGTGTGTGGGGGGGGAAGGAGGTGTGTGTGTGGGGGGGAAGGAGGTGTGTGTGTGTGTGGGGGGGAAGGAGGTGTGTGTGTGTGTGGGGGGGGGGAAGGTGTGTGTGTGTGTGCGGGGGAAGGAGGTGTGTGTGTGTGTGTGGGGGGGGGAAGGAGGTGTGTTTGTGTGTGGGCGGGGGGGAAGGAGGTGTGTGTGTGTGTGGGGTGGGGGGAAGGAGGTGTGTGTGTGTGTGGGGGGGGGAAGGAGGTCTGTGTGTGTGTGTGTGTGTGTGTGTGTGTGTGGGGGGGGGGAAGGAGGTGTGTGTGTGTGTGGGGGGGGGGGGGGAAGGAGGTGTGTGTGTGTGTTGGGGGGGGGGGGAAGGAGGTGTGTGTGTGTGTGTGGGGGGGGGAAGGAGGTGTGTGTGTGTGTGTGTGTGGGGGGGGGAGGAGGTGTGTGTGTGTGTGTGGGGGGGGGAAGGAGGTGTGCGTGTGTGTGTGGGGGGGGAAGGAGGTGTGTGTGTGTGTTGGGGGGGGAAGGAGGTGTGTGTGTGTGTGTGTGGGGGGGAGAAGGAGGTGTGTGTGTGGCGGGGGGAAGGAGGTGTGTGTGTGTGTGGGGGGGGAAGGAGGTGTGTGTGTGTGTGGGGTGGGGGGATGGAGGTGTGTGTGTGTGTGGGGGGGGGGAAGGAGGTCTGTGTGTGTGTGTGTGTGTGTGTGTGTGTGTGTGTGGGGGGGGGGAAGGAGGTGTGTGTGTGTGTGGGGGGGGGGGGGAAGGAGGTGTGTGTGTGTGTGGGGGGGGGGGGAAGGAGATGTGTGTGTGTGTGTGTGTGGGGGGGGGGAAGGAGGTGTGTGTGTGTGTGTGTGTGGGGGGGGGAGGAGGTGTGTGTGTGTGGGGGGGGGAAGGAGGTGTGCGTGTGTGTGTGGGGGGGGAAGGAGGTGTGTGTGTGTGTTGGGGGGGGAAGGAGGTGTGTGTGTGTGTGTGTGGGGGGGGGAAGGAGGTGTGTGTGTGGGGGGGGGAAGGAGGTGTGTGTGTGTGTGGGGGGGGAAGGAGGTGTGTGTGTGGTGGGGGGACAGGAGGTGTGTGTGTGGTGGGGACAGGAGGTGTGTGTGTGGTGGGGGTACAGGAGGTGTGTGTGTGTGTGTGTTTGTGTGTGGGGTGGGGGACAGGAGGTGTGTGTATGGAGGGGGGGTACAGGAGGTCTGTGTGTCGGGGGAGACAGGAGGTATGTGTGGGGGGGTGACAGGAGGTGTGTGTGTGGTGGGGGGGGGTGACAAGGAGGTGTGTGTGTGCTGGGGAGTTGACAGGAGGTGTGTGTGTTGGGGGGGACATGAGGTGTGTGTGTGTGGGGGGTGGGGGACAGGAGGTGTGTGTGTGGAGGAGGGGACAGGAGGTCAGTGTGTGTCGGGGGGGGACAGGAGGTGTGTGTGGGGGGGTGCAGCAGGTGTGTGTGTGGGGCGGGGGTGGACAGGAGCTGTGTGTGTGTGTGTGTTTGTGTGTGTCGGGGGTGGACAGGAGGTGTGTGAGTGTGGGGGTGTGGGGACAGGAGGTGTGTATGTGTGGAGTGGGGGCAGGAGGTGTGTGTGTGTGGGCGGGGGGACAGGAGGTGTGTGTGTGTGGGCAGGGGGACAGGAGGTGTGTGTGTGTGTGTGGGCGGGGGGACAGGAGGTGTGTGTGTGTGTGGGCGGGGGGACAGGAGGTGTGTGTGTGTGGGCGGGGGGACAGGAGGTGTGTGTGTGTGGGCGGGGGGACAGGAGGTGTGTGTGTGTGTGTGGGCGGGGGGACAGGAGGTGTATGTGTGTGGGCAGGGGGACAGGAGGTGTGTGTGTGTGGGCGGGGGGACAGGAGGTGTGTGTGTGTGTGTGGGCGGGGGGACAGGAGGTGTGTGTGTGTGGGCAGGGGGACAGGAGGTGAGTGTGTGTGTGGGCGGGGGGACAGGAGGTGTGTATATGTGTGTTGGGGGGGACAGGAGGTGTGTGTGTGTGGCGGGGGGACAGGATGTATGTGTGTGGGGTAGGGGGGGACAGGAGGCCTGTGTGTGGCGGGGGGGACAGGAGGTGTGTGTGTGTGTGTGTGTCGGGGGGGGACAGGAGGTGTGTGTTGGGGGCAGGGGGGCACGAGCTGAGTGAGTGTGTGTGTGTAGGACAAGAGGGGTATGTGTGTGTAGGACAGGAGGGGTGTGTATGTATGTGTAGGACAGGAGGGGTGTGTGTGTGTAGGACAGGAGGGGTGTGTATGTATATAGGAGAGGAGGGGTATGTGTGTGTGTGTGTAAGACAGGAGGGGTGTGTGTGTGTGTAAGACAGGAGGGGTGTGTGTGTGTGTAAGACAGGAGGGGTGTGTGTGTGTGTATAGGACAGGAGGGGTGCGTGTGTGTGTGTAGGACAGGAGGGGTGTGTGTGTCTAGGACAGGAGGGGTGTGGGTGTGTGTGTGTAGGACAGGAGGGGTGTGTATGTATATAGGAGAGGAGGGGTACGTATATGTGTGTGTGTGTGTGTGTATATAGGACAGGAGGGGTGCGTGTGTGTGTGTGTGTGTCGGATAGGAGGTGTGTGTGTGTCGGAGGGGGACAGGAGGTGTGTGTTGGGGGCAGGGGGGACACGAGCTGAGTGAGTGTGTGTGTGTGTGTGTGTAGGACAGGAGGGGTGTGTGTCTGTGTAGGACAGGAGGGGTGTGTGTGTGTGTAGGTCAGGAGGGGAGGGGTGTGTGTGTGTAGGACAGGAGGAGTGTGTGTGTGTGTAGGGCAGGAGGGGTGTCTGTCTGTGTGTGTAGGACAGGAGGGGTGTGTGTGTCTGTGTGTGTAGGACAGGAGCGGTGTGTGTGTCTGTGTGTGTAGGACAGGAGGGGTGTGTGTGTGTGTGGGGTGGGGGACAGGAGGTGTGTGTATGGAGGGGGGTACAGGAGGTCTGTGTGTCGGGGGAGACAGGAGGTATGTGTGGGGGGGTGACAGGAGGTGTGTGTGTGGTGGGGGGGTGACAAGGAGGTGTGTGTGTGCTGGGGAGTTGACAGGAGGTATGTGTGTTGGGGGGACATGAGGTGTGTGTGTGTGTGGGGTGGGGGACAGGAGGTGTGTGTGTGGAGGAGGGGACAGGAGGTCAGTGTGTGTCGGGTGGGGACAGGAGGTGTGTGTGGGGGGGTGCAGCAGGTGTGTGTGTGGGGCGGGGTGGACAGGAGCTGTGTGTGTGTGTGTGTGTAGGACAGGAGGGGTGTCTGTCTGTGTGTGTAGGACAGGAGGGGTGTGTGTGTCTGTGTGTGTAGGACAGGAGCGGTGTGTGTGTCTGTATGTGTAGGACAGGAGCGGTGTGTGTGTCTGTGTGTGTAGGACAGGAGGGGTGTGTATGTGTAGGACAGGAGGGGTGTGTATGTGTAGGACAGGAGGGGTGTGTGTGTGTGTGTAGGACAGGAGGGGTGTGTGTCTGTGTGTGTAGGACAGCAGCGGTGTCTGTGTGTGTGTAGGACAGGAGGGGTGTGTGTGTAGGACAGGAGGGGTGTGTGTCTGTGTGTGTAGGACAGGAGGGGTGTGTGTGTCTGTGTGTGTAGGACAGGAGGGGTGTGTGTGTGTCTGTGTGTGTAGGACAGGAGAGGTGTGTGTGTCTGTGTGCGTAGGACAGGAGGGGTGTGTGTGTGTGTGTGTAGGACAGGAGGGGTGTGTGTGTGTGTGTGTGTGTAGGACAGGAGGGGTGTGTGTGTAGGACAGGAGGGGTGTGTGTGTGTGTGTGTGTGTGTGTGTGTGTAGGACAGGAGGGGTGTGTGTGTGTGTGTAGGACAGGAGGGGTGTGTGTGTGTGTGTAGGACAGGAGGGGTGTGTGTGTGTGTGTAGGACAGGAGGGGTGTGTGTGTGTGTAGGACAGGAGGGGTGTGTGTGTGTGTGTGTGTAGGACAGGAGGGGTGTGTGTGTGTGTGTGTGTAGGACAGGAGGGGTGTGTGTGTGTGTGTGTAGGACAGGAGGGGTGTGTGTGTAGGACAGGAGGGGTGTGTGTGTGTGTGTGTGTGTGTGTGTGTAGGACAGGAGGGGTGTGTGTGTGTGTGTGTAGGACAGGAGGGGTGTGTGTCTGTGTGTGTGTAGGACAGGAGGGGTGTGTGTGTGTGTAGGACAGGAGGGGTGTGTGTGTGTGTAGGACAGGAGGGGTGTGTGTGTGTGTGTGTGTGTAGGACAGGAGGGGTGTGTGTGTGTGTGTAGGACAGGAGGGGTGTGTGTGTAGGACAGGAGGGGTGTGTGTCTGTGTGTGTAGGACAGGAGGGGTGTGTGTCTGTGTGTGTAGGACAGGAGGGGTGTGTGTGTGTCTGTGTGTGTAGGACAGGAGGGGTGTGTGTGTGTCTGTGTGTGTAGGACAGGAGGGGTGTGTGTGTGTCTGTGTGTGTAGGACAGGAGGGGTGTGTGTAGGACAGGAGGGGTGTGTGTGTGTGTGTGTGTGTGTGTAGGACAGGAGGGGTGTGTGTGTGTCTGTGTGTGTAGGACAGGAGGGGTGTGTGTGTAGGACAGGAGGGGTGTGTGTGTGTGTGTGTGTGTGTAGGACAGGAGGGTGTGTGTGTGTGTAGGACAGGAGGGGTGTGTGTGTAGGACAGGAGGGGTGTGTGTGTAGGACAGGAGGGGTGTGTGTCTGTGTGTGTAGGACAGGAGGGGTGTGTGTGTCTGTGTGTGTAGGACAGGAGGGGTGTGTGTGTGTCTGTGTGTGTAGGACAGGAGGGGTGTGTGTGTCTGTGTGCGTAGGACAGGAGGGGTGTGTGTGTGTCTGTGTGTGTAGGACAGGAGGGCTGTGTGTGTGTGTGTGTGTGTGTAGGACAGGAGGGGTGTGTGTGTGTGTGTGTAGGACAGGAGGGGTGTGTGTGTAGGACAGGAGGGGTGTGTGTGTAGGACAGGAGGGGTGTGTGTGTGTGTGTGTGTGTGTGTGTGTAGGACAGGAGGGGTGTGTGTGTGTGTGTGTAGGACAGGAGGGGTGTGTGTGTGTGTGTGTGTAGGACAGGAGGGGTGTGTGTGTGTGTGTGTGTGTGTGTGTAGGACAGGAGGGGTGTGTGTGTGTGTGTGTGTAGGACAGGAGGGGTGTGTGTGTGTGTGTAGGACAGGAGGGGTGTCTGTGTGTGTGTGTGTAGGACAGGAGGGATGTGTGTCTGTGTGTGTAGGACAGGAGGGGTGTGTGTGTAGGACAGGAGGGGTGTGTGTGTGTGTGTGTGTGTGTGTGTGTGTGTGTGTGTGTGTGTGTGTGTGTGTGTGTGTAGGACAAGGAGGGTTGTGTGCGTGTGTGTAGGACAAGAGGGGTGTGTGTGTGGGTGTGTGTGTAGGACAGGAGGGGTGTGTGTGTGTGTATGTATGTGTAGGACAGGAGGGGTATGTGTGTGTGTGTGTGTGTAGGACAGGAGGGGGGGTATGGGGGTGTGGGTGTGTAGGACAGGATGGGGGTGTGGGTGTGTAGGACAAGAGGGGTGTGTGTGTGTCGGACAGGAGGGTTGTGGTGTGTGTAGGACAAGAGGGTTGGTGTGTGTGTGTGTGTGTGTGTAGGACAGGAGAGGTGTGTGTGTGTATGTGTAGCACAGGAGGGGTGTGTGTGTGTGGGGGGGGGTATAGGAGGGGTGTGTGTGTGTAGGACAGGAGGAGTGTGTATGTGTGTGTGTAGGACAGGAAGTGTTTGTGTGTGTGTGTAGGACAGGAGAGGTGTGTGTGTAGGACAGGAGAGGTGTGTGCGTGTGTGTGTGAGTAGGACAGGAGGGGTATGTGTGTGTGTGTGTGTAGGGCAGGAGGGGTTGTGTCTGTGTAGGACAGGAGGGGTGTGTGTGTGTGTAGGACAGGAAGGGGGTGTGTGTGTGTAGGACAGGAAGGGGGTGTGTGTGTGTAGGACAGGAAGGGGGTGTGGGTGTGTAGGACAGGAGGGGTGTGTGTGTGTGTGTGTGTAGGACAGGAGGGGTGTGTATGTGTGTGTGTGTGTAGGACAGGAGGGGTGTGTGTGTGTGTAGGACAGGAGGGGTGTGTGTGTGTGTAGGACAGGAGGGGTGTGTGTATGTGTGTAGGACAGGAGGGGTGTGTGTGTGTGTAGGACAGGAGGGGTGTGTGTGTCTGTGTGTGTAGGACAGGAGGGGTGTGTGTGTCTGTGTGTGTAGGACAAGAGGGGTGTGTGTGTGTGTGTAGGACAGGAGGGGTGTGTGTGTGTGTGTGTGTGTGTAGGACAGGAGGGGTGTGTGTGTGTGTAGGACAGGAGGGGTGTGTGTGTGTGTGTGTGTGTGTGTGTAGGACAGGAGGGGTGTGTGTGTGTGTATGTATGTGTAGGACAGGAGGGGTGTGTATGTGTAGGACAGGAGGGGTGTGTGTCTGTGTGTGTAGGACAGGAGGGGTGTGTGTGTCTGTGTGTGTAGGACAGGAGCGGTGTGTGTGTCTGTGTGTGTAGGACAGGAGGGGTGTGTGTGTGTAGGACAGGAGGGGTGTGTGTGTGTGTGTGTGTGTAGGACAGGAGGGGTGTGTGTGTGTGTGTGTGTAGGACAGGAGGGGTGTGTGTGTGTGTGTGTGTGTGTGTGTGTGTGTGTGTGTGTGTGTGTGTGTGTGTGTGTGTGTGTGTGTAGGACAGGAGGGGTGTGTGTGTAGGACAGGAGGGGTGTGTGTGTCTGTGTGTGTAGGACAGGAGGGGTGTGTGTGTGTCTGTGTGTGTAGGACAGGAGGGGTGTGTGTGTGTCTGTGTGTGTAGGACAGGAGGGGTATGTGTGTCTGTGTGTGTAGGACAGGAGGGGTGTGTGTGTGTGTGTGTGTGTGTAGGACAGGAGGGGTGTGTGTGTGTCTGTGTGTGTAGGACAGGAGGGGTGTGTGTGTGTGTGTGTGTGTGTAGGACAGGAGGGGTGTGTGTGTGTGTAGGACAGGAGGGGTGTGTGTGTGTGTAGGACAGGAGGGGTGTGTGTGTGTGTGTGTGTGTGTAGGACAGGAGGGGTGTGTGTGTGTGTGTGTGTGTGTAGGACAGGAGGGGTGTGTGTGTGTGTGTGTGTGTGTGTGTGTGTGTAGGACAGGAGGGGTGTGTGTGTGTGTAGGACAGGAGGGGTGTGTGTCTGTGTGTGTAGGACAGGAGGGGTGTGTGTCTGTGTGTGTAGGACAGGAGGGGTGTGTGTGTCTGTGTGTGTAGGACAGGAGGGGTGTGTGTGTGTGTGTGTGTGTGTGTGTGTGTGTAGGACAGGAGGGGTGTGTGTGTGTGTAGGACAGGAGGGGTGTGTGTGTGTGTGTGTGTAGGACAGGAGGGGTGTGTGTGTGTAGGACAGGAGGGGTGTGTGTGTAGGACAGGAGGGGTGTGTGTGTGTCTGTGTGTGTAGGACAGGAGGGGTGTGTGTGTGTCTGTGTGTGTAGGACAGGAGGGGTGTGTGTGTCTGTGTGCGTAGGACAGGAGGGGTGTGTGTGTGTCTGTGTGTGTAGGACAGGAGGGCTGTGTGTGTGTGTGTGTGTGTGTAGGACAGGAGGGGTGTGTGTGTGTGTGTAGGACAGGAGGGGTGTGTGTGTAGGACAGGAGGGGTGTGTGTGTGTGTGTGTGTGTAGGACAGGAGGGGTGTGTGTGTATAGGACAGGAGGGGTGTGTGTGTGTGTGTGTAGGACAGGAGGGGTGTGTGTGTCTGTGTGTGTAGGACAGGAGGGGTGTGTGTGTGTCTGTGTGTGTAGGACAGGAGGGGTGTGTGTGTGTCTGTGTGTGTAGGACAGGAGGGGTGTGTGTGTCTGTGTGTGTAGGACAGGAGGGGTGTGTGTGTGTCTGTGTGTGTAGGACAGGAGGGGTGTGTGTGTGTCTGTGTGTGTAGGACAGGAGGGGTGTGTGTGTGTCTGTGTGTGTAGGACAGGAGGGGTGTGTGTGTGTGTGTAGGACAGGAGGGGTGTGTGTGTGTCTGTGTGTGTAGGACAGGAGGGGTGTGTGTGTAGGACAGGAGGGGTGTGTGTGTGTGTGTGTGTGTGTGTGTAGGACAGGAGGGGTGTGTGTGTGTGTGTAGGACAGGAGGGGTGTGTGTGTGTGTAGGACAGGAGGGGTGTGTGTGTAGGACAGGAGGGGTGTGTGTGTAGGACAGGAGGGGTGTGTGTCTGTGTGTGTAGGACAGGAGGGGTGTGTGTGTCTGTGTGTGTAGGACAGGAGGGGTGTGTGTGTGTCTGTGTGTGTAGGACAGGAGGGGTGTGTGTGTCTGTGTGCGTAGGACAGGAGGGGTGTGTGTGTGTCTGTGTGTGTGTGTGTGTGTAGGACAGGAGGGGTGTGTGTGTGTGTGTAGGACAGGAGGGGTGTGTGTGTAGGACAGGAGGGGTGTGTGTGTGTGTGTGTGTGTGTGTGTGTGTAGGACAAGGAGGGGTGTGTGTGTGTGTGTAGGACAAGAGGGGTGTGTGTGTGGGTGTGTGTGTAGGACAGGAGGGGTGTGTGTGTGTGTGTGTGTGTAGGACAGGAGGGGGGGTATGGGGGTGTGGGTGTGTAGGACAGGATGGGGGTGTGGGTGTGTAGGACAAGAGGGGTGTGTGTGTGTCGGACAGGAGGGTTGTGGTGTGTGTAGGACAAGAGGGTTGGTATGTGTGTGTGTGTGTGTAGGACAGGAGAGGTGTGTGTGTGTATGTGTAGCACAGGAGGGGTGTGTGTGTGTGGGGGGGGGGGTATAGGAGGGGTGTGTGTGTGTAGGACAGGAGGAGTGTGTATGTGTGTGTGTAGGACAGGAAGTGTGTGTGTGTGTGTGTAGGACAGGAGAGGTGTGTGCGTGTGTGTGTGAGTAGGACAGGAGGGGTGTGTGTGTATGTGTGTGTGTGTGTGTGTGTAGGGCAGGAGGGGTTGTGTCTGTGTAGGACAGGAGGGGTGTGTGTGTGTGTAGGACAGGAAGGGGGTGTGTGTGTGTAGGACAGGAAGGGGGTGTGGGTGTGTAGGACAGGAGGTGGGTGTGGGTGTTTAGGACAGGAGGGGTGTGTGTGTGTGTAGGACAGGAGAGGTGTGTGGGTGTGTAGGACAGGAGAGGTGTGTGTGTGTGTAGGACAGGAGAGGTGTGTGGGTGTGTAGGACAGGAGGGGTGTGTGTGTGTGTGTAGGACAGGAGGGGTGTGTGGGTGTGTAGGACAGGAGAGGTGTGTGTGTGTATGTGTGGGACAGGAGGGGTGTGTGTGTGTTTGTGTGTGTGTGTAGGACAGTGGGGTGTGTGTGATTGTGTGTGTGGGACAGGAGAGGCATGTGTGTGCATGTATAGGACTGGAGTGGCCCTGTGTGTGCGTGTGTGTGCGTGTGTGTGTGTGTCGGACAGGAGGGGCGTGTGTGCGTCTGTGTGTGTGTGTGTGCGTGTGTAGGACAGAAGTGGGCGTGTGTGCCTGTATATGTGCAGGACAGGAGGTGCTTGTGTATGTGAAGGACAGTCGGGGCGTGTGCGCCTGTGTGTGTGTTGGACAGTAGGGGCGTGTGTGTGTGTGTGTGTGTGTGTGTGTGTGTGTAGGACAGTAGGGGCGTGCGCACCTCTGTGTGTGTAGGACAGGAGGGGCCTGTATGTGTTTGGGGGACTGAAGGGGTGTGTGTGTGTGTGTGTGTGTGTGTGCGTGTGTGTGTGTGGGACAGGAGGAGTGTGTGTGTGTAGGATAGGAGGGGTGTGTGTGTAGGACAGGAGGGGTTGTGTGTGTGTGTATGTAGGGGAGGAGGAGTGTGTGTGTGTAGGATAGGAGGGGTGTGTGTGTAGGACAGGAGGGGTTGTGTGTGTGTGTATGTAGGGGAGGAGGGGTGTGTGTGTGTGTGTGTGTGTGGGGGACAGGAGGGGCGTGTGTGTGTGTGTGTGTGTGTGTGTGTGTGTGTGTAGGACGGGAGGGGTGTGTGTGTGTAGGACGGGAGGGGTGTGTGTGTGTAGGACGGGAGGGGTGTGTGTGTGTAGGACAGGAGGAGTGTGGGGGTGTGTGTATGTGTAGGACAGGAGAGGTGTGTGAGTGTGTGTAGGACAGGAGGGGTGTGTGTGTGTGTGTGTGTGTATGTAGGAGAGGAGGGGTGTGTGTGTGTGTGTAGGACGGTAGGGGTGTGTGTGTGCGTTTGGGGGGGACAGGAGGGTTGTGTGTGCGTGTGTGTAGGACATGAGGGTTGTGTGCGTGTGTGTGTGTGTGGGACAGGAGAGGTGTGTGTGTGTAGGACAGGAGGGGTGTTTGTGTGTGTGTGTGTTTCGGACAGGAGGGGCGTGTGTGCGTTTCGCACCATTCTGAACCTCTGACGCTGAAGCAGTCCATGTCTAAATGCAACAATATCTGGACAGGACCCACGTTTGCGCTGAAAAGTGGGAAGTTACATTCATGCCGTGCAAATGCCAGGCAATAATCATTTCCAATAAGAGATAATCTAACCACTGCTCTTCAACATTCAAAGGCATTACCATCAACAAATCCCCCACTATCACCATCCTGGGGCTTGCTATTGACCAAAAGCTCAACTGGACTCACCGCTCAAATACACTGGCTACAAGAGCAAGTAAGAGAGGCTGGGAATGATCACCTCCTGACTCCTCAAACCCTGTCCACCATCTACAAAGGACAAGTCAGAATTGTCTGAATGGGTGCAGCTCCAACAACACTCAAGAAGCTTGACGCCAAAGCAGCCTGCTTGATTGGCACGACATCCATCAGCATCCACTCCCTCCACCATTGACGTTCAGTAGCAGCAGTGTGTACTACCTACAACATGCACTGCAGCAGGTATGAAGCTGCAGAGAAACAGAGATTGCACAGCAGCATCTTTGAATCATGAGTGAAGGCACCTCTTCCCACTGTCTCTGTTCAGCTGAACCCTTGAGGCTGTGAAAATTGCCAATGGCCGGGAGGTCATAAATCTGTTTTCAGCACCTAGAGAAACAACAGTACAATCCCCTTTAAGTTTACTGATCATCATTGCTCACCACGTTTTCAACTATCGCATGTTTTTGCAAATTTTGAAGTAATCCCTCATCCTTCAGAGTCTGGTGCATTAAAATCTATCCAAACCCCCGTGGGGAATAGAAGTATTTACTGCAGCCTGAAAATCGGAGCAACCATCTGGCTGATGTTCCTTAATCAGACTTGTATCCACATGGGACTTCGGGTGGCACGGTGGCTCAGTGGTTAGCACTGTAGCCTCACAGCACCAGGGACCCAGGTTCAATTCCACCCTCGGGTGACTGCACATTCTCCCCGTGTCTGCGTGGGTTTCCTCCAGGTGCTCCGGTTTCCTCCCACAGTCCAAAGATGTGCAGGCTAGGTGGATTGGCCATGCTAAATTGCCCGTAGTGTTCAGGGCTGTGTGGGTTATAGGGGGATGGGTCTGGGTGGGATGCACTGAGGTTTGATGTGGACATGTTGGGCTGAAGGGCCTGTTTCCACACTGTAGGGAATCTAATCTAATCTACACATTGTCACTGTGCCCTTCTCACTGTTGTTGCCTTTGCCCATTACCTCTCCTCCTTCATATTACTAGTTTGCCTATTGTCTGGCCAACTCATAATTGCTACTTTGCATATTTATCTCTACTGGATGCTGTATGCTTTCCTGTTACTTTTTCTCTGCCAGTTTACCAAATGCTTTCTGTCTAAAAATTAGTGGTTTACCTGTTGTGCATCTCCTTTCAGTTGCTAGTTTATCTGTTGCCTTTCCATTCTGCTGTTTGCACTTGCCAGTCCATTTTCCTCTAACTAATTTTCCTGTTGCCTCTCTTCTCTGGCAGTCTGACCCGGTCTCACTGACAGTTTGCCCCCCCCCCCCCGTTGTTGCTGGTGCCCACTCCACCCATCTCACTGGAGATTTGCCCCCGTGTCACTTGGTTGTTTTCCCCTGTCTCACTAGCAGTGTGCCCCCTGAGTCCCACTGTTGGAAACTTGCCCCTCCGTTTCACTGTTGGCGTTTTCCCCCTCAGCCCCCATTTCACTGTTGGCATTTCCCCTCCTCCCACCCATTTCACTGTTGACGTTTTCCCCCCCTCCCCGTCTCACTGTTGGCCATTTGTTCCCCCCCACCCTGTCTCACTGTTGCTTGCTTTTTTCCTGCCTCATTGTTGATGGTTTGCCTGTTGCCTTTCCTTTTCTCCTGTAGTGCTGCTCTGCCAGTTGTGCCTCTCATTCTGGCTGTTGGTTTGTCTGCAGTTTCCATCTGCCTGTTTATCTGTTGTTCACCTGCTGTCTGCTTCATCCTGACTAGTTTACCTGTGATCTCCCTCCTGACTGCTGCCTGTTGTGACCATTTTCTGATGCCCCAAGGGTGTTGTCAATGAGCACTGCTCTTTATGTTCCTGGAGTGTTTTTTTGGTCTCGATTAGCATGAGCATCCTGTCAGATCAATTCTGACCCAGCCTGCAAATAAATGTGAAATACCGCTGATCTGTGTTGTTAATCTTTGATATTCCTGCCTCTTCACAGGGAGAAGCTTCTGGAAGGAATCTTGGACTGCTCTGATTGACAGGTAGGAGTTCCTGGCACACTTATCCAACTCCACTCAAAGCTCTGATGATTTCATTCCGTATCCTTGGAAATTTTTGTTCAGGGGTAGGGACAAATGTGTTTGGGCTTCCTGGGGGCAAGAAGTTTTCAAGGGGATCCTGAAGCTGGAAGTGTTTGGGAACACTGTCCCCGAAACAAGAGGGTTGGTGATTAACCTCTTCACCCCCCTCCCCCCCCGAAAGTTTTGGGAGCCCAGTAGGATAAGGGCCAGTCAGTGTCGAGGTGGTAACAGGGTCGGGGCCAGGGCAGAACAGGCTGGCTGAAGCTGATTCAGGGTCTGAGTAGAGTGGGGTCATGACAGGATCAGGGTTATGGTAAGGTCATGGCAGGATTGGGGTCAGTGCAGGGTTAGGGTGGTGTCTAGGCAGTGTCAGGTTTAGGGTTAGGGTTGGGGTGGCTCATGGTGTGGTCAGGGTAAGGCTGGGATCAATTCAGATCCATGGCAGGGATATGGATTAGGGTGGGGTCATTGCAGGGTCAGGGTTGCGGGTTAGGATGGGAATGTGGCAGTTTGGACAGGCCCATTATGGCAGGGTTGGCGTTGTGGTGGGGTTGGGATTGTATCATGGTCATGTTGAACCGTGGTTAGAGTAGGTTCGTGCTAGGGTCAGGTCATGGCAGCGTTTGGGCTTAGGGCACTGACATGACCTGGTCTGTTTAAGCAGGGTGACAGTAGGGGCAGAATCAGGGTCATGGCAGGGTCAGAGACGTGCTAGGTTGAGACCATGGTTGGCTTTGGGTTATGGTGAGATCGAGGTTAGGGAGAGATCGGGGCTAGAGCAGAGTCAGGGTGTTGGTTGGGATTGGGTTCCCCTGGGTCAGGGTTCAGACCGGTATTCCCATTCTTCCTCACCACTCCCCCCAAAACCCACCCCACATCAATTTTTGGCTGGGGTTCAGGGTTCCATCCAGCAACGGAATTCCCACAGCGTGAGTGCTGTGATCTGTGTGTTTCAATGGAATTGCCAGGAGCTGACTTGCAAGTGGAGATCAGCAATGTTGAAGGAAATGTTTTTCTCTCTAATACGGTGCCAGGTTGCTTGTTGCAGGCTAGATCTGTCAAATTGGGTTCTCCCATCCCCACTGTATAAGAGGTAGTGCTGAGTCTAGCTGCCCTGTGGTTTAGAGCTGAGCAGTGATCATTCACTGACTGCAGGTTTGACCAGGGATGCAGTACAAGAGTCTCCATCACAATCAGCTTCCCACTGTTCTGGCTGTACCCCTGGCTGTGACTCATTGGAGGCAATTTGTTTGTAGCATGCTGGTGGTGTTCCCGTACCCCACCAACCATCTCCCCAAACCCAACTCCCTCCCCTGTCTCTCCTCCTCCCCATCTCTCCCCACCTCTGCCATCTCCCCCATACCTCCCCTCTCCCCCATATCTCCCTCTCCCCCAAACATCCCATCTTCCCCATCATTTCCATCTATCCCACCTACCACCCTTAAGTCTTCCTGTCTCTGGCAGCATTGTCTGCTCTATCACAGTCACATGCCCTTGTCTAGGTGATGCTGTCTCTTGTTTTACAGTGGCTGGTTGTAAAGATTTGCCTTTCCACACACGGCCTCGGACTATCTTTTGATTTTGGAGTGTGCAGTGTAAGTATCTCATTGGTCCCCATTACTTCACTTTGGGGAGTGCAGGGATCGCCAGGACTCCGGATGAGAGGACAGACAGAGGAGGTGAGGGATGCTAGGTGAGGCTGCTGTGTTGGATACATAGAGGAGCTGGTACATTGAGAGGCTGACGAGGGAAGTATGTGAGAGTTAAGGAATGCCGGCTGGGACGTAGCAGAGTAGCCAGGACTGAAGAACTCAAACAGCTTGTGTTTTGGAGATATTAGGAACTGCAGATGCTGGAGAATCTGAGACAAGGTGTAAAGCTGGATGAACACAGCAGGCCAGGCAGCATCGTAGGAGCAGGAAAGCTGACATTTCGGGCCTATACCCTTCTTCATTACTGAATGATGCTGTTTGGCCTGCTGTGTTCATCCAGCTCTATACCTTGCTATCTCAGCTTGTGTTAGGTTGTGTTTTGCCTCATGTCTGTGTGTGCCCTTGTCTGTCTGTCAGTCTTTGTGTGAATGAAAGCTTCCTGGCGCCTGGCCAGAGCTATTTCAAAATATCTCGCCCCACCCTTGCCTGGCATGGTGCCACTCCCAGATGGTATTCTGGGACAAGGCAGATTGTTTTTTGAGAAAAAAAACCCTTAGCCTGCCCAGAGACCGATGCCCAATTTTCCTTGCAGGACAATTTGGCATCAGACAGGGGCATGTTCCACGTCAGTTCGGAGTGTAAGGACAGTGTGGTTTTTGTATCCAGAGACCCACTGTCTGTGAAATATCACAGTGTTGCTATTTAATGTGTGTGTGAAAGAAATGCCCTGCCTTTCCCAACCCAGCCCACATGCTCTCTGCTATTGCGGTCCCTGATCGAGTGACAGGGTGGGTTTGAGGCTGGGACTAGAAGGAATGTGCTTTGTGATGTGCACTTGTCATGAACGTCATGGTCATAAAAAGGAACAGGAGCCTATTAATAAGAATGATTTGGCAACTCGAAGGGACTACTCAGGGGGAGGGAGGCAGAGAGAGAGATGGAGAGACAGACTGAGTGAGAGTGAGGGAGGGAGAAAGGAAGCGAGAGAGAGAGAAACGGAGCAGGTTCATGTGCGGCACCATTAGGTATGTGACCCATTTGCATTACTTCTTGTAAGTTATATTTCTGTTGTCAAATCACTTTACTGCTTTGATGGGAGCTGGCTGCAAGTTTCTGCTCACTTAAACGAGCTCCCCCAGCTTAGAGCTGGCTGCAAGTTGACTGAAGGGGAATGGGTGTTGGCGAGTGACAGCATGTTGCTTCACGTGCTGTCTCCCCCCCAGACTGGGAGGTGTAGCGTTCAGCGCAGAAACTGCGCAAGGTGCAGACAGTGCAGTCTGCACTCTTGTGTTCTGGTTAGGGGTCTGAGTGCTCTGACTACACTGCCCTGGACTGTTTGTGGTGTTTCCAAATGTGATCAAATATGACTCACAAGTGTAGAAAACTTTTGTTGCTGCAATAAAGCATTCAACCTAAAAAAATAGCAGCCTACTGCGGTCAAAAACAGGTAAAAAACAGATTACCCAGGTAAAGGCTCCAAACAGCACAACAGAGAGTCACTCATTGAAGGGGAGGTCAATCTGCAACTGAAATTACATTCCACCTTGCTGAGACACTGCTCCCCTCTCCGAGACATTGCTCCAGTTCTGCTCAGAGGACCCTGCTGCCAATTTGGAATCTGTAGTATTAAATTGTACGTTTGCACCACCTTTGAGTTGTTGGCGTTCAGACAGTTTGCTATTTATATCTGCGATCTGTATTCACAGCTGCCATTTCCCAATCTGTGAACTGTAGCAAAGCTGTGGTGGTATTCACCTTTATCTCATGTTCTGGTCTTTTCTAATGATTAGACTGTGACCATGCCTACTGGCCAATTTGTGGATACACGCACGCATTGACACGCACACTGACACACATGCACGCACGCCCACGCCAAGTGCCTGCTCGCTGATGCTCACATATGCTCACAAATGCACATATTGATACACGCTAACAAATGCGCACAGTCTCTTGCATGCACACATTCGCATTAGCTCTGACTCACATATGAATCTTGTTCACAACTGAGGAAACGCCCTGGTGTTTGAATTGTCTGTGCCATGTGTCAATTCATCCATTCTCAGTGATGAGGGTACAGATTCTGTGTGGCTCTAAATTCAATGCGGCACACTTTTGTCTTGCCTCAGCCCCAGCACCTGTATCTGTTTGCATTCTATCAGTATACATGAGGATCTCAGTGTGATTCCCATTTGACATGGATCTCTAAGCACAGAGGTGCCTATCTCTTTAGTGACGTATGACAATAACAATCTGATCCTCCTGGTAATAAACAGGTGATGAGATCCTGCCCAACTCTGGGCTTTGTGCCAATCACTTGCTGGCATCAGGCCCCCCCTTCCTTCTCGCTTCTCCCCCACTTTCCCCTCACTTCCCCCCCACTTCCCCCCCCCCAATTCCCCCCCAGCCCCCAACTTATCCCCCCCAGCCCCCAACTTATCCCCCCCAACTTCTGCCCCCCCCACTTCTCTCCCCTCCCCCCCACTTCTCTCCCCTCCCCCCCCACTTCTCTCCCCTCCCCCCCCACTTCTCTCCCCTCCCCCCCCACTTCTCTCCCCTCCCCCCCACTTCTCTCCCCTCCCCCCCACTTCTCTCCCCTCCCCCCCCTTCTCTCCCCTCCCCCCCACCTTCTCTCCCCTCCCCCCCACCTTCTCTCCCCTCCCCCCCACCTTCTCTCCCCTCCCCCCCACCTTCTCTCCCCTCCCCCCACTTCTCTCCCCTCCCCCCACTTCTCTCTTCCCCCCCCCATTTCTCCCCCCATGCCTGCTCACCACGTCTCTCTTCCCCTTTGCTGTGGATAGGTTGTATGTGCCAATGCTGCTTTGCCCTCTATGCAAGGCACTGGGTGCTGCCTGTCCTTGAGACAGGAATGGTGAGCCAGTGAGTCTTGATATCTGTGTTATAGAGTCACTGAGCTCTGTCATACAGCACAGAAACAAACCCTTTGATCCAACTAGTACTGACCATAATCCCAAACTAGACTAGTTAGTGCCTGCACTGGGTCCCTATCCCTCCAAACTATAAGACACTTAGATAAATACAAGGATAAAAGATGTTTGGAGGGATATGGACCCAGCACAGTTGAAACTGTACCCGCATCCACCACTTCCTCTGGAAGCTCATTCTACACACAGACCATTCTGTGTGTGAAAAAAACTTGCCCCTCATATCTTTTTAAAAATCTTTCTCCTCTCACCTTAAAAAATGCCTCTTAATCTCGAAATCCCCCAGTTTTGGGAAAAGACACATGCCGTTCACCTAAACAATACACCTCACGACTTTTATAAACCTTTATAAAGTCACCCCTTCACCCACTGCTCTGGAGTGTAAAAGGTCCCAGCCTGTCCAGCCTCTCCTTAGAACTCAAACCCTCCATTCCCAGCAATATTCTGGTAAATCTCTTCTAAACCCTCTCCAGCTTAATAATATCCTTCCTATATCAGGGAGACCAGAAATGGACAAAGTACTCCAGAAGATTTTGTATATCCTGTACAACCTAAATGTAATGTCCCAACTCCTATACTCGATGATCTGAGCAATGAAGGTAAGTATGCTAAATGCCTTCTTAACCACCCTATCTATGTGTGACACCAACTTCAAAAAACCATGTACCTTAGGCCTCTCTGTTCTGCAACACAACCCAGGGCCCTACTTTTAACTCCTGTCCACTTATTTGTTTTACAAATATGCAATACCTGCTTGTCACAGGGCTCCAGATGGAAAAATAACCATCCACCATTACTCTCTTGTCTCTTGCCATTAAGCCAATTTTGAATCCAATTGGCAAGCTCACCCTGAATTCCATGTGACTTAAATTTACTAATTAGTCTACATGTGGAGCCATGAGAAAGACTTTATTAAAATTCCAAGTAAACAATGTTTACCACTCTGCCCTCGTCAGTCTTCTTGGTTACTTTCTCAAAAAACTGAATCAAGTTTGTGAGATACAATTTCCCTGTGCAGAAAACCATGCTGACTATCCTTAATCAGTGCCTGCAGCTCTAAATGCATTGAAATCCTATCTTTCAGAATCACTTTCATCAATTTACCCACCACCAAAATCAGACTCACAGATCTACAGTTCCCATGTTTCTCCTTACATCCCATGTTAAACAAAGGTTACAACATTAGCCACTCTCCATTCATTCTACACTCATCAGTATAGATGGTACAAGTATTTCTGCAAGAGGCCCCACAATTTCCTTCCAAACTTCCCACAAAGTCCTGGGCTACACTACGTCAGGTCGCAGGGATTTACCCCATTTCTTTCTCCACAGTAAAATATGACATAAAATATTCATTAATATCTGTTCCTGGTGGACTGCTTTCTTTTACAGAATAAAATACCGCCAAAATTCTGTGCTGCAAGGGAACAGCAGCCATGTCATTGGCAAAGGGTGAAGAAATAGCCAAGAGCTTCTGGGAGGTCAGTCACAAACCCTTGCTCGCCTGATTCAGTCCTCCCTCCTTTATTACCCTCCACCTTGCTGCACAGCTGGTACCCTCAACTTTCTCTTTCCCCTCCCCCTCTCTCTCCCCCACTCACTGTCTGTCTCCTTCCCCACCTTTGTTTTCTCTCCCTCCCCATCCTTGTTTTCTTTCCATACCCTCCGTGCGCCCTCTCAGTTCCCCCCCGCGCGCCCTCTCCGTTTCCCCCCACACGCTCTGTCTGTTTCTCCCCTCGCGCGCTGCCCGTTTTCCCCCCCGCGCGCGCTCTCTCCGTTTCCCCCACCCCCGCGCACTCTCTCCGTTTCCCCCCACACGCTCTGTCCGTTTCTCCCCTCGCGCGCTGCCCGTTTCCCCCACCCCCGCGCGCTTTCTCCGTTTCCCCCACCCCCGCGCGCTTTCTCCGTTTCCCCCACCCCCGCGCGCTCTCTCCGTTTCCCCCACCCCCGCATGCGCTCACCGTTCCCCCCACCCCCGCGCGGCCTCTCCGTTCCCCCCACCCCCACGCGGCCTCTCCGTTCCCCCCACCGTGCGGTCTCTCCGATTTCTTCCCCCCCCCCCCCCCCCAGTGTGGTCTCTTCCTTTTCCCCCTGCACTCTCTTGCTCACCTTCTACCCCCCCCACTTACATTCTCCTCCTTTTGCATGCTCTATATCCCTTGTGCACTCTTACCTCCATACCTATTGTTCTCTCTTTACCCCCACCTCACTCACTCTCTCTCCAACCTTGCGTTTTCTGCCCCCCTTGTGTTTTCTCCCCCGTCTCACATTTTGGTCCCGCCTCATGTTATCTGCCTTCCCTCACACTCTCTCCATCTCTCCTCGCACATTCTTTGCCTCCCCTGGCACACACTCTTCCCTAACCCCCTCGGGCTCTCCCTCCCTACCCTCTCACACTCTGCCTCTTCGTTGTGCTTCCCTCACCCTCCTAATATCCACCCACCTCCCTGTAACTTACTGCCTATCCCCTGCTGGTATTACTCCTTCCCCAATACCTTAATTCATACTTCTCCCTCCCCCTGCAGACATTGAGTTCCCACAGCCCCCATATTAACCTAAGCCCTGTCTCGCAGCTCTGTGTCTGCCCCCTCTCCCTGTCGGTCCTGTGTCGCCCCCATCCCCAGCAGCTGCCCTCTCTATGGGCTGGGTGTTGTTGGTTCAGTCAGTGCAGTGAGGTTTCTGATTGACGGTCTGTCTCTCTCTCTCTTTCCCCCTCGCCCTCTGCTGGTAGCCGGGACAGTACAAGAGGACAGTCAGACGTTTTGACGATGGGCACCAACTCTGCAACCAGCTGCTCAGCTGCTTCCAGGAGCGGGCACAAATCGAGAAGCAGTATGCCCAGAAACTGGCCAGCTGGTCCAAAAAGTGGAAAACTGTGGTGGAGAAGGGTAAGAGAGCCCAAAGGAGCAGTGGCTGGGATGAGAGCAGATAGCGGGGTGTGGTCACAAGGCAAGCCAAGGTCCGGAACAGTGATGATACCCTCACCTGATTTTCTGTCGTAATTTGTGATAATAATATTGACAAGGGAACGAGACAGAATGCCCTCCTGTTCAGAAATAATATTTTAAAAATCTATGCATCAATCCCTACAACCGCTCATGTTCTAACCTTCCACCAGCACTGCCCCTCCAACAGTGCGGCATTCCCTCAGTACTGACCCTCTGATAGTGCGGCATTCCCTCAGCACTGACCCTCTGACAGTGCGGCATTCCCTCAGCACTGACCCTCTGACAGTGCGGCGCTCCCTCAGCACTAATCTTCTGAGTGCAGTGCTCCATCAGTGTTTCATGGGGATGTATAATTTGTGATATTTTGGACTGAAATCTGAATGGTTGAGTTTCTGGCTCAGAGATTGTAAGTTCAGAGCGAACTGGGAGCTATGCCAGTGTTAGTACCTGTTGAGGTAGCTGTTTTGGAGGTGAATTGAGCTGTTTACTGTGTCACTGGCTGTTGGGAAGGGTATTAGGAGTGAAACAGGGATGAGAGGTGCTGTTTCTGGGAACGGAAGGGAGGATGATTGTCCAGGAGCAGGTGCATGATGGGGGTAGGAATGGTGGGGCGAACGGACGGGTGGTGGGTCAGGGGATTTGGAAACGGGTGATGGGTGAGTGTAGAAACCATCCTTGGGTTTTGGATTACATGTGCACTCTGAGTCTGGTTGGATATTTACTTTCATTGATAACCCAATCACATTAATTTTCATGAATCTCCTCCATCTCTCTCCCTCTTCTCACTCACCTTCCTGTCTCTCTCTCATCTCTGTTGCTCTATCTTGCACTTCTGAATTGTCTCACTTTTGCTCACATTCTTGTCCTCTCATTGTGTGTCTCTCTCTCTGTCTCTCTCATGCTTTCCCTCTCACTCACACAATCGTTCTGTCTCTCCCTCATTCATTTGCAATCTCTCCATCCACATCATTGACTGCTGTGTCTCCCCCTCATACTCAGGAGCACAGTATGGCACTGTAGAAAAAGCCTGGCATGCGTTCATGACAGCAGCAGACAAGCTAAGTGCACTACACCTAGATGTTCGAACACAGTTGTCTGGAGTGGACTCAGACAGGGTGAAGCAGTGGCAGAAGGACTCTTTCCACAAGCAGCTAATCGGGGGCTTCAAGGAGACGAGAGAGGCCGACGAGGAGTTCCGCAAAGCTCAGAAACCCTGGCTCAAGAAGTTGAAGGAGGTGAGCTCTCTCTTCATTAGCTCCATGTGCTTCACTGATTCTGGGAGGTGGCAAAATAATCATATTCCCATTCAATAATTCCCCAACCCTGACACGAACCTCTCCTCCCTCACTCCTACTCATTACCTTCTTATTCCCTCCCACCACCCGCCCCTCCAACACTTCCCCACCTCCACTGGCTTCACTCCCATTCTGCTCCCTCTCCATACCTCCATGCTTGCCCCCCCCCCCCCGCCAACTTTGTCTACTCCACTCCCTGTACTCCACTCCCCCAACATGCGGCACATCCCCCTCAACTCCTCTCTCACCACCAGCAGCTCCCCACACTACTCACCCCCACTCCCTCCCCAAATTCCCCTCTCACTCCTTCAATCATTTCCCCTTCCCACCCTCCACTGTGAGGATGTGACTAGACTGAGGGTAAGGGAGAGGGAGAGGGACTTGGCTGAAGGAAAGCGGCTAGGTTGTGGATGAGGGGTTGGTGTGGGTTTAGGAGTCTGTTGCTGTGGTCTTGCTGTCTGTATTAAGTGTGGTGTGTTCTCACTGTACCAGGTGGAACTGGCCAAGCACAGTTACTACAGTGCACGTAAGGAGGAGAGAACTGCACACACTCGAGAGGCCAATGGCAGAGCTGACCAATCCTTATCCCGTGATCAACTCCGTAAATTGGAGGAACGTGCAGAGAGGAGCTCACAGGAAGTGGAGAAAGTGAGCGAGAGACACGGGGACAGACATTAGGGGCAAAGGTGGGTGGGAGTAAGGGTCATCAGTGAGTGCTTAGATTGGAGGTATGAGGGAATAGAGCTGAGTGGTCAGGGGTGAAAATGAGGCAATGAAAAGTGAGTCGTCAGAGAGTAGGAAGGTATTGAGACCTATGGGGTTGTGGCAAGTCCGAGGTTTTTAGACGAGAGGTCAGAGACATGGGGGGAGATCAGAGGGGAAGCTGAGGGGGTTAAAGGTGAGGTTACAGTGGAGATGCAGCGTTAAATATGGTCAGAGAAATGAGATGAAGAGAGGGCTGGGTGTTAGAGGTGACGGGGTTGGTGGGGAAGGTGCAAAGAGTTAGAGGTATAGGGTAGAAGGCAGGAGTTAGAGACAGCTGGGGGCAGGGGAATGGTGTTAAAAAGTGAGAAGTTCATCACACACAAATATACAAAATTCATCATTTCCCTGATAATAAAAACCAGGTTATTTTAAAGCATGGACCAGGTTTCTGAACAAGAATGATTATTTATTACAGTCACTAGACTTCAGCTACAGGTAAACATTGTGAACAGTCAGCGTATAACACAACAAACTCAAAACTCTAATCCTGTTATCTACTCTCTCTTTTGCAGACAAGCAGACATAGATGGAGGTGGGGAAGAGATACACATGGACAGAGGGGAAACTAGGAAAGTAGTTCTATACTCTTTATTCACAAGATCAGCTGCGTTTTTAACCTGCTGATTAGTTTTTTTTCCTCTCAGACTTCCTTCTTCAGATGCTTTCACTGATTTGTAAGACGCATAGGGTGCTTGATTAGCTCATCAAAGGCATCTTATTATTTAAGAGTTATAGCTCACAGCAATCGCTGAAGCAAAGATAAATCAACTTTCTATGGGTTTAAAGTGGGTTTTCACTGCAGAGAACAGAGAGACTGTTCCTGTAGTGGTGGGGATCGAAACATTTTTGTTCCCAGCAAGCAAACAGCTTTTGTCATCGATAACTGGACACTAGTCCATTGACCAATCTAATACTTGTTAGCAAACAAAGCTCCATTTAGTCTGCAATCACTTCATTACAGCTCGTCCTAACATCTATTTACAATGCTTGCCAGGTCTGTACCACGTTCCTTGCTTTCAAACCATGCAACCATTTTTTTCAAAACACCGGTTTCTCATTTCAGTCCGCTATTTTAGTAGTCTCAACAAGAGAAAGATACAGCCTTTACAGATAAGAAGGAAGATTGTGGACATTAGAGGTGAATAATTAGAGAGGAGGCAGGGGTTAAAGGTGAGTGGTTGAAGGGGAGGCTGTGCAGGGGAACAGTGTGTGTGGGTGTTGTGGTAAGCTGTCATGCTTGTGTTTAGGGCCGAGAACATTATGTGAAAGCTCTGGAGGAGCTAAACAAATACAACCCTAAATATATGGAGGACATGGAACAAGTGTTTGATACCTGCCAAGACTTTGAGAGCAAGCGACTCCAATTCTTCAAGGACATCCTGTTAGACTTCCACAAGCACCTCAACCTCTCCAACTATGACAGGTGAGAGGGTTGACCCTCAGAGCTGTGGGCAAGAAGAGGGTTCCTCAAGGTTTTGTGAGCTGCTCATGGACTGCACGTTGTCCTTATGTCATTGGGCCACCGGCTAGACAATGCTGATGGTCAACAGATTCCTGATGACAGAGTGCGCCAGGGAAGGGGGCACTTGATTGTCTTTGGAGAGGACAATGAGACAGTGGGAGGCTGATAGCCTCAGGTTGAATTCAGGTGCTGAGGCCTCTGATGGTACCATGCTCCTCTCCTATCTGTGTTCTCAAACTGCACGTCGCCACTGTCACTGGGACTATTGGAGGTGACCAGACACATTGCGGCCTAGACCTAAGGCTTTTCTCATCAAGGTAGGGGGAAGAGACATTTCCATTCTCTCACTGGAGTGGTTTTGTTACAGTTTCCATGCCATCTACCGGGACCTGTACCAGAACATCACTGCAGCCAATGAGCAGGAAGATTTACGCTGGTGGCAGAACATACATGGACCTGGAATGACAATGAGCTGGCCACAGTTTGAGGTGAGTTGTCTGCTGCACCACAATGACCCGTAACCAATACTGCTGCAGATGGAACATGGGACAGTGGGATTAGTTTGGGATGACAGAGCGATGGGGTGGAAGTGGGCAGTGGGGTTAGTTTGGGGATTTATGTTGGGCCATAGGAGTTAGTGTAGCAGGGGGATTAGTTTAGGGTTGATTTGGGACATTGGGCTTTTGTTCAGGATTGAGGTATGACAGTTAGGATCAGGATTAGTTTGAGCTCGACACAGGGCTATTGAGAAGCAACAGAGTGGGATTATATTGTGAATATGCCATTTGTCAAATGGTAACTATGTATTCCTCTTACAATCACAACCAAGTAACTGGGAGTATGAATATTTACATTCTTTACTCCATTAAAAATATTTTGTTTTACTATTCTGATACAAATTGAGTAACTTCGCATTTCCCCACAATATACTCCATCTGCTCCATTGTTGCCCACTTACTCAACCTGCCTATATCTCTTTGCAGCTTCTAGGTGTTCTCCTCACAGTTTTCATTCCCACATTGATTTGCAAAATCAGCAAAGCTTGACAGAGGCAGAGTAATCTTTTATAACATTCCCAGCTGGTGCACAAATCAAATTCCAGAATGAAATCTGTCTTAATACATCATATTTTATATCCTTTGGTTTTAACAAGGTACTCTCTTTCTGGAAAAAAAAAGTATGCTGTAGATTCAATTTTAATAGTACAACAGAAGTTTGTTACATAGAACATGGAACAGTACAGCACAGAACAGGCCCTTCAGCCCACGATGTTGTGCCAACCATTGATCCTCATGTATGCACCCTCAAATTTCTGTGACCATATACATGTCCAGCAGTCTCTTAAATGTCCCCAATGACCTTGCTTCCACAACTGCTGCTGGCAACGCATTCTACGCTCTCACAACTCTCTGTGTAAAGAACCCGCCTCTGACATCCCCTCCATACTTTCCTCCAACCAGCTTAAAACTATGACCCCTCGTGTTAGCCTTTTCTGCCCTGGGAAATAGTCTCTGGCTATCAACTCTATCTATGCCTCTCATTATCTTGTATACCTCAATTAGGTCCCCTCTCCTCCTCCTTTTCTCCAATGAAAAGAGTCCGAGCTCAGTCAACCTCTCTTCATAAGATAAGCCCTCCAGTCCAGGCAGCATCCTGGTAAACCTCCTCTGAACCCTCTCCAAAGCATCCACATCTTTCCTATAATAGGGCGACCAGAACTGGACACAGTATTCCAAGTGCGGTCTAACCAAAGTTTTATAGAGCTGCAACAAGATCTCACAACTCTTAAACTCAATCCCCCTGTTAATGAAAGCCAAAACACCATATGCTTTCTTACAACCCTGGCCACTTGGGTGGCCATTTTAAGGGATCTGTGTATCTGCACACCAAGATCCCTCTGTTCCTCCACACTGCCAAGAATCCTATCCTTAATCCTGTACTCAGCTTTCAAATTCGACCTTCCAAAATGCATCACCTCGCATTTATCCAGGTTGAACTCCATCTGCCACCTCTCAGCCCATCTCTGCATCCTGTCAATGTCCCCTTGCAGCCTACAACAGCCCTCTGTACTGTCAACGACACCTCCAACCTTCGTGTCATCTGCAAACTTGCTGACCCATCCTTCAATCCCCTCATCCAAGTCATTAATAAAAATTACAAACAGTAGAGGCCCAAGGACAGAGCTCTGTGGAACACCACTCACCACTGACTTCCAGGCAGAATATTTTCCTTCTACTACCACTCGCTGTCTTCTGTTGGCCAGCCAATTCTGTATCCAGACAGCTAAGTTCCCCTGTATCCCATTCCTCCTGACCTTCTGAATGAGCCTACCATGGGGAACCTTATCAAATGCCTTGCTGAAGTCCATATACACTGCACCACAGCTCAACCCTCATCAACTTTTCTAGTCACATCCTCAAAGAACTCGATAAGGTTTGTGAGGCATGACCTGCCCCTCACAAAGCCGTGTTGACTGCATTTAATCAAGCCATACTCTTCCAGATGGTCATAAATCCTATCCTCCAGAATCCTTTCTAACACCTTGCAGACGATAGACGTGAGACTTACTGGTCTGTAATTGCCTGAGAGTTCCCTGTTTCCTTTCTTGAAGAGAGGAATTACATTTGCCTTTCTCCAGTCCTACGTAAAAGAACTAAAGATAAAATAGAAAAGCTTAAGCTATTTACATATAACACACATTTAAAGATTTAAAAACACACAGCACAAATAAAATGCCATTACAATACTCAAACAGCAGAGCAGGAATATTCTTCTCTCTTCTACATTGCATTTGACTTAGCTGTGACTTCAGTTTCTGGGCGTGAGAATCTGATATCCTCTTCCTCCATTTGTCATTCAAACTCCCTTAGTTTCATATAAACCCTCCACAGTTTTAACCAAACACTTCTGATCTGGAACTCTTCAACTAAGTTTCTTGAACTGAGATAACCTATTTTTCATAATTCTAACAGATGCAGAAATTTGCTGGAAATCTTCAACAGGTCTGGCAGCATCTGTGAAGAAAAAATTGGAGTTAACGTTTTGGGTCCTGAACCTAAACATTAACTCTGATTTTTTCTTCACAGATGCTGCCAGACCTGTTGACCATTTCCAGAAACTTCTGTTTTTGTTCCTGATTTACAGCATCCGCAGTTCTTTCAGTTTTCATTTAATAATTCTAAAATATCTTCTTCCTTTCTCAGGAACAACTGCTTCACACATCTAATATCAGGTAAAAGGACAGCCTAAACTGAAGCTAAAAACCTATTTTCCAATCTATACAGGTGTTCCACGAAGCTTTACAGATGTTCCATGAGGACAATTCCGGAATCCTGTCTCTAAAAGCTTATAATATATTGCACTATTTACTTTGTTTCCTAACAAACTCCCCCAATATTAACAAAACCTTGTCAATCTCCAGGAAGTCGTTCCCACATATTGTATTTTAAAAGACATTCCCATGGCTACAGAAATATGTCCAAATTAATTTTAAAAACCCCTTCAGACATGCAGAAAACTATATTCCACTAGTTTAAATTCAAAAATTGAATCTGACAATTAAGTTATATTTTATTATAGATAAATCTCACACCTTTCATTGCAGTCTATAAGGCCCAACTGTTAATACCTCAGGCCTCAGCACTGCACTCCACCAATCAGAGACTGCCAACTTGGAGATACCTGTTTATCTCTCCTCTCTTCCGGTCTGTTATTCAATCCATTGCTAACACATTATCTGCAACTCCACAAGCCCTTAGCCTATGTACTAACCTTTTGTTACAATCTTGGACTAGCCCACCAAATTTAACTTACAGTCTAGTTAAGGACCAGTAATCTTTGTTTTTTAAAATGCACGAGGTAAAATCTGGCAGATTTACTAAGGGAGTAAAGCCAGAAGATCCCAAGTTTTAAAGCAACTATGACAAACTTTACCATACAATGTTAGATTAACAATACAATCTGTGATGTGTATCTAATTTCTTTCTGAAATCCAGAATGATCATTGTAAATATGGGTTATGACTGCGATCATACAGCCCACAGTACAAAGCAAAGAGCAGACGGGACCCAGGCTGACCCCACTGATTTGTCAGCAATTCCTCCAAGGCATTCATAAATCTCACAAAGCATTACAATTCTTCACATTTGTTAATCTGGCTTTGTTACGTCATGGACCACTTCAGTTACTGTGTGTCTTAGTTGATCAGTCTCCTTATCTGACTGTACACTCCCCTAAGTCTAAAATAACTCTCCAATATTTGCTGGCTTCACTGAGCTGGTCCTGAGCCTGAGTTTTCCCCAGAATTTTGCGTGTGCATAACTGTGTCGAACACATGATATTTCTGAGTTCCTCAGCACCCACTCTCTACGGTGAGGTCTTAATGCACACAGTCTTCTTCAGATCCCATCACAGCTTCCCCAACACAGTCCTTCCCACTTTTTCTGTATCCTGAGGTTACCCCTGAGTCTCCAGTACCCTACACTGAAAATATTTGTTCATGTGCTCATCCTGCACTCCCTCCATGATAATTTCTCTGTGTCTCATGGTCCAATCTTTAGTTACTCTCCTTTTTATAGATTTGCTGAAGCTCTTAGAATCTCTCCTTTTAAATTCCTGGTCACTTGACACTCGATCTATTTTTTCCCTTTTAACTTTTTGATAACTATTAACTGCCTTTTGAATTATGGAATCATACTACTGTTGTTTGCGATATTCAGTTTCTACTTCAATCTGGTATTACCTTTAACCTCTTGACTAAATTGCTGATGGTGATGATTTCTTGCTGATGAAACAGATTTTTGTTGAGCATTTTGTGTTGTTTCTTCCCGTTTCATGTTTGTTTCCCCACTGTTTCTTTACAGCCATCCCTGTCAGACATTTTTCTTCCCCAATCCCCTTGTAACCGATGGAATTGGTTTGAAGTCTCCACATGAGATGTTGGCATGAAGCACGTGGCAGCATGGGGGAGTATTGGTGTCACTGAAGACCGCTACCACCCTGGGAGCTGGAACTGATCTTCACCAACACGAGAGGCAATTTATAGTGTTTCTGTTACTTGTATAGGATGACGCATATTGTTTGTTGGAGACAACATGGCTTGCTCCCTGGACCTCCCTCTCCATCCTGTCAGGTCTCTCTATGGCCCCCTTGCCAAACTTGACAATGCTCCCTGAATTGTGACCCCTCACAGATGTGTTTCTTTGCCCTCAACAGGAGTGGGCTCCAGATGCAACCCAAGCCATTCATCCTAAGGAGAAGAGTAGTCGGGGGGTAGAGGAAGTGACCCTCACCAGCATCATCCCATCTACTGACGTCATATTGCACTCTTCGCCAGGAGACAGGTACAGAGCCCTGAGCATGAAACTCCCTCAATACCAGCCGCCCCCAAACATCCACAAGAACTGTATTCGGTCAGCACCTATACCTGTCTTGGACCCATCCCCCTTCTCTCTCCCTATCTCTCTTTGCATCTCCCTCTTCCCCACTCTCCTATCACCCCATCATCTTCTCCTCTGCTCTGGCCACCACTCACCTGCCCTTCAATCCCTTTGACAGTGAGAGAGGAGGAAAGAGGGAAAGGGAGGACAGTGAGAGTTGGGGGGTGAGGTGTAAAAGAGTGAACGTGGAGAGGGGATGGAGAGCAGGAGAAATGGAGGGAAAGGGGATGGGGTACACAGCATGAGAGAGGGAGCAGAGTGTTAGAGGGAGAGGGATGGATAGGGGTGGACCGAGAGAGACAGAACAAGGGAGAGCAAGAGGATAATGGAGAGAGAGCGTGTGAGTGGGAGTGCCGAATGGGGATGTGGGATGGAGTGCCAGAGAGAGGTGGTGTGGGGAACAGAGATGGGGAGAGAGAGAGACAGAGAGGGGAGAATGGTGAGACAGAGATGAATGGAGAGAAATATGGGTTATGAATGTGATCACACAGCCCCCAGATCAAGCTGGTGGGAACAGAGTACGTGGGATGATGGAGAGGATGGAGAGAGAGGGAGGGACATAGAGACCACGGGAGGAACAGACAGGTGAGAAGAACAGTGGGCGAGAGAGGAACAGAGAGAGTGGGTGATGGAGTTGGTGGGGGTTTGGTGGGGTGGGGAACAACAAGACAAAGGAGGAGGGGGTCAGAGAGTGCGAATGAGAGGAGAGGATGGAGGAAGAGAGGGTGGAACGCAGAGTGTGGGACAGGGAGAGGGAAGAATGGAGACAGAGTTAAAAGATGGCAGATGGAGGAGGGGCATGAATAAACAGAGGGGACAGGGAGTAGGGATTAGTGGAGAGAGAGGGGGGAGGTGGAGAGTGGGAGCAGAGAGAAAGACAGAAGGGCAGTGATAGCGAGATTGTGGAGAGGGACAAAGAGGCAGACAGACATGAAGAGAAACCCTTTCTGTCTCTCCCCCTCTCTCCCTTCTCCCCTGTCTCCTCACTCATTCTCTTTCTTTCTCTCTGTGTATCTCTCTCTCTCTCTCTTCCCCCCCCAACCCCCATCTTCCCCTCCCTGTCACTGTCTCTCTCCGCCATCTTGTCTCATCTTTCAATCTCTCTCCGTCTTCCCCTTCTCTCTTTCTCTCCCTTTCCCCCCCTCTCTCCCTCTCTCCCCCTCTCTCTCCACCCCCACCCTGTCCCCTCGTCCCCTCTGTCTCCCTCCCTGTCTCCTCTCTCGTGCTCTCTCTCTCTCTCTCTCTCTTCCCTCTGTCTCCTCTTTCTGACTGTCTCCTTTGCTCCCTGCCTCCTTTCTCTGTATCTCTCCCCGTCTTCTTTTTCTCCCACCATCTCTCTCCCTCGTCTCTCCCCACCTCTACTAAATACAATATCCATACACGTATATACTACAAAGTCCGATTGATCTGTGTATTGTCCTACAGTGGAGTGAAAGATTACTCATCTGATTGGTCAGATGATGACAGCCCGAGGAAATATGTGTCGACTCTGTGCTTGGAGGATGAGGAGAAGGTACCTGTGGCCCGAGTTCGAGCACTGTATGATTACACAGGGCAGGAGGCTGATGAGCTAAGCTTCTCGGCAGGTATTCACACACTAACACACGTTGGCCTTGTTCTGCATTGCTGCATGGCAAGCTGTAGATGCTCTGCATGTTCCTGTTGTGTCCGATCGTGAGGAGCCAACAGCATACACTGTACCTCTCCCAGTATCATCCATATCCAAATCATTGAAAAGCCCAGACAGTAGAGTGTTACAGTGATCCAACTAACATGCCCCAACAGGGAGACTAGTTGGTCCATGATGTGAGTAGTTTCCATATAGCCAACACTCTGATTCGCTGTCCTCCTCAGGTCCTGCAGGCAGCCCAGAAAGGTATATGGGATGCAGTGCAAAGGTAGGAATGCGTTGCTGGAATGATACAAGGCTGTGCTCAGACCAGAGCTGGAGTTGTGGGTCCAGTCCTGGTCACCACATTCCAAGGAGAAAATAATTAATCTGAGGACAATACAGAGGAGATTTACAGGAATGTTACCAGGACTTGGAAATTGCAACTTAGAGCAAAGATTGGAGCAGCTAAGGTTGTTTATGTTCGAATAGAGGAGACTGAGAGCTGACTTAATTGAGATGTACAAAATAGTGAAGGGTTTGGACAGAGTGGGCAGGGGGACCCTATTTCCCCCAGAGGAGAGGTCAATGACCAGGGAGCACAGGTTTAAAGTGGTCTGTTAAAGAAGGGACACGGAAATGCTTTTTCACTCTGAGAACTGTCTAGAATTCACTTCCCAGTTTGATGATTCAGGGGAAGTCTCCAATACTTTAAAAAGGTTCCTGGATTTGCACATAAGGCACAGCAGGCTGCAAGGCTGTGCACCAGAGGCTGAGAGAGGATTGAAATGTCTGATTGGATTCTTTCTGTGCTGTAATTTTCCTGTGGTTTGAGGTTAATGTATGAGCCATCCCCATTTCTGCTGTGCTGTGAATGTCAGTCCTCCTGGCTAATCCTGCACATGGCACTCGCTGCATGTATCTGGTTAACAAGTGGATGACTCAATTTATTCTCATGTCTACCTCTTCTTGCCTGTAATTGAAAATAATTCTGGCAGGGACCGTGCAGACATATGACTGTGCAAGTGAGTGTGCCATGATATGACTGTGCCATTGTGAGTGTTTGCCAGGGTGTTCCTGTGCCAGAAAGTGACCATTCTGGCATGTGACTGTGTTATAGCTGTGCTGAAAGATCTTGACTAGGGGAGCAGCAGGTCCTGGAGCATAAGTTTTCAGTACAATTACCAGAATATTATCAAGGCGCATAGTCTCTGCAATATCCAGTGTCTCCAGCCATTTCTTGAAATCACGTGGAGTGAATCAAATTGGTTGAAGACTGTTATCTGTAATGCTGGGGACCACTGCAGGAGGGTGAGATGGATCATTCACACAGCACTGCTGGCTAAAGATTGCTGCAAATGCTTCAGCCTTATTTTTTGCAGTGATGTGCTGGGCTCTTCCATCATTGAGGATGGGGATATTTATGGAGCCTCCTCCTCCAGTGAGTTGTTAAATATCCACCACCATTCACAATTGGGTGTGGCAGGACAGCAGAGCTTGGATCTGATCTGTTAGCAGTGGGACTGCTTAGATCTGTCTATCACTTACTGCTTTCGCTGTTTGCTGTGCAAGTAGTCCTGTTTGGTGGCTTCACCACGTTGAAACCTCATCTTCAGTTATGCCTGGTGCTGATCCTGGCATGCCCTCCCTCACGCTCCACTGTACAGGGTTGACCCCCTGGCTGGTTGAGTGGGGGATATGCCAGGCCATGAGGTTACAGATTGTGCTGAAGTACAATTCTGCTGCTGTTGATGGTCTACAGGACAGACCCACAGAGATGGTATACAGTCAGCAAAGAACTGCCCTGGGAGACATCATCATTTACTCTGGACCTTATGAAGTCTTGTGGCTTCAGGTCAAACACGGGCAAGGGGAATTGTGGCAGGATAGACTGAGTGGGGAAAGGTGTATATGGGGATGTAGGATCTGAGGAGATGTGATTTTGTGTAAAGGGGTCTAGAGAAGGTTTGTGTGTGCTTGTAGGATGTGATTGCATGGATGGGGAAGTGTGGAGGGGTGTGTGTGGTTGTGTAGGGTGTGAGGGGGTGGCAGCAGTGGGGAGGAACGGTCATGGGTTGTGAAGGGTTGGGGAAGTGGGGAGCAGTGTGTGGTCGTGAAGTGTGTGAGATGGGCTATGAGAGGGTGGGGGACACAGTGAAGAATGTATGTATGGTTGTGGAATGTGAGGGGATGTGGGCAGGTGAGGGGTTGTGGGGAGATGAGGTGTGTGAAGGGGAGAGGGGTGCAGACAGGGGACTGTTCTCTCTGTATAGTCTCTCTCAGTCATCCGTGCTGAGCATCAATCTGCAAGGAACAATTTTCCTTTCAGTTTGTCATCTGCAGCTTCTTTGAATCTGTGCCCCACGTTCAGTTGCCACAGCTTCATTTTTGTAATGTTTCTGATTTACCTTACCCTTTTCTGTTGTTGAAATTTTCAGTTTAGCTGTTTGTCACTCAGGCAATAGGGATTGGTGCTGCCCCCTGAGTTACTTACAGTCTATATTAATGAATGCACTAAGGATATTGTATTATGTTCTAGTATGTTGATGGTGCAAAGTTTTATGGGAAAGTAACAGGAGTATGTCCCATCACCACAATTCACAATCACTGCTGACCATCTCCTCAGTGGCACTTTTCCACTCTCTCCCCAGACTCATAAGTAACGTGAAATTTATCAATCTGTGTCTTGAACTTACTGAATGACTGAGCTTCCACTGTCCTCTGGGGTAGGGGGAGTTCCAGAGATTCAGCCCTCCTCTATTTGAAGAAATTTCTCCCCATCTCAGATTTAAATATCTTATGCCTTATTCTGACAATGTGTCCCAGCTTCTCAAATCACCAGCCATCAAAAGTATCCTCTCTGCATCCACCCTGTCATGTCCTGTAATAATTTTGCTCACAACAGTGAGATCACCGGTCATTCTGTGAAACTCTAAGGAATACAGGCCAGTTTCCTCAAACTGCCTGTACGGCAGCTGTATTCTCTCCTTATGTAAAAGGACCAAAACCAAACGCACAACACTAGACAAGGTCTCACTAAGGAAATTTCAACTGCAGCCAGACAGCTTTACCTCTGAATTCAGATCTCCTTGCAATGAAGGCTAACATGTAGAAACATAGAAGATAGAAGCAGGACTATACCATTCAGCCCCTCATGCCTGCTTTCCCATTCATTATAATCGTGGCTGATCATCAAGCTCAATGACCTAATCCCACGCTACCAGCACATCATTGATCCTTTTAGCGACAAGAGCTACATCTACCTCCTTCTAGAAAACAAAGTGTTTGGCCTTAACCATTTTCTGTGAAAATGAATTCTACAGGCTCACCACTCTGGCTGAAGAATTGTCTCCTCATTTTAGTCCTACAAGGTTAACTCCTTATCTTCAAACTAAGACTCCTGATGTAGTAGGATTTGAAGCAATGTCCCCAGAATAATGGTCATAGAGTCATACAGTATAGAAACAGGCCCTTCAGCACACAATGTCTATTCCAACCAACAAGCACCAAAATGGGCAAAACGATTTACCTGCACTTGTTTCATAGCCTGTGCCCTGGCATTTTGAGTATTCATCCAGATGCTTCTTCAATGTTGCAAGAGTCCCTGCCTTTACCATCCACTCAAGAACTGCATTCCAGATTTCTACCACACTTTGGGTGAATTTTTTTCTTCTCCAATTTCCTTTGAACCATTTACTCCTCACCTTACACTCATTTCTTCTGATCTTAGACACATCAGTCACGGAGAAAAGATTCTCACAATCTACCCTGTCTACGCCTGTTGTAATTTTAGTATACCTCAATCAGATCCCCCTTAGTACTCCGTGCTCCAGGGAAAACAAACCCAACCTATCCAGTCTCTCCCCATAACTGAGGCTTTCCATCTTAGGCAACATCCTGGTGAATCTCCTCTATACCATCTCCAGTGCAGTCACATCCTTCTAATAGTATAGTGACCAGAACTGCACATGATATTCCCTCAGTGGCCTAACCAATATTTTATTAAGTTCCAAAAAGACTTTCTTACTCCCATATTCTACACCCTGAATAATGAAGGCAACCATCCCGTGTGCATTCTGCAACACCTTGCCTACCTGGGCTGCCACCTTCAGAGTTTATGGACTTGTACATAGTACTGCCTAGGAGCCTACCATCCAATTTGTATGTCCTTCACTTATTAGACCTCCCAAAGTGCATCACCTCACATTTATCAGGATTTAATTCCATCTACCATTTGCACTACCCATTTGCCAGCTGATAAGTAGCAGACTGTAGCCTGAGACCATCCTCCTCACTATCAACAACACTTCCATTTTCATGTCATCCACAGACTTACTAATTGTACCTTCCACACTCATATCCAAGTCATTTACACACGTTACAAACAGCAAGGGTCCCAGCACCAATACACTGCTGAGCACAGGCTTCTAATCTCAGTCAAACCTCCAACGTTGGACATTGCCTCCTATTTGGAAGCTAATTTTAGATCAGGTTTACCTTGGATACAATGGGCTGATACCTTTCGGACCAGTCTTCCATGGGGGACTTTGTCAAAGATCTTACTGAAGCCCATGTAAACCACATCAACTGCGCAAACCCATCAGTATATTTAGTCGCCTTTTCGAAAACCTCAAATAAATTAATCAGACAAAATCTCTCTACAACCAATCGTGCTCACTATCACTGCCTTTCCAAATGTTGATTAATCCTGCCCCTCAGAATTTTTACCAATAATTTCCCTACCACTGACATCAGACTAACTGGTCTTTAACTACCTGGCCTATCCCTGCTGTCCTTCGCAGCATCGTCACTGATTTTTATGTTCTTGAGGGTATTGAGGAATTCTTGGGTTGATTGGATGGAATGGGGTGATCTGTCAAATAGATGTTTCAACCTGTGTTGTAAGTCCATGGCCAGTTTGTGTGAAGGTGTGCCCAGTAGGGAAACAATGGGTCTGAGGGGGATGTCTGGTTTACGTATTTTAGGAAGTCCATAGAAGCGGGGGATGTTTGTGCCTTCTGGTTTCATTCTCATGTAGCCCTGCATCCTTTAGACTCTTCAGTGTCTGGGTGATTCAGTTACCTAGCTGCAGTGTTAGGTCTGTCACCAACTATACAGTAAATGGAAAAGTCCTGGGGAAAATTGATGTACAGAAAGATCTTGGTGTTCAGGTCCATTGTTCCCTGAAGGTGGCAGCGCAGGTCAATAGAGTGGCTGTGAAGGCATATGGCATGCTTTCCTTCATCGGACGGGGTATCAAGTGCAAGATTTGGCAGGTCATGTTACAGTTGTATAAGACTTTGATTCGGCCACATTTAGAGCACTGTGTACAGTTCTGGCCACCACATTACCAAAAGGATGTGGATGCTTTGGAGAGGGTGCAGAGGAGGTTCGCCAAGATGGAGGGTGCTAGCTATGAAGAGCGGTTGAGTAGATTATGATTGTTTTCATTAGAAAGACAGAGATTGAGGGGGAACCTGATTGTGGTCTACAAAATCATGAGGGGTATAGACAATGTGGACAGCAAGAGGCTTTTTCCCCAGAGTGGGGGACTCAATTACTAGGGGTTATGAGTTCAAGGTGAGAGGAGGAAAGTTTATGGGAGATATGCGTGGAAAGTTCTTTACGGAGAGAGTGGTGGGTGCCTGGAATGTGTTGCCAGCAGAGGTGGTAGATGCAGATACAATAGTGTCTTTTAAGATGTATCTGGACAGGTACACGGATGGGTAGGGAGCAAAGGAATGCAGACACTTAGAAAATAGATGACAGGTTTTGATAGAGGATCTTGATTGGCGCAAGCTTGGAGGGCCGAAGGGCCTGTTCCTGTGCTGTAATTTTCTTTGTTTTTTTGCTACCGTTGGTAAGTGTTTGTGCCTGCAAGCAGTGCCTGTGCTTTCTCAACGTAGTCCGACTTGTTCATATTGACAGTCATGCGCCCTTTGTCCACTGGTAGGATTATAATGTTCTTGTCTTTCTTGAGTTTGTCTAGTGCTTTTCTCTCTGATGTGTTCAGGGTGTCCCATTTGTTTCTTCAGCTTAGTGTGGGTATTATAGTTTGTCAGATGGCCTGTGTTTCGTCCATGATTCCGCTGTCTTTTAATGGAGTTTCCAACAGGTGGCGATACACACAACACCAACAACGATGAGATTATGGTATCCTTTAATGTTACACCATTATTCATGTCAATTGATTTACTAGCCAAAGAAACACAGGCCACATTACTAGAAGAAGCAGGAACGCAGACCAGCAGCTCCATCAACAATGACAACTCAAACTACAAGACTTGTGCCTCACCACCCACTTAGTCTTTAATGGTCGAGTATACAAACAGATCAATGGTATAACCATGGGGTCACCCACCTCAGGACTCATCACAGAGGCACCAACTAGAACACACTACTTGTTCAATCTAAACTGTGGATCTGGTACATAGACGACACATTAATGCATCAAACTAGAAGAGACCCACCATCTCATCAACAATGTATTCTTGGGGATTAACTTCAAGAGAGAAAAAGAAAACAACATTCAGCTTCCATTTCTGGACATCAGAGTTGAATGTATGACCAATGGGGATTTCCAGACCTCAGTATACAGGAAAGCAACCTACACTGACCAAATCCTCAACTTCCACAGCAGGACCCCGATGTCCAGAAACAATGCTGTGTTAGGACACTATTTAAATGGGCCACCATTCACTGCAACACGCCAGAACTATGCAGGAAAGAGGAAGAGCACCTAGACAAAATCTTGAATGGATATCCCGGTAACTTCATCCACAGGTGCCTATTAAATAGACGACTCGAAGACAACACAATACGCCCTAACACACTGGCCACACTGCCCCACATTAAGTATATATCAGACCTGACAACAAGACTCCTAAGACCACTAGGAATCATGGTAGCACACAAGTCCACAGCCACTCTACGACAAATGCTCACAAAGATTAAAGACCCTATTCCCACAACATGCAGAACCAACATAGTTTACAAAATACCAAGGCATGACTGCCACAAACATTACATAGGTCAGACAGGAAGGAAACTAACCATCAGAATAGACGAACATCAACTTGCAGCAAAACGACATGCTGAACTCTCCTTAATATCTGTACATTCAGACAACGAAGGCCATCAGTTTAACTGGACATCACAACCATAGTAGCCCAAGCCAAACATAGCATGGGAATTCCTAGAGGCATGCTTCTCAACCCATAATGCAATCAACAAACATATAGAGGTGGACCCCTTATACATACCCAAACAGATCAAAATGGGAAATGTCACTACTGACCCTAACAGACCAGACAGTGTAAATTCCAAGCGGAGCAGAACATCTCTTCATCGGTGGCCTTACTGATGATGTTACCTACAAAATGTCAGAATGAAAGCAAACTAGCTCAGTGAGCAAGTCAACAATTTCCCAACATATTTGCTGCTCAATTTCCTGCTCGCTATTAGAGGGTGCTATGGTACAGTCCCATCAAAGTGATTAACCCCTTATTTCTCAGTTGTCACTGTACAGTCTCAGGAATAACTTCTCTCGGTACTTCCATAATGTTTTCCCTAATCTAAGACACCGCAAACCCTAGTCCCTTGCCACCCTTCTATCTTCCTATAGCATCTATACCCCGGAACACTGAGCTGCCTGTCCTGTCCTCCGTCAGCCATGATTCTGTAATAGCTATGATATCTCAATCACATGTTACCATCCCTCTCTGATTCATCTGCCTTGTCTGCAAAGTCTTTTGCATGGAAATAAATGTAGTTTAATTCATCAGTATTCCCTCGTTTCCTGCCAAGCCCTTGTCCTCCTGGCCTATTTAACTCAATCTCCTTAACTGCTGCACTAGTCTCAACATCTTTTTTAGTCTCGTACTGTTTAGGTCCCACCCAATTTTGTATCCAACTTGCCAACAAACCGTGGATTCCGTCTTCTGGACCTGCCTACTGTGAGAGGTGTTGTCAAATGCTTTAGTAAAGTCCATGTAGACAACATAGAGCCCTACCCTCGTCAATCATCTTTATCTCTTCCTTAAAAGATTCAATCCAATTTGTGAGGCAATAATTCTCCTGCACAAAGTCATACTGACTATTCCCAATAATTCCATTCCTTTCCAAATGCAAGTGAATCCTGTCTCTAAGTGTCTTCACCAATAATTACCCTCTGGCTGAAGTAACTCTCGCCAGCCTATAATTTCCCAGATATTGGATTACCCTTTTTGCCCTTCTTGAACAAAGGGGAAACATTAGCTATTAACATTTCCCATCTTCTCTAACTTCACTTGTGGCTGAACAGGATACTTACAAGGCCTCAGCAATCCCCTCCTTTGCCATCCTTGATATTCTGAGATAGATCCCTGCAGAGCGTGGGGACTCAGCTACCTTAATATTTTCCAATACAGCCAGCATCACCACCTCTTAATATTGATATGGCCCGTATTATCAACAAACCCCTGTCTAAACTTAACATCATTCATGTCTTTCTCATTAAGTAGTACTCATTAAGTACTCATTAAGTAGCTCGCCCATTTCCCCTGGATCCACGCATCAATTTCCTCCTTTATCCTTGAGTGGACCTACCTTTCCCTAGTTACCCTTTTGCTCCTAATATATTCTCCTTAAACTTACTTGCCAAGGACGTTTTTGTAAGACATCTTGTTAAGTAAAGGAATGAAAGGTTATCAGGGATAGGAACAATGTGGACTAAACAGGCCTGCAGGTATATGTGAATAATATATGCCACGATCTTATTGAATGGGGGAATGAGCTCAAAGGGCTGAGTAATCACATCCTAGTTTGTTTTCTCATCAGCAAAGGTTGGTTTCAATCTCTATTCTTGTCAACTTTCCCAACAGGTGAAGAGTTCATGAAGATTGGTGAAGAGGATGAACAGGGCTGGTGTAAGGGTCAACTGGATAATGGACAACTAGGACTCTATCCTGCCAACTATGCAGTCCTTATGAGCTCCTGACAAACTTTTCACAAGACCACCAGCACTGTGCAGCCCTAAATCCTTGCTCTGTTGCTGCCTGCTGCTGCTTTCTCTGTTTAATGTATTTTTTCCCCTGCCACAGCCTGTTTTCTCCTCTGATTGAAGGGTTAGACAGACATGCTATAATAAGAAACTGAGTTTACTAATCATGGGGCAAGCTCACCCAAATTGTACTGTCTTTGGCTCTGTCTTGGTCTTGACTGACCAGTTGCCCAAATTAGAGAATAGAAGCTTCTGGAATAAACTGAGCAGTATTTATCCTCATTGAGTAGCTCATATTGCACACTCTCCGAGTTGTGACTGTGTTTGAGTTTCTGAATAGGTGAAGGAAGCTGAAATGGATCTGTTGTCGAGCATCTCAATATCTGAAGGAGTTGCAGGGCCTGGGATCTCCATTGACAAGTCCTTGTTTCATCAGTTGCTGGGGAACCGAACAAAGCCACAGTACAGGAGATGTTTGGAGATGGATGTAATGAATATTTTTGCCAAATGGAAAGCAGAAGACTTTTCAATCCTGATGTAGGAAGTAGTTGCGTTTTAATTAATCTCTTATGTATCTGGCAGGAGGTGGTGTGAAATAAATAGGTATTACAGATCGCACATTGACTTGGTTTAATTCATTCTGAAGCCCTAGCTATTCTGAAGAAATAGCTATTGGCTCTCTCAGGTTTTTACTTTCACAGGAGTTTAACAGAGAGCATGGGTCCAATGGCATGATCAACAACTGAATCTATATACTGGACTCCATACTGTAACTGTCATAAAGTCACAGAGATGTATAGCATGGAAGGGGACACTTTGGTTCAACTTGTCCATGCTGATCAGATATCCTAAATTAATCTAGTCCCGTTTGCCAGCATTTGGCCCATATCCTTCTAAACCCTTCCTATTCATATACACATCCATATGCCTTTTAAATGTCATAATTGTACCAGCCTCCACCACTTTCAGTGGCTGCTCATTCCAGACACGCACCACCCTCTGAGTGAAGATGTTGCCCCTTCGGTCTCTTTTACATATGTCCCCTCTCACATTAAATCTACGCACTCTAGTTTTGGACTCCCCTACCCTGGGGAAAAGATCATGACTATACCTTATGTATGCCCTTCTTATATAACTTCTACTAAGTCACCCTTTAGCCTCCCGACCAAACAGTCCCAGCCTATCTTTATAACTCAAACCTTCCAGACTTGGTAATGCCTTGTTAATTTTTTTGCACCCTTTCCATTTTCATCACATCCTTCCTATAGCAGATTGACCAGAATTGTATGCAGAAATCCAAATGTGGTCTTATGAATGTCTTGTATAGCCGTAACATGAGTCCCAACTCCCGTATTCAATGCCCTCGCTACCTGTGATGCTACTTTCAAGAAATTATATACCTACAAACCTAGGAATAATGATTCAGTCTCTGTTTGACAACACTCCCCAGGATCTGCCATTGACTATGTAAGTCCTTCCCTGGTTTGTCTTGCCAAAATGCAACACATCACTTATCCAAAGTAAATTCCATCTCCCCTCCTTGGCTCATCTGATCAAATTCCTGTTGTACTCTGAGATAACCTTCTTCATTGTCCACTACACCACCAGTTTTGGTGTCATCTGCAAACTTACTAACCATCCCTATTATATTCTCATCCAAATCATTTCTATAAATGACAAAAAGCAGTGGTTCCAGCACCAATCCTTATGGCACAGCACTGGTCACAGGCCCGCAGTTTGAAAAACCAACACTCAACCACCAACCTCTGTCTCCTACCTTCAAGCAAATTTGTATCCAAATGGTTAGCTGTCCCTGGATTCCATGTGATTTAACCTTGCTAACCAGTCTGCCATGCAGAACTTTGTCAAACATCTTGCTGAAACCTATATAGACAACGTTCACCATTCTGCCTTCAACAATCTTGGTACTTCAAAAAACTCAATCAAGTTAGTGAGAAACACGACCTACCACGCACAAAGCCATGTTGACTATCCTAAATCAGTTCTTGTCTTTCCAAATACATGTAAATCCTCTTTGCCAGAATCCCCTCCAACAACTTAACCACCACTGACATCAGGCTGATTGGTCTGTAGTTCCCTGGCTTTTCCTTATCACCTTTCTAGATGAGAGTAAACCGGTTGATGTGGTGTATATGGATTTCAGCAAGGCGTTTGATAAGGTTCCCCACAGTAGGCTATTGTACAAAATGCGGAGTAATGGGATTGTGGGAGATATAGCAGTTTGGATCGGAAATTGGCTTGCTGAAAGAAGACAGAGGGTGGTAGTTGATGGGAAATGTTCATCCTGGAGACCAGTTACTAGTAGTGTACCGCAAGGGTCGATGTTGGGTCCACTGCTGTTTGTCATTTTTATAAATGACCTGGATGAGGGCGTAGAAGGATGAGTTAGTAAATTTGCAGATGACACTAAGGTCGGTGGAGTTGTGAATAGTGACGCAGGATGCTGTAGGTTGCAGAGAGACATAGATAAGCTGCAGAGCTGGGCTGAGAGGTGGCAAATGGAGTTTAATGCAGACAAGTGCGAGGTGATGCACTTTGGTAGGAGTAACCAGAAGGCAAAGTACTGGGCTAATGGTAAGATTCTTGATAGTGTAGATGAGCAGAGAGATCTCGGTGTCCATGTACACAGATCCTTGAACTTGCCACCCAGGTTGACAGGGCTGTTAAGAAGGCATACAGTGTTTTAGCTTTTATTAATAGAGGGATCGAGTTCCGGAACCATGAGGTTATGCTGCAGCTGTACAAAACTCTGGTGCGGCCGCACTTGGAGTATTGCTTACAGTTCTGGTCACCGCATTATAGGAAGGATGTGGAAGCTTTGGAAAGGGTGCAGAGGAGATTTACTAGGATGTTGGCTGGTATGGAGGGAAGGTCTTACGAGGAAAGGCTGAGGGACTTGAGGCTGTTTTCGTTAGAGAGAAGAAGGTTGAGAGGTGACTTAATTGAGACATATAAAATAATCAGAGGGTTAGATAGGGTGGATAGGGAAAGCCTTTTTCCTAGGATGGTGACGGCAAGCACGAGGGGGCATAGCTTTAAATTGAGGTGTGAAAGATATAGGACAGATGTCAGAGGTAGTTTCTTTACTCAGAGTAGTAAGGGAATGGAACCCTTTGCCTGCAACAGTAGTAGATTCGCCAACTTTAAGTACATTTAAATCGTCATTGGACAAGCATGTGGACGTACATGGAATAGTGTAGGTTAGATGGGCTTCAGATCGGTATGACAGGCCGGCACAACATAGAGGGCTGGAGGGCCTGTACTGTGCTGTAATGTTTAATGTTCTATGTTCTTGAATAATGACACTACATTAGCTGCCCTCCAATCTTCCAGAACTTCACCTGTGGCTATCGATCATACGAATATCTCAGCAAGGGGCATAGCAATCAGTTGGCAGCTTCCCACAAGGTTCTAGGATCCACTGATCAGGTGAAGAGGATTTAGCCACCTTTATGTGTTTTAAGACGTCCAGCACCACCCATTCTATAATTTGGATGCTTTCCACAATATCACTATCTATTTCTGTAAGTTCTGTAGCTTCTATATCCCTCTCAAGAGTAAATACTTGTTTTCCTGCAGTTCAACATATAGACAGGCTTGTTGCTCTTTAAGGGCCCTATTCTCTCCCTCGTTACTCTTTTCCCTTAATGTATTTGTAGAATTTCTTTGGAATCTCCTTAACTCTATTTGCCAAAGCTACCTCACATCCTCTTTTTGCCCTCCTGATTTCCCTCTTGAGTATACATCTATGGCCTTTATATTCCTCAAAAGATTCACTCAATCCCAGCTGTCCATATGTGACATGTATCTCCTTTTTCTTGACCACAGCCTCAATTTCTCTATTCATCCAGCATTCCCTACACCTACCAGCCTTTCCCTTCACACTGACAGAAATATTCTGCAACTGGACTCTCATTTTTGAAGGCCTCCCACTTTCCAACCGTCCCTTTACCTGCAAATTGTCTCTTCCAATAAACTTCTGAAAGTTCTTACCTAATACCATCAAAGTTGTCCTTACTCCAATTTATAAATTTAATTTTTAGATCAGTTGTATCCTTATCTATATCTATTTTAAAACCAATAGAATTATTGTCAGTGGCCCCAAAATGCTCCCCACTGACACCTTAGGTATTTGTCCTGCCTTATTTCCCAAGAGAAGGTCAAGTTGATTTTCCTTCTCTAGTATGTACACCCACATGAATAAAAAAAAAATTCATGTACGCACTTAACAAATTCCTCTTTATCCAAACCCTTAACACCATGGTAGGCCCAGTCTGCGTTTGGAATGTTAAAGTCCCCTGCCATTATGACTCTATCATTCTTACAGATATCTGGGATCTTCTTACAAATTTATTTCTCAATTTCCTGGACATTGAACAGTTTTTCCACTGCCGCTGCCTATGCCTCCATGCTTATTTCTTTAAGTGCAAGCCTAACCCTCCCTTTACTGACCACTTCTCCTGCCTCCAACACACACCATCCTCCTGGACACCACCCCAAGGCCTCGTACCCTCCCACGATCTCTTCATCTCTAACTGCCATCACGACATCAATCGCCTCAACCTCTCCACTCCTCTCACCCACAGAATGTGCAGCCCTCCACTCCATTTCCAACCTCACCATAAAACCCGCAGACAAGGGAGGCACAGTTGTAGTATGGTGCACTGACCTCTACATCACTGAGGCCAGGTACCAACTCTCTGACACCTCCTCCTACCGCCCCCTTGATCATGATCCCACCCCTGACCACCAAAACATCATCTCTCAGACCATCCATTACCTCATCACCTCAGGGGACCTCCCACCCACAGCCTCCAACCTCATCGTTCCCCAACTTCGCACCACCCATTTCTATTTCCTTCCCAAAATCCACAAACACAACTGCCCTTGTTGACTCGTTGTCTCTGTCTGCTCCTGCCCTACCAAACTTATCTCCATTTACCTCAACACCATTTTCTCTTCATTGGCCCAGGAACTCCCCGCCTACGTCCATGATGCCACCCTTGTCCTCCACCTTCTCCAAAACTTCTGATTCCCTGCCCCCCAGCACCTCATCTTCACTATGGACATCCAGTCTCTATACACTTGCATTCCCCATGCAGATGGCCCGAAGGCCCTCTGCTTCTTCCTCTCCCGCAGGCCCAACCAGTCCCCCTCCACTAACACCCTTATCCGCTTTGCCAAACTCGTCCTCACCTTCAACAACTTCTCTTTCAATTCCTCCCACTTCCTACAGACAAAGGGGATGGCCATGGGTACTCGCATGGGCCCAAGGTATGCCTGCCTCTTTGTAGGATACGTGGAACAATCCCACTTCCAATGCTACACTGGCCCCATCCCCCACCTCTTCCTCCATTACATCGATGACTATCAGCGCCACCTCGTGCTCCCACGAGGAGCTCGAACAGTTCATCAACTTTACTAACACCTTTCACCCCAACCTCAAATTTACCTGGACCATCTCTGATACCTCTCTCTCCTTCCTGAACCTCTCTGTCTCCATCTCTGGTAACCACCTGGAAATTGATATCTATTTCAAGCCCACCAACTCCCACAGCTACCTAGAATATACCTCCTCTCACACCTTCCCGCAAGAATGCTATCCCCTATTTCCAATTCCTTCGCCTCTGCCGCATCTGCTCCAAAGATGAGGTGCTCCACTCCTGGACATCCCAGATGTCCTCAATTGTCAGAACCGCAATATCCCCCCCAGCAGTGGTCATAAACACCTTCGGCCGCATCTCCTATGTTTCCCGCACCTCAGCCCTCACACCCCCTCCCCTTAATAACAACAAAGACAGAATTCCCCTCGTCATCACGTATCACCCTATCAACCTCTGGATTCAATGCATCATCCTCCATCACTTCCACTACCGGCAATCTGACCCCACTACGAAGGATATATTTCCCTCCCCACCCTTATCTGCCTTCCGGAGGGATCACTCTCGCCATGACTCCCTCGTCTGGTCCATACACTCCACTAGCCCCACCACCCCCAGCACCTTTCCCTGCAACTGCAGAAGGTGCTACACCTGCCCTCACCCCTCACCTCCATCCCAGGCCCCAAGAAAACCTTCTGCATTGAACAGATGCAGCCTGCACATCTGCTAATGCGATATATTGTATCCATTGTTCCCGATGTGGCCTCCTAATTTGGGGAAACCACTTGGGGACCACTTTGCAGAACACCTACACTCAGTTCGCAACAAACAACTGCACCTCCCAGTCGTGAACCACTTCAACAACCCCTTCCACTCTTTGGACAACATGTGTATCCTGGGCCTCCTCCAGTGCCACAACGATGCCACCTGAAAACTGGAGGAACAGCACTTCATATTCTGCCTGGGAACCCTACAACTCAATGGTCTCAATGCGGAATTTACAAGCTTCAAAGTCTCCCCAACCACAACCTCTTCCCAAGACCAGCACCGCCCTCTCATCACCGCCTCCTTGACCTGTCCATCTTTCCTCCCACCTTCCCCCCACCGCCACTCTGTCTTCACTGACCAAACCCTATCCCAACTCCCTACCTACACTCACCTGTACTGGCTTCATCCCCACCTTCTTGACCTGTCTGTCTTCTCTCCACCTATCTGCTCCACTATCCACCATCTTTCATCGCCTCCCCCCTCTCTATTTATTTCAGAGACCCCTTCCCCTCCCCCATTTCTGAAGAACAGCCCAGACCCAAAATGTCAGCTTTCCTCTCCAGCTCCACACCTTGTTATCTCAGAATCTCCAGCATCAGCAGTTCCTACTATCTTTTAGGTCGATGGAGTTGTGGATAGAGTAGAAGATTGTCAAAGGATACAGCGGGATATAGATCAGTTGCAGATGTATGTGGAGAATTGGCAGATGGAGTTTAATCCAAGTACGTGTGAAGTGCTGCACTTTGGGACATCAAATGTTAAGGAAAACTATCCAGTTAATGGCAGGACCCTGAGCAGCATTGATGTACAGAAGGATCTTGGGTTCAAGTTCATAGCTCCCTGAAAGTGGCCACGCAAGTAGATAAGGTGGTAAAGAAAGTGTATGGCATGCTTGCCATTATAGGTCAGGGAACTGAGTACAAGAGTCAGAATGTAATGTTGTAGCTTTATAAGATTTTGGTTAGGCCACACTTAGAGTATTATTCGATTCTGGTCACCACATTACAGGAAGGTTGTGGAGGCTTTGGAGAGGGTGCAAAAGAGGTTTACCAGGATGCTGCCTGGATTAGAGGGCATGAGCTAAAAGGGTAGGCTAGAAAAACTCATGTTATTTTCTCTGGAGACGCAGAGGCTAAGGGAAGATTTTTATAGAAGTCTATAAAATTATGAGATGCATAGAAAGGATTGACAGAGTCTTTCTCCCAGATCTGAAATGTCTAAAACGAGGAGGCATGCATTTAAGGAAGGAGGGGAAAGTTCAAAGGAGATGTGAGGGGCAAGCCTTTTAAACAGAGAGTGGTAGGAGTCTGAAATGTGCTGACAGGGGAGGTGGTGGAGGCAGATAAGATTGGGATATTTGTGAGTCAGTTGGATAAGCACATGAACATGCAAGGAATGCAGGGATATAGACCAAGGACAGGCAGAAGGGATTAGTTTAATTTGGCATCGTGTTCGACACAACAGCATGGGCCAAAGGACCCATTACTGTGCTATACAGTTCCATGTTCTATTACTACAGTTGAGGACCTACTTTTTAAACTCCTGCCTAATTTTCTATATTTTCTCTTCAGACCTTGTCTGTTTCTCTTCCTAAGTCATTGGAACCAATGTGTACGATGAATTCCTGCTGGTCACTCTCCCCTTTCAAAACATTCTGCAACCTCTCTGAGACATCCTTGATCCTGGCACCAGGGGGGCAACACACCATTGACTTTTGGCTGCAGCAATCTGTGTCCCTGACTTGAGAGTCCCCTATCACCATCGATTGCTTCAAACCTGTCATAGCCCTCATTATAGTAGAGCCAGTCTCGGTGTCAGTAACCTGGTTGGCAAAGAACAATACAACACAGGAACAGGCCCTTTAGCCCTCCAGGCCTGCGCCAACATATTTTGCCCTTGCACACTAAAACTGTCTTCACTTACAGGATCCGTATCCTTCTCTTCCCTTCCTATTTATGTATTCGACCAGTTGCTTCTTGAATGCTGCTGTTGTGTCTGCTTCCACCACCACCTCTGGCAATACATTCCAAGCACTCACCTCCCTTTGTGTGAAAAACTTTGTCTCGCACATCTCTTTCAAACTTTCCCTACTACAACTTTGAACCTGAGCACGCTACTAATTGACCACTCCGTCCTGGGAAAAAGCCTCATACTTTCCATTCTATCCATACTATTCACAATCTTATAAATTTCTATCAGGTCGCCCCTCAACCTCCTGCATTCTAATGAAAACAAACCCAGTCTATCCAACCTTTCTTCATACTAAAATCCCCCATTCCAGGCAATCCCCTGGTAAGCCTTTCTGCACCCTCTCTAAAACATCCACATCCTTCTGGGAGTGTGGTGACCAAAACTGTATGCAATATTCCAAGTGTAGCCTAACTGAAGTTCTATAAAACTGCAGCATAACTTGTCTACCCTTATGCTCAAAACACCTTCCAATGAAGGCAAGCATGCCATAAGCCTTTTTATTACGATATCTACCTGCCCAGTCTTCTTCAGTGATCAGTGGTCCTGCACACCCAGATCCCTCTACATATTAATACTTCTAAGAGTTCTGCCATTCACTATACAATTTCCACCTGTTCTTGGCCTTCCAAAATGCATCAATTCACATTTATCCAGATTAAACTTAATCTGCTGTTTTTCTGCCCATGCATCCAATTGATCTATATCCTGTTGCATCCTCTGACAATCCTCCTCACTATCTGCAACACCCTCGTACTTATGCCTTCATATATTATGGCTAAACTAGTTCTGTATCCAGCTCACCCCAATACCATGTGACTTCACCTTTTGTACCAGTCTACCATGAGGGACCTTGTTAAAGGCTTTAGACAATATCAAATGCTTTTCTCTCATCAATCATCTTCATCACCTCCTCAAAAAGCTCAATGAAGTTAGTGAGGTATGACCTGCCCCACATAAAACTGTACTGTCTATCGCTAATAAGTCCATTTGCTTCTAATTGTGTATAGATCTTGTCCCTGAGAACATTTTCCAATAATTTCCCTACCACTAATATGAGGCTTACAGGCCTGTAATTTCCTGAATTATCTCTGTTACCCTTTTTAAACAATGGGACAACACTATTCTCCAGTCCTCTTGGACCATCTCTGTGGCTGTGAGGATACAAAGGGTCTGTCAGTTCTCCAGCAATTTGTTCTCTTGCCTCCCTCAATATCCTGGGATAGATCCCATCAGGATCCAGGGATGTATCTATCTTAATACTTAATTGGGGGGACCTGATTGAGGTCTACAAAATCATGAGGGGTATAGACAAGGTGGATAGCAAAAGCTTTTTCCCAGAGTGGGGGACTCAATTACTAGGTGTCATGAGTTCAAAGTGAGAGGAGGAAAGTTTATGGGAGATATGCGTGGAAAGTTTTTTTCACAGAGGGTGGTGGGTACCTGGAACGCGTCGCCAGCGGGGGTAGTAGATGCAGACACGATAGTATCTTTTAAGATGTATCTGGACAGGTACACGGATGGGCAGGGAACAAAGGGATACAGACCCTTATAAAATAGATGACAGGTTTAGACAGAGGATCTCGATCGGCGCAGGCTTGGAGAGCTGAAGGGCCTGTTTCTGTGCTGTAATTTTTTTTATTCTTTATTCTTTGTCAAGACGTGCAACACCTCTTTCTTTTCAATAGCAGCTTAGCTTAGAAATTTGACAGTCCCTTCCCTAAGATCATCCTCCACCAACTCTTTCTCTTTGGTGAATACTGACACAATATATTCATTTAGGACTTCACCTACCTCTTCTGGCTCCATACATAGATTCCCTCCTTTGTCCTTGAGTGGGCCAACCCTTTCCCTTGCTACCCTCTTGCTTTTTAAAGATGTATAAAAAAGCCTTGAGATTCTACTTAATCCTGTTTGCTATTGATTTTTTGTGACCCCTTTTAGCCCTTCTAATTCCTTGTTTAAGTTCTTTCTTAATTTCTTTATATACTTCAAGGTATTTGTCAGTTCCATCCTCTTAGACTTTAAGTATCCTTCCTTTCTCTTTTTGACCACGGTCACAACATCCCTGATCATCCAAGGTTCACGTTACTTGCCAAACCTATCCTTCATTTTCACACAAACATGAAGCTCCTGAACTCTTATCAACTATTGTTTGAAATACTCCACATGTCTGATGTAGATTTACCCTCAAACAGCCGCCTTCCATCAGCATTCTCCAGTTTCGGCCGAATATTGTTGTAGAACATAGAACAGTACAGCACAGAACAGGCCCTTCAGCCCACAATGTTGTGCCGACCATTGATCCTCATGTAAGCACCCTCAAATTTCTGTGACCATATACATGTCCAGCAGTCTCTTAAATGACCCCAATGACCTTGCTTCCACAACTGCTGCTGGCAACGCATTCCATGCTCTCACAACTCTCTGCGTAAAGAACCTGCCTCTGACATCCCCTCTATACTTTCCACCAACCAGCTTAAAACTATGACCCCTCGTGCTAGCCATTTCTGCCCTGGGAAATAGTCTCTGGCTATCAACTCTATGCCTCTCATTATCTTGTATACCTCAATTAGGTCCCCTCTCCTCCTCCTTTTCTCCAATGAAAAGAGACCGAGCTCAGTCAACCTCTCTTCATAAGATAAGCCCTCCAGTCCAGGCAGCATCCTGGTAAACCTCCTCTGAACCCTCTCCAAAGCATCCACATCTTTCCTATAATAGGGCGCCCAGAACTGGACGCAGTATTCCAAGTGCGGTCTAACCAAAGTTTTATAGAGCTGCAACAAGATCTCACGACTCTTAAACTCAATCCCCCTGTTAATGAAAGTCAGAACACCATATGCTTTCTTAACAACCCTGTCCACTTGGGTGGCCATTTTAAGGGATCTGTGTATCTGCACACCAAGATCCCTCTGTTCCTCCACACTGCCAAGAATCCTATCCTTAATCCTGTACTCAGCTTTCAAATTCGACCTTCCAAAATGCATCACCTCGCATTTATCCAGGTTGAACTCCATCTGCCACCTCTCAGCCCATCTCTGCATCCTGTCAATGTCCCGCTGCAGCCTACAACAGCCCTCTACACTGTCAACGACACCTCCGACCTTTGTGTCGTCTGCAAACTTGCTGACCCATCCTTCAATTCCCTCGTCCAAGTCATTAATAAAAATTACAAACAGTAGAGGCCCAAGGACAGAGCCCTGTGGAACTCCACTCACCACTGACTTCCAGGCAGAATATTTTCCTTCTACTACCACTCGCTGTCTTCTGTTGGCCAGCCAATTCTGTATCCAAGCAGCTAAGTTCCCCTGTATCCCATTCCTCCTGACCTTCTGAATGAGCCTACCATGGGGAACCTTATCAAATGCCTTACTGAAGTCCATATACACCACATCCACAGCTCGACCCTCATCAACCTTTCTAGTCACATCCTCAAAAAACTCGATAAGGTTTGTAAGGCATGACCTACCCCTCACAAAGCCGTGTTGACTGTATTTGATCAAGCCATGCTCTTCCAGATGGTCATAAATCTTATCCCTCAGAATCCTTTCTAACACCTTGCAGACGACAGACGTGAGACTTACCGGTCTATAATTGCCGGGGATTTCCCTATTTCCTTTCTTGAAGAGAGGAATTACATTTGCCTCTCTCCAGTCCTCAGGTACGACTCCAGTGGAGAGCGAGGATGCAAAGATCTTCGCAAGTGGCGAAGCAATTGCATTTCTCGCTTCCCAAAGCAGCCGAGGACAAATCTGATCCGGGCCTGGCGACTTGTCAATCTTAATGTTTGACAAAATTTTCAGCACATCAGCTTCCTCTATCTCTATCCATTCCAGCATGCACACCTGCTCTTCAAAGGTTTCATTCACTACAAAGTTGGTTTCTTTCGTAAAGACAGAAGCAAAAAACTCATTTAGGGCTTCCCCTACCTCCTCAGGCTCCACACACAAGTTCCCTATGCTATCCCTGATCGGCCCTACTCTTTCTTTGACCATTCTCTTAGTTCACTTCTGCCAATTTAACACCTTCACCTGAGGACTGCTGTTTTCCTGATCCATGAATAACTTAAAATTCACTGTATTATGGTCACTATTCCCGAAATGGTCCCTTCACTGAAACTTCACTCACCTGGCCAGGCTCATTTCTCAAAACCAGGTCCAGTATAACCCCTTCTTTGTTTGTACTGTTTACATACTGTGTCAAGTGCTACATTTCCCGTCAGGGTCCATCACCCCCTACATTTTCCAAAACAACATACTTGCTTGAGATGGGGGCTTCGTGCACTACCTGCTTACCTTTCCTACCTTTCCCGGAGGTAACTCATCTACCTGACTTTATCTGCGGTTTTTCAACCTTCCTGAATCTGCCATCCCTCACACCCCTAGTTCCTGTAAATCTATCATTGTTTCTAACTGCTGTTCCAACCTACCCATGCAATCCAATAGGATTTGCAACCAAACATACTTCCTGCAGACATAATCATCATGAACATTGAAACTCTCCCTGATATCCCACATCCGACAGGAAGAGCACATCACTCTACTAAAGGCCGTCTCTGCACCTTATTTTATAGACGCAGAAAGTGACACAGGCTTACTGCTCTAAAAACACTGCTTGAGGATAACTTAATATCTATGTTTTGTATTTTTAAAAATTTAGTCAAGGGACAGATCTCAGTAAATTATACAAAAAAAACCTAGTCTATTATAAACTTGAAGAAAAGAGAAGATTTATAAGTTTTATCAGTCATACAGTTAGCTGTCTGATGGGGACAATATAGAGAGAGCTGTACTTTCAAGTTACAAGAGGAGATGAGTTCTGAGGAAGGGTCACCAGACCCGAAACGTTAACTCTGTTTTCTCCTCCACAGATGCTGCCAGACCTACTGATCTTTTCCAGCAACTTTGTTTTCGTTGTTGTTGTTGAAGAGGAGATGGAGGTTTGGTTTCAGCTTAAGAGAGTAGAAGGAGTTTTAATTTCTGCTTAATAGAGAAGAAGGATGTTTAGTTTCAGTTTGGAAGAGTGGGGAATCTTTATTCTTTTCTAACTTTGTGCTGTATCTGTCCTGGGAGTGTTTGATGAGGACGGTGAACAGAGAGCTTTAATTTCAGTTTAAAAAAGTAAAGGGAGCTCTAGAATCTTAGAATCATACTATACAGGAAACGGCCTTTGGCCTATCGAGTCTGTACCATTAAAAATATACTACTACTGACAATAGTCTCAGTTTCCCACGTTAGATCTGCCTACTGAGTCAGTGTGGGTGGAAATTAGGAGCAGCAAGGGAGTAGTCACCTCGTTAGGGGTTTACTACAGGCCCCCCAATAGCAGCAGGGAGATTGTAGAAAGCATAGGTCGACAGATTTTGGAAAAGTGTGGACGCAGTAGGGTTGTTGTAATGGGTGACTTTAACTTTCCTAATATTGATTGGAACCTCCTTCGAGCAGAAGGTTTGAATGGAGCTGTTTTTGTAAGGTGTGTTCAGGAGGGTTTCCTAACGCAGTACGTTGACAGGCCGACGAGGGGAGAGGCCATTCTAGACTTGGTGCTCGGAAACGAGCCGGGGCAGGTATCAGATCTTGTGGTGGGAGAGCATTTTGGTGATAGTGACCATAACACTCTCTCATTCTACATAGCTATGGAGAAGGAGAGGATTAGGCAGAATGGGAGGATATTTAATTGGGGAAGAGGAAACTATGATGCGATTAGACACGAGTTAGGAAGCATGGACTGGGAGCAGTTGTTCCATGGTAAGGGAACTATAGACATGTGGAGATTGTTTAAGGAACAGTTGTTGGGAGTGATGAGTAAATATGTCCCTCTGAGACAGGCAAGACGGGGTAAGATAAAGGAACCTTGGATGACGAGAGCGGTGGAGCTTCTAGTGAAAAGGAAGAAGGTAGCTTACATAAGGTGGAGGAAGCTAGGGTCAAGTTCAGCTAGAGAGGATTACATGCAGGCAAGGAAGGAGCTCAAAAATGGTCTGAGGAGAGCCAGGAGGGGGCACGAGAAAGGCTTGGCAGAAGGAATCCGGGAAAACACAAAGGCATTTTACACTTACGTGAGGAATAAGAGAATGGTCAAAGAAAGAGTAGGGCCGATCAGGGATAGCATAGGGAACTTGTGTGTGGAGCCTGAGGAGGTAGGGGAAGCCCTAAATGAGTTTTTTGCTTCTGTCTTTACGAAAGAAACGACCTGTGTAGTGAATGAAACCTTTGAAGAGCAGGTGTGCATGCTGGAATGGATAGAGATAGAGGAAGCTGATGTACTGAAAATTTTGTCAAACATTAAGATTGACAAGTCGCCAGGCCCGGATCAGATTTGTCCTCGGCTGCTTTGGGAAGCGAGAAATGCAATTGCTTCGCCACTTGCGAAGATCTTTGCATCCTCGCTCTCCACTGGAGTCGTACCTGAGGACTGGAGAGAGACAAATGTAATTCCTCTCTTCAAGAAAGGAAATAGGGAAATCCCCGGCAATTATAGACCGGTAAGTCTCACGTCTGTCGTCTGCAAGGTGTTAGAAAGGATTCTGAGGGATAAGATTTATGACCATCTGGAAGAGCATGGCTTGATCAAATACAGTCAACACGGCTTTGTGAGGGGTAGGTCATGCCTTACAAACCTTATCGAGTTTTTTGAGGATGTGACTAGTAAGGTTGATGAGGGTCAAGCTGTGGATGTGGTGTATATGGACTTCAGTAAGGCATTTGATAAGGTTCCCCATGGAAGGCTCATTCAGAAGGTCAGGAGGAATGGGATACAGGGGAACTTAGCTGCTTGGATACAGAATTGGCTGGCCAACAGAAGACAGCGAGTGGTAGTAGAAGGAAAATATTCTGCCTGGAAGTCAGTGGTGAGTGGGGTTCCACAGGGCTCTGTCCTTGGGCCTCTACTGTTTGTAATTTTTATTAATGACTTGGACGAGGGAATTGAAGGATGGGTCAGCAAGTTTGCAGACGACACAAAGGTCGGAGGTGTCGTTGACAGTGTAGAGGGCTGTTGTAGGCTGCAGCGGGACATTGACAGGATGCAGAGATGGGCTGAGAGGTGGCAGATGGAGTTCAACCTGGATAAATGCGAGGTGATGCATTTTGGAAGGTCGAATTTGAAAGCTGAGTACAGGATTAAGGATAGGATTCTTGGCAGCGTGGAGGAACAGAGGGATCTTGGTGTGCAGATACATAGATCCCTTAAAATGGCCACCCAAGTGGACAGGGTTGTTAAGAAAGCATATGGTGTTTTGGCTTTCATTAACAGGGGGATTGAGTTTAAGAGTCGTGAGATCTTGTTGCAGCTCTATAAAACTTTGGTTAGACCGCACTTGGAATACTGCGTCCAGTTCTGGGCGCCCTATTATAGGAAAGATGTGGATGCTTTGGAGAGGGTTCAGAGGAGGTTTACCAGGATGCTGCCTGGACTGGAGGGCTTATCTTATGAAGAGAGGTTGACTGAGCTCGGTCTCTTTTCATTGGAGAAAAGGAGGAGGAGAGGGGACCTAATTGAGGTATACAAGATAATGAGAGGCATAGATAGAGTCGATAGCCAGAGACTATTTCCCAGGGCAGAAATGGCTAGCACGAGGGGTCATAGTTTTAAGCTGGTTGGTGGAAAGTATAGAGGGGATGTCAGAGGCAGGTTCTTTACGCAGAGAGTTGTGAGAGCATGGAATGCGTTGCCAGCAGCAGTTGTGGAAGCAAGGTCATTGGGGTCATTTAAGAGACTGCTGGACATGCATATGGTCACAGAAATTTGAGGGTGCATCCATGAGGATCAATGGTCGGCACAACATTGTGGGCTGAAGGGCCTGTTCTGTGCTGTACTGTTCTATGTTCTATGTTCTATGTTAGGTCAATGGATGTTATGATGCTTCACGTGCTCATCCAAGTATTTTTTACAGGTTCTACCATCCCAGGCAGGGTATCCCAGATCCCACCATCCTCTGGGTGAAAAATCCCTTCCTCAAATCCCCACTAAACCTTCCACCTTTCACTTGAAACTTGATTTGTGATTGACTCTTTGACTAAGGGGAACAGCTGCTTTCTCTTCACCCTGCCCATGCCCTTCATAATCTTATACACCTCTATCAGGTCCCCTCTCAACCTTCTCTGCTCCAAATAAAACACCCCAAGCTTATCCAGCGTCTCTCCATCACTGATATGTTCTGTCCCAGGCAGCACCCTGGTGAATCTCCTCCACACCCATCCAGTGCAATCACATCCTGTCTATAGTGTGGTGACCAGAACTGCACTCAGTACTCCAACTGTGACCTAACCGAAGTCCTGTACAGCTCCAACATAACCATCCTGCTCTTATAATCTATGCATCGACTTAGGGCGGCACGGTGACTCAGTGGTTAGCACTGCAGCCTCACAGCACCTGGGGCCCAGGTTCAATTCAAGCCTCGGGCGACTGTCTGTGTGGAGTTTGCACATTCTCCCCGTGTCTGTGTGGGATTCCTTCGGGTGCTTCTGTTTCCTCCCACAGTCCAAAGATGTGCAGGCTAGGTGGATTGGCCATGCTAAATTGCCCGTAGTGTTCAGGGGTGTGTGGGTTATAGGGGGATGGGTCTGGGTGGGATGCTGCAAGGGGCGGTGTGGACTTGTTGGGCCAAAGGGCCTGTTTCCACACTCTAGGGAATCTAATCTAATCTAATAAAGACAAGTGTCCCATATGCATTATTAACTACTCTATTGAGCTGTCCCGCCACTCTGAGGAATCTGTGGACAATTGCCCCAAGATTCCACTGTTCCTCTGAGCTTCCCAGTGTGTTGCCATTCATCAAGTACTCCTTTGTCTTGTTCCTTCTTCCAATGTGCATCACATTACATTTATCAGGTTAAATCCATCTGCCACTGATCTGACATCTAACCAATCTGTTTATATCTTCCTGTATCCTTATACCTCCCTACTCACTGTCAACCACTCAGTCAATCTTTGCTAGCTTACTTATCATCCCTCCCACATTCACACCTACATTATTCATGGATATCTCAAACATTAAGGGACCCAGCACTGATCCCGTGGTATGCCACTGCACAGTGGGCTCCTGTCACACAAACGACCTTCTGCCACCACCCTCTGTCTCCTGTTTCGAAGCAAATTTTATATTCAACTTGAAGTTACCCTGGATCCCATGTGCTTTTACCTTCTTTATCAGTTTCCCATGTGGGATCTGAACAAAGGCCTTGCTGAAATCCACATAAATTACAATAAGAGCAGTAGACATTGTTTACTTGGTATTTAGTAAAGCCTTTGACAAGGTCCTGCATGGTAGACTAATTAGTAAAGTTAGATCACAAGGGATTCCGTGAGTTTGCCAATTGGATATAAAATTGACTTAATGGCAGGAGACAGAGAGAGATGGTGGAGGGGTGTTTTTCAGACTGAAGGCCTGTAACCAGCTGTGTCCATTTTTGTTTGTCATTTATATGATTTAGATGAGAATGCAGAAGGCATGATTAGTAAGTTTGCAGATGACACCAAAATTAGTCATGTAGTGGACAATGAAGAAGGTTATCTAATACTACAAAGAGGTCTTAATCAAATTGGTCAATGGGCTGAAGAGTGGCAGATAGAGTTTAATTTGGATAAATGTGAGATATTCCATCTTGGTAAAACAAACAACAACAGGACTTAATCAGTCAAAATTAGAGTCCTGGGTAGTGTTGTAGAACACTATAGGTTCAGGTATCTAATTCCTTGAAGTTTGCATCACACAGACACAGGGTGGATAAGAAGGCATTTACCATACTTCCCTTCATTTCTTACACCTTTGATTATAGGAGGTGAGATGTCATTTTGAGGTTGTACAGGATGTTGGTGAGGCCTGGGACATTTTTCACTTGACTGTATATTGTTGAGGGGTGACATTATTGAGGTTTATAAAATAATGAGGGGTATAGATGAGGTGAATGACATATGTCTTTTCCCAAGAGTGGGTGATTTCAAGAGTAGGGGACATATTTTCAAGATGAGAGGAGAAAGATTAAAAAAAAGGGACAATCTTCTTACATGGCACATGTGTGCATGAACATCCAGAGAGAGTGGTGGACAGGGGTACTGATGCAACATTTAAAAGACATTTGGATAAGTACATTAATAAGAAATGTTTGGGGGATATGGACCAGGTGGAACTTGTTTAATTTGATATTATGGCTGGCGTGGACTGGTTGGACTGAAGGGTCTGTTTGTTTCTGTGCTGAATGACTCCATGATTGGCCTAATCTCAGCCAAACAATTGATCACCTTCTTGAAATGCTACCAAACTTGTTAGGCATGAACTCCCTCTGAGCAAGCCATGCTGATGACCCCTAGTCAAACCTTGCCTCTCTAAATGGAGATTAATTTTTCTCTTTCCCTCTTTTCTCCAAGTGTTTCCCCACCACTGTTGTTTCAGTTTAAAAGGTTTAAATGAATAAAGGAAGCTTTATTCTGTGTCCAACCCCATACTACATCCATCTTGGATATATTTGATAAAGTGTACAAACTAGGAGCAGATAGACCATTCCGCCCCTCAAGCCTGTTCCACCAATCAATATGACCATGGCTGGTCTGCTTATGATTTTGAATCCATGTTTCCATCTATCAGCCCTACCCACCCCTTCCCCCTGCCCTCGATTTCCTGTTTGACAAGAATCTATCTAGCTCCATCTTAAAAATATTCAATGACCCCCAACTCCACCACCTTCTGAGGCAGAGAGTTCCAAAGTTACACACCTCTCAGAGAAAAAAAAACATTCTCCTCATCTCTGTCCTGAAAAGGTGACCCCTCATTTTAAAACAGTGCTGCCCAAAACAATCTTTTCACATCCATCTTGTCAACACCATTCAGAATCTTATACACATCAATTAAATCACCCCTCACTCTTGTGTTCAATTCCTCTTGTAATAAAGGATAACATCCCATTGGCCTTTTTTCAATAAGAGACCAAATGCTGGTCTTATTCTAGCCTTAAATATCGATGGAGGACCCATAACCTTTTGAGACATAGAGAGAATTCCAAAGATTCTCCACCTTCTGAGTGAAGTGATTCTCCTCCCTTTTGTCTGAGATGGGATTGTGCCCCATCAATATCTTGTACATCCTCGATTATTCACATTATTTATTAACAGCTTGGACACTGGCATAGAATGTCATATATCCAAGTTTGCCAATGACATGTAATTAGGTGGAATTGTAGACAGTGTAGGTAGGGAAAAAGTTACAAACGGATAATGAAAGTTTAGGTGAATGGGCAAAACTGTGGCAGATGAAGTTTCAGTTTAAACAGGAGGACTGGAAGGTGGCTAATGTTGTGCCATTAATTAAGAAAGGCACAGGAAGGAAAGGCAGGGAACTGCAGATCGGTGAGCTTGACATCAGTGGTTGGTAAATAGTTGGAAGGCATTCTGAGAGACAGGATTTATGTGCAATTGGAAAGGCAAGGTTGATGGGGGATAGCCAGCATTACTTTGTGCTTTTATTCTTTTTTATTACAGTAAATGTCTTGCATCATGATTCACTAGGATGACATTGGATGATTATTGGAATCGAAGCAGTGTTCAGGAGTATTGGGAAAAGGCAGGAGATTAGCACCAGATAATGATGCTCTTTGAAGAGACAGTGCAGGCACGAGGGACTGAATGGCCTCCTTCTGCACCGTGAGAATTCTACGTTTTCAGTCCATAATTTTAAATACAAAAGGAAAGTAAAAACACAGTTACACTCAAAATGTAAATCTTCTTATCATCCTTTTCAGCTATTAAATGGAAGATTAAATTTCTTTTGAAAAGATGTCTGTAGAGATCGTAACTCCAGCTTGTTACCCATTCCACAACGTATCCTAATACATTTTCTTACCCCAGACAAGTGGGTGCTGTACTTTTCAAAAACTACAGAGGATCTAAATATATTACATCTACTGGGTTACCCTTGCCTACTCTTACTGTCACATCAAGTTGTTTAGAAATATTGGTAAAGCATGAACAGCACTAATGAGTAGACAGGAGGAACACTAGAATGCAAGCAGGCACTCATCCAGTAGATGAGTGAAGAAAAGTAGTCTTTAATTGATAACTAGGTACAGAATGTAACTGGGCAGTTAGATCCTTCAGGCTGAACTGCAGAGGTTAGAACTTGGAGTAAAGATCTGGACTAATCATAGAACACTACAGCACAGTACAGGCCCTTCGGCCCTCGATGTTGTGCCGACCTGTCATGCCGATCTGAAGCCCATCTAACCTACACTATTCCATGTACGTCCATATGCTTGTCCAATGATTAGTTAAATGTACTTAAAGTTGGCGAATCTACTACCATTGCAGGCAAAGCGTTCCATTCCCTTACTACTCTCTGAGTAAAGAAACTACCTCTGACATCTGTTCTATATCTTTCACCCCTTAATTTAAAGCTATGCCCCCTCGTGCTTGCCGTCACCATCCTAGGAAAAAGGCTTTCCCTATCCACCCTATCTAACCCTCTGATTATTTTATATGTCTCAATTAAGTCACCTCTCAACCTTCTTCTCTCTAACGAAAACAGCCTCAAGTCCCTCAGCCTTTCCTCGTAAGACCTTCCCTCCATACCAGGCAACATCCTAGTAAATCTCCTCTGCACCCTTTCCAAAGCTTCCACATCCTTCCTATAATGCGGTGACCAGAACTGTACGCAATACTCCAAGTGTGGCCGCACCAGAGTTTTGTACAGCTGCAGCATAACCTCTTGGTTCTGGAACTCGATCCCTCTATGAATAAAAGCTAAAACACTGTATGCCTTCTTAACAGCCCTGTCAACCTGGGTGGCAACGTTCAAGGATCTGTGTACATGGACACCGAGATCTCTCTGCTCATCTACCAAGAATCTTACCATTAGCCCAGTACTTTGCCTTCCAGTTACTCCTACCAAAGTGCATCACCTCACACTTGTCTGCATTAAACTCCATTTGCCACCTCTCAGCCCAGCTCTGCAGCTTGTCTGTGTCTCTCTGCAACCTACAGCATCCTTCGTCACTATCCACAACTCCACCGACCTTAGTGTCATCTGCAAATTTACTAACCCATCCTTCTACGCCCTCATCCAGGTCATTTATAAAAATGACAAACAGCAGTGGACCCAACATCGACCCTTGCGGTACACCACTAGTAACCGGTCTCCAGGATGAACACTTCCCATCAACTACCATCCTCTGTCTTCTTTCAGCAAGCCAATTTCCAATCCAAACTACTATATCTCCCATAATCCCATTCCTCCGCATTTTGTACAATAGCCTATTGTGGGGAACCTTATTGAACGCCTTGCTGAAATCCATATACACCACATCAACCGGTTTACTCTCATCTACCTGTTTGGTCACCTTCTCAAAGAACTCAATAAGGTTTGTGAGGCACGACCTTCCCTTCACAAAACCGTGCTGACTATCCCTAATCAATTTATTCTTTTCTAGATGATTATAAATCCTATTCCTTATAACGTTTTCCAACACTTTACCAACAACTGAGGTAAGGCTCACTTTCTATAATTACCAGTGTTGTCTCTACTCCCCTTCTTGAACAGGGAAACCACATTTGCTATCCTCCAGTCATCTGGCACTATTCCTGTAGACAATGACGAGTTAAAGATCAATGCCAAAGGCTCGGCAATCTCCTCCCTGGCTTCCCAGAGGATCCAAGGATAAATCCCATCTGGCCCAGGGGACTTATCTATCTTCACACTCTGTGGGATTTCTAATACCTCTTCCTTGTGAACCTCAATCCCACCTAGTCTAGTAAGCCTGTATCTCAGTATACTCCTCGACAACATTGTCATTTTCTAGAGTGAATACTGTCAAAAAATATTCATTTAGTGCTTCCCCTACCTCCTCTGACTCCACACACAACTTCCCACTACTATCCTTGATTGGCCCTAATCTTACTTTCATCATTCTTTTAATCCTTAAATACCTATAGAAAGCCTTAGGGTTTACCCTGATCCTATCCGCCAACAACTTCTCATGTCTCCTCCTGGGTCTTCTGAGCTCTCTCTTTAGGTCTTAGAATATATCAGAGTTCAGTGTTACAATTCCAAAAGGACTCACCTTAAGTAAAAGGGTATTAATAACCTTGTAAATACTGGGCTGAGCTACTTGAGCTGTTGTTCAGTTGACGATGGAGAATTTCAAACAAGGACATCTTCCCCATGTGTACATGGTGAAGAACTTGAGCAAAATGTCAATACAGGCATGTGTCAGGCATGCTGGCTTTTTTCAAATCTATTATGGAAACCATGACTCCAGGTCTTATTAGGGTGAAGGATGATGATCTGAAATCTGTATTTGCCTCAGCAATGGGTAGTTTCAGCAAAAGTATCCTGATCTATCTGGAAAAGAAGGAGAAAGCCTTAGACCCTACATTTACCAAGAAGACATTTTCCACTGAGATCAACATTGTTTATAGTCTGTTGCTCAAAATGTGGCTTGAGAAGGAGCAGTCCAAGTTGAATATCCCAATAGTGGAAGCTCTAGGCTACATCAGCTCCCTGCTACCCAAGGACAGACAAGAGGAAGAGCTGCCCAAGTTAATCTGAAGCTTTTGTCTTTCTCCAAGAAACAAGAGGGACACTGTTCAATCACAGAGTGTCTCTACCGGGTACTGGATATTGCCACAGAGATGAAGTGTCTCAAACTTAAGATGCAGGTCGACAATGTCAGTGACGAGCATCCAGTCGGGGCAGGAGGCAGTGGGGGCATGGGGGTGGGGGGATTGAAATGTGCTGATCCCACAGCTTAACAGCAATCAGGCAGTAAGGGAATGGGTGTCCACAAAGCAGTTACAAAGGAACAGGCAAGTAGTGCGGGTATCTCCTGTGTGCTTCTGCTCTTCAATCTGGAAAACTGAGATGATTTAGATGTGAGGTCTATTCACTGGTGAAGTATGTTACATAACAGTCAGATCTATTAGAACTTGCATTAAGAATGTTCTTTTTAGCACTGGCAAAGTTAACAAATAAAGGACTTACAAGGCTACTCTGTTTCATTCTCCTGTGCCATGCAGAAACTCCAGGACTTTTCCTTTATCCTGGAAAAGGATTTGTGTGGGATGTGACATCCATGGCAGCTCCTAGTTTCCCTGTTCAGTCGGTGTCACTGTGGAGTTTCTGTGAGGTGGAGATCCACATGGAGAGCTCATTTTGAAATGTGCTGATTCCACAGCTTAACAGCAGTCAGGCAGTAAGCGAATGGGTGTTCACAAAGCAGTTACAAAGGAACAGGCAAGTAGTGTGGGTATCTCCTCTGTGCTTCTGCTCTTCAATCTGGAAAACTGAGGATGATCGTCCTCATCCTTGGGAGGGCAGCCAAACCCAAGTTCCTGTCATCATTGGGTGGCTCAGCTGGACAGAAGGCTACAAGGAAGACTAGAGATAACAAGGTGTAGAGCTGGATGAACACAGCAGGCCAAGCAGCATCAGAGGAGCAGGAAGGCTGATGTTTCGGGCCTAGACCCTGCTTCAGAAAGGAAGACTGGATGTGTCATAGTGATCAGCTGTACAACAGCTAGGAAAGCAACTTGGCACTTCTGTGGCTGCAAACAAGACGCCAGGATGGAGTGTTGTCCTCTTGTGCCAAGGTCAAAGAAGATACTGAATGGATGCACAACATCTTGAGGGGGAATGATGAACAGCGTCCTGAGGGGAAATGACGAACAGCCAACAGTTGTGGTCCATATTGGAACCCACTTGATTGGTAGAGCCGGGCATGTAGGCAGAATGTAGCTAACTATGTCAGAAATTAATAACAAGACCTCAAAAGTTGCAATCTCCAGCTTACTTTAATGCCACGTGCAATTGAGTAAAGAAATAAAAGGGTTAATCAGATCAATGTGTGGCTGGTTAGATGGTACCAGAGGGAGAGCACTTTTAAATTCCTGGCACACTGCAACTGGCTCTGGGGAGATAGTGTCTGTACAAGCTAGGCTGGTTACACCTGAACAGAGATGGGACTGAGTTCACTGTGGGATTTACAAAGCAAGGGAGAATGTCATACAGGAACAAAAAGGTGCTCAAGCAGAGAATAGAATGGTCATAGATGGAGATGGAATAAGGGAGAAATTGAAACATCCTTAAATCAGGATGAATTTTTATTCACTCATGGGATGTGAACATCGCTGGCCAGGTTATTGTCCATCTGTGCTAGCTCTTGAGAAATTGATGTTGAGCTGCCGATTTGAACCATTGCAATCCTTCAGGTGTAGGGACACTTACCTCTTAGGGAAGCAATTCTAGGATTTTGACCCAGTGACACTGAATGAATGGTGATATATTTCTAAGTCAGGATGGTAAGTGGCTCAGAGGGGAACTTGCAGGTAGTGATGATCTCAGAGATCTGCTGCTCTTGTCCTTCTAAATGTTAAAGGCTGTGATTTTGAAAGATGCTGCGAAGGGAACTTTGGGTTAGTCATTCTGTGAATGCTTGCAGGGTAGTTAATAAGATGGAGAGTTACAGGTACAGAATGCTGTGTAGAAATATGTTGTTGCAGCTATAACTGAGATTCTCCTCAAAGATGTGTAGGCCAAGTTAAATATTTCCTGGGTAAAGGTGTTCAAGAAAGATAGGAAAACGGTGGCAATCATCGATTAAGGACAGCATTGCAGTGTTGGAGAAAGAATATGTCCCAAAGCTAAGGGACAAGAAAGTTGCAATTACTTTGTTCAGAGTCGTCTATGCACCACCAGCAAGTGGGAAGAGTGTAGAGGGAAAGATTTTGGCCATTATGTGAGTTGCAGGAATTATAGAGAAGTTATAATGGGGTCTTATATTTTTTCAAATATTGTCCGGGTTAGCGGCAATGTAAAGGATAGGGAGGTATGGTTTGCCCTACATTGTGTTCAGGACAATTTTCTACAGCAGTACATGTCCAGTTCAACAAGAGAGAGAGTACTGCTAGATCTGGTTCTTGAGGTGGGCCAAGGTCAAGTGACAATGGTGAAACATTTAAGGAACCTAGGGAGCTGAATCTGTATGTAGGGAACTGTGAGGTTATGAGGCATAAATTGGCAAGCATGGATTGGAGAACCTTCCTAAAAGTAGATAGGCAATAGATCACATTTAAAATATGTACAATCATTACATTCTCATTGACAAATTCTTGATCTCAAAAGGAATCAAGGGCTACGGGGAGAGTGCAGGGACGTGGTGTTGAAATGCCCATCAGCCATGATTTAAATAGCAGAGTGGACTTGATGGGCCGAATGGCCTTACTTCCACTCCTATGTCTTATGGTCTCATGGGTCTTATGGCACAAACCTGAAAGAGGAAGGGTGGCTCAATCATCGTTTGCAAAAGAAATTAGGGATAGTTTTAGATCCGATTAGGAAATACATAACATTGTCAACTTCAGGACTGGGAACATTTTAGAATTGAGCAAAAGTGGACAAAACCATCCATTGAGAGGGAGTGAGATGTTATTGGGATAACATCCCATTGATTTCTATATTCTCTATAAATTAATGTTTTTTATCTGCTTACACAGAGGTATGCAAACACTGCTTTATAACTTACTGCCTGATTACAATTAGGTGTAAAACTTTGTAAATCCTTATCTTCCTACACCTAGGTAGAAAGACTCTGCCTCACGCTTTCTGCCTGAATAGAATTAGGTGTAAAACTTTGTACGTCTTTATTTTCCTGCACAGGGGTATGTGGAAACTGTCTCAAATAAGGTTAGACGGGCAGCGTTTGTAAAGATGTGAGACTTCTGAGATCCTTTAAAGAATGTAACTTCTGTTTCTGCAAAAAGGGGCCAGGGGACTGACTTTTGTTCAAGCCAGAGACTTCGGCAGCTTGAAATCACATTCTGTCACTATGGCAATTGCCGCCTGCCATTAACAGTCACTTCACGAATGATCAATACTGTGTCCTGCTCTCTTTATGCTTTCGATGTAGTAATTGTTCGTGCATCATGTCATTGTCCAATGTAGTGATTGTTTCATGTAACATGCCATTGTGAGATGTAAAATTACTTTATGTATTATGCACTCAATAAGATATAAAAAGCGGGGACTGTCCGCTGCTCAGAGAGAATTGCTTATGAGACTCTGAACTCTGTGCCGGGTTGAGTACAGTGATCCTCCACAGCTTGTACTTGCTTTGTAATAAAGGAATTGTGTTTTTCTAAACAGGTCAGTGACTTGTCATTGCATCAAGTCTGTGAGGGTCTCCGAAAACGAACCTAACATTTGGCGCTGCAAGCAGGGTTCCAACATGTACAGCAGTCCTATGTGGAGGACTGAATATGTGATCATTCGAGTGTCGGTGGAGTGAGACGGATGGGCCCCAAGGTACAAGTCACCTTGGTCTCTCTCACTAACCTGCCGCACGTGCGACCCCTTGTCCCTGCGTGGCTCTGTACTGATGGAACCCTGAGATGACTCACGGTCTTGAACACTGCTAAATACTAACATCTGGACGTTCAAGTCCCCAGGTTAGTAAAGAAAAATCCAGGAGGTTATAGTCCCCCAGTGGCCGGGGTTAGAGTCCCTAGGTGAGATAACTGAAAAGTCCGAGAGGTTAGAGTCCCCCGGTGACTGGGGTTAGAGTCCCTAGGCCAGGTAACTGGGAAAATCCAGGAGGTTAGAGTCCCCGGGTGGCTGGGGTTAGAGTCCCTAGGTTAGGTAAAATTGGTAAAGTAAGTCCAGGGGGCTTAGATGTAGGTGTAGGGTAGTTACAGTGCCTGTCTGTCTCAACCACCCTGCCTTAGACCAGTTTTTTAAGAGGGGAGATCCCCCACCATAAGGTCAGGGCCCTGAAGTTGGTGTTGAGACTAAGGACACTGGTGTAGTATATAGAAATAAGTAAAAAGTAAAAGCGCTATAAATGGGACAAACATTAGATAAGTCGGGTGTTGAACGCCTTTACATCAGTTATGCCGGGATGACCCCGAAAATGAAGTACAGTACAGACGTCCGTTTGCATGCCTAAACAAAAAATTGGGAAATGAGAATTGGACATCAGGGGGAACATGGGATGTAGATCTATGTACTAAAGCTGAAGAGGCACTATGGGCACGTAATGTGGGAAGCAAATAGAAAGGGTTAATGTCATCCTGGAGAAAGAGAGCCGAGGAGCTGACTGAGAAATCACAACTGGCCAGTTGGGTAGATAATGCATGTAGGAGAGGGATTAGTGCCTGTGATAGTGAAGGAAAACCTAAACCTTGAGAGGTGTTAAAGCTGCAGTGTGAGGATCATGAGATGAATGAAAAGGAAAGGGTTAAACAACAAAGGCTGGAAAGGGAAAGATGAGACAAAGAACAGGGATTAGAAGCCGTGTTAACAAAAAATAAGAAATCGGAGGTACCTCCTGACATATCTGGCATGCCGATGTTGCTCCAAAATAATGATACAGATGAGCAAGACGAGGAGGACCGGGGAAGGCACCCCTCTGCCCTATCGGGATCACTACCCCCTCCACAACTCTACCCGTCCTTGGCCATCCTACATCTGCAGGCACCCCAACACTGCCATCAGTCCCAGCAATCACCCATAGCCCTATCACCGCCACCATATCCTGACCAAACCAAACCTCCTGCTATAGAATCTCCAAGCCCTTCAGTAATCAGCCCACATGAATCTCCTGACAAACTCGCAGCTTGTACAGACCCTAACTCCTGTCATACTAGGTCTAAAACTAAACAGACAAACAGGAAACAGAATACGGAATGGACTGCTAGTGGACAAAAGGAGTGAGGGCAGGATTCTTTTAAAACCCACAGGGGAAGCCGGAAAAAACGTAAACCCCGTTTGCAGTTCTTTCGACCCTCTAGCGCCTGTTTAGTGTTCCCTAGTGATTCTACAAGTAGTGAAGAGTATGATAGTCCCAATTCACAAGCAGAGGATAGTGAATCTGAGGACAGGGTTTGGGAAGGAACCTAGGATAACCGTCCCCTAAAGAAGGGCCCCCGTAAGAGAAATTGGCAATTTCCTAATCGCACAGTCCCTCACTCGAACCCACCACAGGGAGTCAAAATACCATGCAGGTCTACACCCCTGGAAGACACAAGAAATGTGTTTAATTATGTCAAGGGCCCCTGATCGAAAGTCTAATCCAGAAGGCTTTATAGATTCATCCTGGTCACTATTCAAATGTACCAAGCCACCCCCCCAGACCTCTTCAGCCTGTACTGCATGGCTCTTACCCCTAGTGAATGTACTAGACCCAGCTTCCCAAGACTGGAATGCTTCTACAGGTCTCGTGGCTGAAGGTCTTTGGCTACAAACCATTAAAGATGCACTCAAGCGAACCTTATAGTGGCCGATAGACATTACCAAAGTGCTAGAGTGCAAACCAAAACCTGGGGAGGACGGCCCTGATTTCTGGGACCGTTTCTGCTCCACCTACGGCACCTATTCTGGTGATACTGCCTACATTGCAGGGAATCCCTCACCACAGTTCAATGCTCTTTTGCTGCAGTGTATACCTGAGGCTGTGGCGGTGGCTATTCGTACTAATAACATGGATTGGCCAGATAATACCTGTCCCCAGATGAGAAGGGCCTTAACTTATTACTGGAACACTGCTAAGGAAACCAAACCGACCAGGGTCAAATATGACATGGTGCAGCGTCCCCCGCGCCAACTCAGGTCGAGGAACCCAGCCCCTCCAGCATCCTTTGAATTAGCGAAGGCATATCAAACAGAACCCCAGTACTATGTTCCTGGCTGGGTCAACAATTACTGTAATGGTTATGCCACCCATCCACATGGCCCTACTGCTCCTCACTACGGAGCACCATACGCACTCGCTCCCCTGGTCTGTAGACCCAGTGCCCCTCTGCCATGAGGTGGAACATCCCGCTCTGCCAAGGGATGTTTTAACTGTGGCAGTCAGGATCACTGGATGAGAACTTGTCCCCAGAATCAACCTCAAGGAAGACCCCAAGGAGGAAGGCAACCTTTTTCCACTAATAATCCCTTTTCAGCCTGACTATCTTCGCCCCATAATCTGCCTGTTTTAACTAGAGATCCAGAGGATGAACGTATTGTTAATCTAACTGTACAAAGTGTAGCAATTCCTTTTATGATTGATACTGAGGCCACGACATCTACGCTGGATGCTTCGTGTGTACAGCAATATGGGTTTAAGCTCTCACCCGCCTCAGTAAGTCTTAGCGGACTTACTGGGCAGAATAACACATACCCTTTAACAGAACTGTTGACAGTTCAATTTGGCCCTCAAACCTGTGTTATTCAATTTGCCCAAACCCTCAATTTAGGAGTTAATTTAGCAGGGAGAGATTTGTTGTGCCTTCTTCAAATTGAAATTCTCTGTCTCAACAAGGGCATTAGCATTAAAGTGACCTGATTAAGCGACAGTTTTGGGTTCATCGATCACCACAATGGTGGACAATTGACTTATTCCCTTGAGATTTCACCCCTCCTCTACAGATCCCTAAGCCCTCATCTTACCTTGTGCTGTGACCCTACAGGCGCTTCCCATGAATTGGCTGCTATCTACACCCCCTACCTCGGATCAAGCTTATCTGTTAATATTACAGGGTTTATTGAGTGAAAGGAAGGATCAGAGTTTCTAGTGGAGGTGCCACCCCACCTATAGCACCAGTCAGGTCTGGTGTCTCCTCACCTCACACTGACTGTGAACACCAGCTATAAGGCTAAGTCCTTGGGATTCTAGCGCACCGCTTGATCCAACAGTCAGACCTGGAAGTGAAGGGTTATTCACAGCAGGTGGCTGATGGTCACATTACATATTACAGTGATCCTTTTATTGCCTGTGGGCCATTATGTCACCACCACCCTCACCTAAGCAGCCTTCTCCAGACCTGTGGTCTGCTTCCACACATGAGGTAGGATATACTCCGGTCACCCCATAAAAATGCAGGTCATCCCGGGAGCACCCTTACCCTTGATACCTCAGTGGCCCCTCAAACCTGAGGCAGTGGAGGGAATAACCTCCCTGATTGATTTGTTCCTCCAACAAAGTATATTGGTCCCCTGTCAATCGCCTTGCAATACTCCTATTCTACCTGTCCCTAAACCTGGCCGCCAGGAATGGAGACTAGTCCAGGACCTCAGACAAATAAATCAGGTAGTCTGAACCTTACATCCAATTGTCCCAAATCCTGCCACTATCCTTAGTAACATCCCCTCAGATGTGTGCGACTTCACCGTTGTGGACTTACAACATGCATTTTTTACTATTCCCTTGAATAGAGAGTCTCAGTATCTGTTTGCCTTTACCTTTATGGGCCAGCAGTACACCTGGACTTGTCTCTCCCAAGGGTTCATTCACTCGCCCACCCTATTTTCCCAGGTCTTGCACCGCTAGTTCTAAGATCCCCAACTCTTGGACAGCTCCATGGTTATCCAATACGTTGATGATTTGCTTTTAGCCAGTCCATCAGAATCCACTAATGTTGCAGACACTAACCGGCTTTTGAATGCTCTCCACTCTTGGGGATATGTCGTGCCCACTGTGAAGGTTAAGCGTAACCAACGACAGGTACAGTTCCTAGGAATTCTGCTCAGTGCCTCAGAACGAATGCTCACCCCTGAGCGCATTGCCCCTATTCTTATGACCCCTTTGCCCACCACCCCTAAACAAATGAGGACCTTTTTAGGATTAGTAAATTATTGTCGACCATGGCTCCCTCATGTAACTTTGCTTACCAAACTCCTAACCCCTTTGGCTTCTTGTAAAGCCCCAAAAATCTCCACCCTATCTAATGAACAACAGTCAGCCTTTGCAGACTTAACAGCAGCCCTTGCTGCCACCCCGGCTTTGGGAAGACTTTTATATGACAGATATTTCCAGCTATATGCTAATGTTCTGGATGGGTGTGCTACTGGGGTATTGACACCGACTCACGGTAATCGCAAATGACCAGTTGCCTGCTATTGTACCCACCTGGACTCTGTAGCTCAGGGCTTACCCCCTTTTTCCCAGATTCTTCCTGCAATTTATTCTTTAGTCACTGCAGCCTCTAATGTTACTGTCCACCAGCCTCTAACCATCTATACCTCAAATGTCATTGTAGCACTCCTCACCTCTCACCAGACTCACCACCTTACCCAGGCACATTTAAGCTGCCACGAAGTTGCACTCCTTAACAATTCCCTCTTGACATTCTCTTTCTGCTCCACTATTAACCCAGCCACATTTTTGAGAGCTCCTCCAGATGAGTTCTTAGAATGCTACATGACTGCCGACAAAGGAACCAATTTCTAACCTCTCCCAACTGGACCTTACTGAAGTCCAACTCCCTTCTCCGGACCTTATCCTGTTTGTTGATGGCAGTTCCACCATGTCTCCCTTGGGTAACCCCCTCTCTGGATACGCGATTGTCGATGCTGCCTCCACATTAGAATCAGCAGCGGTTGAGCCCCCACGTCTGCTCAGAAGGCAGAACTTTTTGCCCTTACCCGTGTTTGCATCCTTGCCTCAGGGAAGTCAGCGAATATTTAACTGACTCTCGGTATGCCTTTGGAGTCTCCCACAGCTTTGGCCAGTTGTGGTCTCAGCGTGGGTTTTTAACATCCTCAAGTACACTCATCCAGAATTGCCTCAATGTTAAAAACCTTCTCCAGGCAATCCTCCTCCCTAAACAATTGGCTATTATCCAATGTGCTGCCCATGCCTCCGATGATTCTATAGTTACTCAGGGCAAAGCTCGGGCTGATCAGGCTGCCAAACAGGCTGCTGCAGACCAAACTTTTATTGTGACCCCTACGAACAAGCAGGAGGTAAATCGCATGCCCCCTTTGGACAAGACGGACATGCCAGATATAGACACTGTTCAGCACTTACAGGCCAGCCAACCCACCCACCCAAATTGACCTGCATGTGATGGGAGAAGAAATGCAAAGGTACTTCCGGCAACTAACATCATCTCTAAAGTTTCTCCATTCACATGTGAAGTGTGCCTTTGGACGACCTCCACCGGCACCAGACCAAGACCTTAAGAACCAGAATCACTCTTTGTGGCCACAGATCAGAGATTTCATACTTGTCCGAGGTGGAAAGGACCATTTAAAGTGCTTCTTCAAACTCTGACAGCTCTTAAAATTAAAAGGCAGAATCGCTGGATTTACCTAAGTGACTGCAAATGATGGATTCCCTCATCAGCTTGCAATTAACCATTGGACTGAGTATTATTCTGATCGTGCATGGCCAGCAGGACAATCTGTTTTATAGAACACACATCCAGCTGCATGGAAATTGGACAGTGTATTACACACGAGCACAGTCTGTAGAGGCATTATTTGTGGCAACACCAGGCTGGGACTCTATGAAGTAGCCAGCTCTATGAAGTAGAGTATTCCGGTAAACCTTGCAGAAGGGAGAGGGGAACTTGGATGAGAAGTGTGCAGGGTAGGTGTGTGGGATTGGTAATTAATGGCTCCTCAGATTGTATAGGCACTAAACTTAGGCATGGGAAGGAAGGGACTAACTGTACAAATCCCAACAGCTATCCGTTTTGCTTTAATGGAACTGGGACTTGTTGTGTGCATGCTCTAGTCACTAATCACCCCCATAATGTTTCCTGGCCCATCGGTGCGTAAAAGGAACTTGCACAACTAAGGGAGGACCGTTGAACTGCCCCTGTTTAGAATCTAAGCCGATAACTGTGACCCTGGGCATACAATGGACATGTGGGGATTGTAATGGCACCCATGTAGAAACAGGCTACGGGGCGTTTTCTTTTAACTTCACAGATTTCTATCCCTATAAGAGTCAGTCCTCCTGGAATAGCTATCAAGGAATACATGAATCTGTTACCTGCTACCGGGCTAAGAGGGGATTTGTTTTCCTTCTTAACGGAACCTTCACAACTGCCATTCCAACTTTTCCAGTGCTGTTTGCTATTGGCACCATTGGGCCCCTCACCCTCCCTTGTCCCCAACGAGCACGGACTCAACGGCGAATTGTCGCACGCTTCCTGAGCTGGGAGTTTTGTGCTGCATGGCAGGACCCGATTGCCATGGGCTCTTCATTGGGCTATGGCTTTCTGGGAACTGTCAGCTTGGGAGGCTCCCCAGGGGTAGTGGCTGCAAAAAACTGAAACTACCTTATATGTGGACTCTCCGCCCTGGGAGAGAGCACAATGACAGCATTGGAGGCAGTCAACCAAGAATTAGCCGAACTTCGGCTCTATGCTCAGCAAACCTGATATGCAGTGAACTATCAACTGGCTCAACAAGAGGGGCATGTACTATTATAGAGTATTACTCATGTTACTGACAAGTCCTATAATATTACCCATGCTATACAAGCCATACTGGGGCAGTTGGAACAGCACAGAGAGGGACCCCGACCAGGAGGGGGCTTGTTGGGATGGCTTACGGGCAGTTCTTGGGGCTCATACCTGCTACATGGGTTAGTTATTCTGATAGTTATCATAACTGTCTGCTGAATATTTATGGTATGCCTGAACTCTTGGTGCAGACTTGTGTTTGCCAGAAATAGCAGCTCCCTTCCAGGCACGATATATGTTATCATGAAATGATAAAAGGAGGGAATGCGATGTTATTGGGATAACATCCCATTGATTTCTATATTCGCTATAAATTAATGCTTTTTAGCAGGTTACACAGAGGTATGCAGACACTGCCTTATAACTTCCTGCCTGATTAGAATTAGGTGTAAAACTTTGTAAATCCTTATCTTCCTAGGTAGAAAGACACTGCCTTAAGCTTCCTGTCTGAATAGAATTAGGTGTAAAACTTTGTAAGTCTTTATCTTCCTGCACAGGGGTATGTGGAAACTGTCTCAAATATGATTAGGTGGGCAGTGTTTGTAAATTTGTGAGACTTCTGAGATCCTTTAAAGAATGTAACTTCTGTTTCTGCTAAAAGGGGCCAGGGCACTGACTTTTGTTCAAGCCAGACACTTCAGCAGCTTGAAATTACATTCTGTCATTACGGCAATTTGAATTCACCTCCTGTCGTTAGCAGTCACTTCATGAATGATCGATACTGTGTCCTGCTCTCTTTATGTTTTTGATGTAGTAATTGTTTGTACATCATGTCATTGTCCGATGTAGTGATTGTTTCATGTAACATGCCATTGTGAGATGTAAAATTACTTTATGTATTATGCACTCAATAAGATATAAAACGCGGGGACTGTCCGCTGCTCAGAGAAAATCGTTTATGAGACTCTGCACTCTGTGCTGAGTGATCCTCCACAGCTTGTACTTGTTTTGTAATAAAGGATTTGTGTTTTTCTAAACAGATCAGTATCTTGTCAAGTCCGTGAGGGTCTCCGAAAACAAATGCTGGGGACATTAAAACTGAGTGTAAAAGTTTCTCTGGATACATGAAGAGAAAGGGTGAGAACAGGCAACGTATCAGAAATGAGGGAAATTAATAACAACAAACAAAGAAATAGCAGAAAAATGTGAACACACACTCCCAAGATAGTAGGAACTGCAGATGCTGGAGAATCTGAGATAACAAGGTGTAGAGCTGGATGAACTCAGCAGGCCAAGCAGCAGAGGAGCAGGAAAGCTGATGTTTCGGGTCGAGACCATTCTTCAGAAATGGTGGAGGGGAAGGGGTTTCTGAAACAAATAGGGAGATAGGGGGAGGTGGATATTAGATGGATAGAGAAGATAGGTGGAGAGAAGACAGACAGGTCAAAGAGGCGGTGATGGAGCCAGTAAAGGTGAGTGTAGGTGGGGAGTGAGGGACGGGATAGGTCAGTCTAGGGAGGATGGACAGGTCAAGGAGGTGGGATGAGGCTCGTGGATAGGAGATGGGGCTGGGGCTTGAGGTGAGAGGAGGGGATAGTTGGGAGGAAGGACAGGTTAGGGAGGCGGGGACAAGCTGGGCTGGTTTTGGGATGTGGTGGGGGTAGGGGATATTTTGAAGCTTCTGAAGTCCACATTGATAACATTGGGCTGCAGGGTTCCCAAGCGGAATATGAGGTGCTGTTCCTAAAACCTTTGGGTGGCATCATTGTGGCACTGCAGAAGGCCCATGATGGACATGTCGTCTGAGGAATGGGAGGGGGAGTTCCCGTTATAGCTTCCCCTACAATGGGGAAACCAGGCAGAGGCTTGGGGACCGCTTTGCAGAACACCTATGCTCGGTTCACACTAAACAACTGCACCTCCCAGTCTTGAACCATTTCAACTACCCCTCCCAATCCTCAGACGAAATGTCCATCCTGGGCCTCCTGCAGTACCACAACAATGCTACCGGAAGGTTGCAGGTTAAGATCACCTCATATTCTGCTTGGGAACCCTGCAGCCCAATGGTATCAACGTGGGCTTCAGAAGCTTCAAAATCTCCCCTCCCGTCACCGCATCCCAAGACCAGCTCAGTTTGTCCCTGCCTCCCTACCCTGTCCTTCCTCTCACCTATCCCCTCCTCCCACCTCAAGCCCCACCCCCATCTCCTACCTACTAACCTCATCCCACCCCCTTGACCTGTCCGTCCTCCCTGCACTGACCTATCCCCTCCCTAATTCCCCACCTACACTCACCTTTACTGGCTCCATCCCTGCCTCTTTGACCAGTCTATCTCCTCTCCACCTATCTTCTCCGCTATCCATCTATCCGCAAACCCCTTGTTTATTTTAGAAACACCCTCCCCACCCCCATTTCTGAAGAAGTGTCTAGTCCCGAAACATCAGCTTTTCTGCTCCTCTGATGCTGCCTGGCCTGCTGTGTTCATCCAGCTCTGCACCTTGTTAACACACACTCCAGAGATAATGGGAACTGCAGATGCTGGAGAATCCAAGATAACAAACTGTGAAGCTGGATGAACACAGCAGGCCAAGCAGCATCTCAGGAGCACAAAAGCTGATGTTTTGGGCCTAGACCCTTCATCAGAGAGGGGGATGAGGAAAGGGTTCTGAAATAAATAGGGAGAGGGGGAGGCGGACCAAAGATGCACAGCGGAGAAGATAGGTGGAGAGGAGAGTATAGGTGGGGAGGGGATAGGTCAGTCCAGGGAGGACGGACAGGTCAAGGTGGAGGGATGAGGTTGGTAGGTGGGAAATGGAAGTGTGGCTTGAGGTGGGAGGAGGGGATAGGTGAGACGAAGAAGCTCATCCCTGCCTCCCTAACCTGTTCTTCCTCTCACCTATCCCCTCCTCCCACCTCAAGCTGCACCTCCATTTCCCACCTACCAACCTCATCCCGACTGCTTGACCTGTCCATCCTCCCTGGACTGACCTATCCCCTCCCCACCTACACTCTCCTCTCCACCTATCTTCTCCTCTATCCATCTTCGGTCCGCCTTCCCCTCTCTCTATTTATTTCAGGACCCTCTCCCCATCCCCCTCTCTGATGAAGGGTCTAGGCCTGAAACGTCAACTTTTGTTCTCCTGAGATGCTGCTTGGCCTGCTGTGTTCATCCAGCTTTACACTTTGTTATCTAACACACACTCCAGTTTTGTTTACACAAACGAGGACACAGGTAATCTCCCGGATTCGTTAGGGAGTGTTGAATTGAGGATGATCGTATTGGTGGGAAAATGGTGCCGGGTATATGCATGGGGTTGAAGTTGAACAAGTGCTCAGGGGTCGGATCGTTCACAATGCACTCCTCCGAGCCACAAGAGGGCTCTGTTATCACCGCCCACTCAGGAGGTGTGGAGAGATGTACACAGCCGCCTATATCGCCTGCTCCGCCCCTGTTTCTGCTTCCCGTGTCATGGCGGATGGGCCGGGAAAAATCGCTATCCAGGCCGTGTTCCGGCGTCTGCGGGCTACGCAGACCAACAAGGTTGGGAAAGAAAGGAGCAATGCCGCGTCATCCTCGAGTATGGTGCCGGACTGAAGAAACTCCGGTTCCGTGTCAACTCTGTGGCCCGGTCCGGAATCCGTCTACCGGTGTCCGTTATGTTGCACCCCCACCACCCGCTGTTGGTGCAGGCTCCGCTGGTTCCGCATGCGCCGGACTGAACCAACACTGACCGCGGTGTGGGGAGAATAGAATCGTTCTGTTCTACTGGTGGATGTGGGTCAGGAGAGGCTGATGAAGCCCCGCCCCCAGCAGCTGATTAGATAGGTTCAGTCCCGCCCATTACGTCCAGCGACCCCTGCTTGACCCCGTCACCCCGCTGTTTGATGCCCGTCTGACTCCTTCATGTTTGATATCTGCCTGATCGCCCCCTCAGTCACCCCTCATTCTGATTCCTCTCACAGACTTACCCCAACCGACTCTGGGCTGACCCCAGCCAACATCTCCCCAATGGGTCTGATTCCAGCTGCTGTGCATTTGACAGATCCTGGTCTGACATCCCCCTCCCTCGACTAATCTCTTCACTGACTGACCTTTTTCCCTTCGGACCGACCCCTCTGATGCCCAGTGGTGATTGTGGGCAGTGTCCTCACAATGCCTCTGTCATTCTGCTCTTCGATTTTCTTTGTTGTTTCTGCAGAGCTGCTTTGACTGCGGTGCCAAGAATCCCAACTGGGCCAGCATCACCTACGGGATCTTCCTGTGCATTGATTGCTCTGGAATCCATCGCTCACTGGGGGTTCACCTAAGTTTCATTAGGTAGGAGCACAGACTGGCCTTACAGGGAGCCTCATCAAGGCCGAGCGGCTAATTAGAGCCACTAAAAAAAAGTTAGGATTAATAAAATAGGCAAGCTTAGAGGCATTGTTCTTTAATGCATGATGCATTTGGAATTAGGTAGATGAACTAATGGTGCAAATCAGGAAAATAGATAAGATTTCATAGCCATTATGGTTAAAAGGAGATCAAAACTGGTAACAACACTCAGGGATATTTGATTTATCGGAAAGAGAGGAGGGAAAGAAAATCTAGCGTGGTAAAAGAGGAAATGAAAACAATTATGAGAAATGATTTAGGCTTGGATGATGTGAGGAGGTAAATAACATCAAGGGAAAGAAAACACAGGTAGGAGAGGTGGATAGACCCAGCCAAACAATAGCCACACTGTAGGAAAAGGTGTAAATCAACAAATAATACGAGCATGTAAAAAGAACAGCGGTAATTATGGATAATTTCAATTCTCATGTTGATTGGCTCAATGGAAAGGGTAGCTGTGACAATGAATTCATAGATTGCATTTGTTTCTTAGAGCAATATGGCATGGAGTCAACCAGGGAACAGGCAATCCTGAATCTGGTAATCAGTAATGAAGCAGGCTTAATAAATTACCTCTGAGTAAAAAATTCCCTAGAAGTAGGAGCACAACATGACAGATTTAATTGTTGGTTTGAGTGTGAGAAACTTGAGTTGGAAACAGATGTATTTAACTTAAATAAATAGAATTAAAATGAAATAAGAATAGAGCTAGCTAAAGTGAACAGGGCGGATAGACTAGCAGGAAAGGCATTAAACAAGCAGTAGCAGATATTTGATGTGGTAATTCATGATTCTCAGCAAAAATATATCCCAGTAAGGTGTAAAGATTCTTAGAGAGGGATAAGCCTGCCACGACTAACCAAGAAAGTTAAGGAGAGTAAAAGTTGAAAGAAAAAGCAAAAGCCTGTGATAGCAGAGGCCTTTTGCCCATCTAATCTGTATTTCCAAAATCATACTATTACCACACTCATCCGACTTTTCCCTGTACTCTTCTTTGTATCCCCTCCTGTGTAATCAAATCCTTTCTATAGGACAAAGGACACCAGCTGTGGCCTAACCAAAGTTCTGTAACATAAACTCCCTGCTCCTATAATCTGTGCTTCAACTGACAAAGGCATTCTCAACAACCCTATTAACCTGTCTTGCCGCCTTCTGGGGAACTGCGGACAAGCACCTCAAGATCCCCCTGTTTCTCTGAGCTTCATAGTATCTCGCCATTCATTTGTTACTCTTTGTCTTGTTCATTCTTCCAAGGTGTATCACCTCACACTTATAAGGGAGAGTTGAAAAGCTGTCAAAGTGACACCCTTATTCAAGAAGGGAGGGAAGTAGTAAGCACACACCCGTAGACGAATTAGTCAAAATATCTATTGTTGGAAAAGTATTGGAATCAATTATTGATAAAGTAATAGCAGCACTAACTAAGCAGAGTCAGCAAGGCGTCATGAAGGGAAAACCGTGTCTGACTAACACTTTTAGAGTTTTTCAAAGAAATCTCAACCGGTGTAGATAGAGGAAACCAGTAGATGTGTTGTACTTGGACTTCCAGAAGTCATTGGGCAAAATGCCTTACAAAAGAAGAGTCAATGGTGTTGGAAATATATTTTGGTGTGGAGAGAGAATTGGTTCATGGACAGTTTCAAGGTGGTTGGAGTATAAGTATAGGGAAGTCCTACAGCAACTGCACAAAATGTTAGTGAAACCACATCTGGACTACTGTGAGCAGATTAGACAGATAGGTAGATTCTTGATTAGTAGGGAATCAAGGGTTACGGGGAAATGACAGGGAAATAGATACGAGGGATGCCTGATCTGCCATAATTCTACCGAATTGCAGACCAGACTCGTGAAGCCAAATGGTCAGCTCCTGTTGCTATTTCTTATGGCATAATGGAATGGGATCCCTGGAGAATCACAGCATCCACTGCCGATACCCTGCTCCCTAGAAGTGCAGGTTTGCTACTGACTGCTACATTTAATAATGGGTTTGGAAGCTGTGTTTAGTGCTGGTGACCAGGCCCATGTCATTGCAAGCCAATCGAAGTAAACACATCAACTGGGACCCCAGTGATCAACCTTGATGTTCCTCGTAAGAAAGTGTGAAATCAATACAGGCTAGAAAGAGGGGTTTGCTCAGTTAACTGTTCTACATTTCTTCTGTGCAGTTATTAAAATCATCGAGGCCTGTCTGAATTCAAGCCATTGGCCCGTTCCCTGACACAGTTAGCCTGTTGTCCTAGATATAGTGTGTCCCTCGGCTGCAGTCCCCGATGCAACAAGCCTCTTCTCACCAAGCTATATTGACCATAGTGTTAATACTGTGTTTTGCTGTATCTCTGCAGATCAACTGAGCTTGACTCGAATTGGAACTGGTTCCAGTTGCGTTGCATGCAATTGGGAGGGAATGCAACTGCGGTGAGTGAGACCCTGATTTGACCCTTGCCCTTCACTTTTAAGGAAGGGGCCCATACTCCATGATGTGTTGTGTGTTTACTTTGGGTATTAGTTTTGCAGCCTCCCAGAACAGCAACTGCTGGTGACTAGATACACAGTAAAAGTTCTTCTCTTTTTAAACTGGAAATAAAATGGAGGGTATGCAGGGTAGTTTGATCTTAGAGCAGGATAATAGGTCGGCACAACATCATGAGCAGAATGGCCTGTACTGTGCTGTACTGTTCTATGTTCTAAAGCTCCCTGTAACACTGTCCAGACTAACACTCCCAGGACAGGGACAGTAGGGGTTTAGATACCGTGTAAAACTTTAAAGATCTGCACCATGGGGCCTAGCGGTTACATGGTAGCGCAGAGCAGGTATAATCTGTGAGAGTTGAAACAGCGTGGTACTGCTTGTACATTTCTGTGGATGGTGAGAGATTATTCTTGCTCCTCAGGCTGCCTTTTTCCAACAGCATGGCTGCATGACGAAGGACACAACTGCTAAGTACAACAGTCGAGTGGCCCAGCTGTACCGTGAGAAGCTCAGGACTGCAGCCATGGCTGCAGTGGACCAGCATAGTACCCAGGTAAGCCATTTGGTGTGTTCCCTGGCAGCTGTGGACTGATGGGGTCAGGTGGCTTGTTTGAGGGGAGTGTGGCAAGGTTCTCACTCTATGGTGGGCCTACCTTTTGGACACTGAGTTGCTGGCAGCCCCTGCTTTGTTTTGGGGGGGCATTGCCAAGTCTCCTGGGGTTACCAGACCATTGCTAGGGGGATGATGTGTTTGCTGGGTCATGGAGGATCACATTTTGGGGGGCAGGAGGTGAAGAGCCCTAGTTGTGGGGTGGGGGAGTGTGGGAAGGAAAATACTGTGCCCTCTCACTGTGTCGTTCTTTTGTGCCCTCCCACCTGCTGTTCCCTCTCATAGAACATAGAACATAGAACAGTACAGCACAGAACAGGCCCTTCAGCCCACAATGTTGTGCCGACCATTGATCCTCATGGATGCACCCTCAAATTTCTGTGACCATATGCATGTCCAGCAGTCTCTTAAATGACCCCAATGACCTTGCTTCCACAACTGCTGCTGGCAACGCATTCCATGCTCTCACAACTCTCTGCGTAAAGAACCTGCCTCTGACATCCCCTCTATACTTTCCACCAACCAGCTTAAAACTATGACCCCTCGTGCTAGCCATTTCTGCCCTGGGAAATAGTCTCTGGCTATCGACTCTATCTATGCCTCTCATTATCTTGTATACCTCAATTAGGTCCCCTCTCCTCCTCCTTTTCTCCAATGAAAAGAGACCGAGCTCAGTCAACCTCTCTTCATAAGATAAGCCCTCCAGTCCAGGCAGCATCCTGGTAAACCTCCTCTGAACCCTCTCCAAAGCATCCACATCTTTCCTATAATAGGGCGCCCAGAACTGGACGCAGTATTCCAAGTGCGGTCTAACCAAAGTTTTATAGAGCTGCAACAAGATCTCACGACTCTTAAACTCAATCCCCCTGTTAATGAAAGCCAAAACACCATATGCTTTCTTAACAACCCTGTCCACTTGGGTGGCCATTTTAAGGGATCTATGTATCTGCACACCAAGATCCCTCTGTTCCTCCACGCTGCCAAGAATCCTATCCTTAATCCTGTACTCAGCTTTCAAATTCGACCTTCCAAAATGCATCACCTCGCATTTATCCAGGTTGAACTCCATCTGCCACCTCTCAGCCCATCTCTGCATCCTGTCAATGTCCCGCTGCAGCCTACAACAGCCCTCTACACTGTCAACGACACCTCCGACCTTTGTGTCGTCTGCAAACTTGCTGACCCATCCTTCAATTCCCTCGTCCAAGTCATTAATAAAAATTACAAACAGTAGAGGCCCAAGGACAGAGCCCTGTGGAACCCCACTCACCACTGACTTCCAGGCAGAATATTTTCCTTCTACTACCACTCGCTGTCTTCTGTTGGCCAGCCAATTCTGTATCCAAGCAGCTAAGTTCCCCTGTATCCCATTCCTCCTGACCTTCTGAATGAGCCTTCCATGGGGAACCTTATCAAATGCCTTACTGAAGTCCATATACACCACATCCACAGCTTGACCCTCATCAACCTTACTAGTCACATCCTCAAAAAACTCGATAAGGTTTGTAAGGCATGACCTACCCCTCACAAAGCCGTGTTGACTGTATTTGATCAAGCCATGCTCTTCCAGATGGTCATAAATCTTATCCCTCAGAATCCTTTCTAACACCTTGCAGACGACAGACGTGAGACTTACCGGTCTATAATTGCCGGGGATTTCCCTATTTCCTTTCTTGAAGAGAGGAATTACATTTGTCTCTCTCCAGTCCTCAGGTACGACTCCAGTGGAGAGCGAGGATGCAAAGATCTTCGCAAGTGGCGAAGCAATTGCATTTCTCGCTTCCCAAAGCAGCCGAGGACAAATCTGATCCGGGCCTGGCGACTTGTCAATCTTAATGTTTGACAAAATTTTCAGTACATCAGCTTCCTCTATCTCTATCCATTCCAGCATGCACACCTGCTCTTCAAAGGTTTCATTCACTACACAGGTCGTTTCTTTCGTAAAGACAGAAGCAAAAAACTCATTTAGGGCTTCCCCTACCTCCTCAGGCTCCACACACAAGTTCCCTATGCTATCCCTGATCGGCCCTACTCTTTCTTTGACCATTCTCTTATTCCTCACGTAAGTGTAAAATGCCTTTGTGTTTTCCCGGATTCCTTCTGCCAAGCCTTTCTCGTGCCCCCTCCTGGCTCTCCTCAGACCATTTTTGAGCTCCTTCCTTGCCTGCATGTAATCCTCTCTAGCTGAACTTGACCCTAGCTTCCTCCACCTTATGTAAGCTACCTTCTTCCTTTTCACTAGAAGCTCCACCGCTCTCGTCATCCAAGGTTCCTTTATCTTACCCCGTCTTGCCTGTCTCAGAGGGACATATTTACTCATCACTCCCAACAACTGTTCCTTAAACCATCTCCACATGTCTATAGTTCCCTTACCATGGAACAACTGCTCCCAGTCCATGCTTCCTAACTCGTGTCTAATCGCATCATAGTTTCCTCTTCCCCAATTAAATATCCTCCCATTCTGCCTAATCCTCTCCTTCTCCATAGCTATGTAGAATGAGAGAGTGTTATGGTCACTATCACCAAAATGCTCTCCCACCACAAGATCTGATACCTGCCCCGGCTCGTTTCCGAGCACCAAGTCTAGAATGGCCTCTCCCCTCGTCGGCCTGTCAACGTACTGCGTTAGGAAACCCTCCTGAACACACCTTACAAAAACAGCTCCATTCAAATCTTCTGCTCGAAGGAGGTTCCAATCAATATTAGGAAAGTTAAAGTCACCCATTACAACAACCCTACTGCGTCCACACTTTTCCAAAATCTGTCGACCTATGCTTTCTACAATCTCCCTGCTGCTATTGGGGGGCCTGTAGTAAACCCCTAACGAGGTGACTACTCCCTTGCTGTTCCTAATTTCCACCCATACTGACTCAGTAGGCAGATCTTCCTCGACAATGGAAGCTTCTGTAGCTGTGATACCCTCTCTGATTAGTAGTGCTACACCCCCTCCTCTTTTTCCCCCCTCCCTATTCTTTTTAAATGTTCTAAACCCTGGAATATCCAGCAACCATTCCAGCCCATGAGAAACCCATGTCTCTGTTATGGCCACAACATCATAGCACCAGGTACTGATCCATGCTCTAAGTTCATCACTTTTATTCCTGATACTCCTTGCATTAAAGCAAACACACTTTAACCGATCCCTTGGTTCCTTCCCAGGAAAATCCTTCCCACTAGCTGGTCTACCTCTTGCTACTGCCTCACCTGCATCAACGCTCACCTCTGGTATACAGCTCAGGTTCCCACCCCCCTGCCATACTAGTTTAAACCCTCTCGAACTACTCGAGCAAACCTTCCACCCAGGACATTGGTCCCCTTCCAGTTCAGATGCAACCCGTCCTTCTTGTACAGGTCCCACCTTCCCCAGAAGGCATCCCAATTATCAACATATCTGAAACCCTCCCTCCTACACCAGCTGCGTAGCCACGTGTTCAGCTGCGCCCGCTCCCTGTTCCTCACCTCGCTATCTCGTGGCACCGGTAGTAAACCAGAGAACACTACTCTGTTCGTCCTGCTCTGCAGCTTCCATCCTAACTCCCTGAAATCACTTTTTATATCCTCAAACCTATTTCTGGCTATATCATTTGTGCCAATATGTAACACGATTTCTGGCTGTTCACCCTCCCCTTTCAGAACTTTATACACCCGATCGGAGACGTCCCGGACCCTGGCACCAGGGAGGCAACATACCTTCCGGGAATCCCGATCTTGCCCACAAAATCTCCTGTCGATTCCCCTAACTATCGAGTCCCCTACCACGAGTACTTTTCTATTCTGCCCCCTTCCCTTCTTTGCCACAGTGTCAGGCTCAGTGCCAGAGAACTGACTACTATGGCTTTCCTCTGGTAGGTCAACCCCCCCAGCAGTATCCAAAACGCTATACTTATTGCTGAGGGGAATGCCCACAGGGGATCTCTGCACTGTCTGTCTGTCCCCTTTCCTCCCCCTAACTGTAACCCATCTATCCTCGTCCTGAGCCTTAGGAGTGACCAACTCCCGATAACTCCTCTCAGTGTGCCCTCCCGCTATGCTTCCCTCACTGCATCTTCCCGCGTGAACTCAAAGTGTTTCAAGCTATTTGACTTTGACCCTTAAATTCTCCCGCCAGTTGTGGTTTGATGGGTGCAGCGCCTCACTATGCCTGCCACTGGGGCAGTACGAGAATGATTTCTTCGTCGAGCACACCCAGGTAAATGTTCTGTTGACTGCAGTCTTTCCAGTTCCTTTGTGGGGAGATAGTGTCTCACTGTTTTCCTTGTAATCTTCCGTCAGGGTTCTGCTGAACGGAAGAGCAGCCTAGAAACGGGGAGCTGCAGACTGGAGCATTTGTCAAAGGAAGTAGAAGCAGCTAAAATGCACCACAAGAATGGCAATGAGCACTGTGGTAGGTAAAAATATACAACTGGTGAATAATTACAGCACCAAAGGAGGCCATTCAGTCCCTTGGGCCAATGCTGGCTCTCAGAAGCAGTAATTCACTAATTCTGCTTGCATGCCTTTTCTCGGTAACCTTCGGTTGCTTTTCAGTCAGTGACCAAATTCCCTTTTGAAGGCCTCAATAGATGTAGAATCAGTTTGGGTGGATCTTAGAAACAGCAAAACACAAACATTGGTAAGCGTAGTTTATAAGCAGGGTCAAACAGTAGTAGTAATATAGGCCACACTACAAAGCAAGAAGTAAGAGGAGATGCAAATGTGATGTGTTGTGCAGAAAGAATTCCTGAAATGCCTACCAGATGGTTTTCTGCGGCAAAGTGTTGAGCCAATCGGAGAACAAGCCGTTTAAAATTATTTTATGTAGTGAGAAATCTAATTAATTACCTAGTTGTAAAAAAGTGCTTTTAGGGAGGAGTGATGCACAATATGTTGGAATTTTCCCATAAGCTTTTGAAGTGGTTGACAACACGTACAAATTCCTCTAAGGTGTAAAAACCCAAAAGGAAAGTTGAAGACTATATTTGTTAGTACAATGGAAGTTGAAGATTTCATGAGATTGAGGTCTATAAAGTTACCAAAATTAGCAAACCCAAATATTCAGCAAAGGAGGAATAAGAAGTTGATAAAGTTGGGGAGAAAATTAATGTAAATGGCAAAAAACATGAAAATGTACTGCAAGTGTAGGCTTGTAAAAAGGAAAAGATTACCGAAGACAAAAGTGGGCCCGTTACAAACGGAGATAGGATTTATTTGAATAAGGAGTAAGGAGGAGATGCTAAATCATTACTTTGTATCTGTCTTTGTGTAGGAAATTGCAAGAAATTTCCCTGAAAGAATGGATTCAAGGCACTAGTGAGAGTAAGGAATGAAAATAAAATAGTAGCAGTAAAAAGTAGTACTGAAGAAATTAATGCGATTGAAAATTAATGAACCCCTGGGTCATGAGGATCTACACCCTAGTATTTGAAAGCACTAGCTGCAGAGATTGTATGCATGACCATGTTCCAAAACCTTATAGATCATGGGATGGTACCTACAGATTGCAAAATTGTGAATGTATCTTTTTAAGAAAGGAGAAGGTGGGAAGATGTGGATCTGCAGACCTGATAGCATGACAGGGAAATATGAAAATCTATTACAAAGAATGTGATCACCAACTACTTAGAAGATAAGGACCTGATTGGTCAGGTCAATGTGGATTTATGAAATCATATTTGACAAATCTACTGGAGATTTTTCAGGCCATTTTTGGCAGAGGAAAGAAGGATGATCCGGTTAATGAGGTGTGTTGGGATTTCCAGAAGGTCCCAACACAGCAGAACAGCCAAGAGAATTATACCTCACGGAATATGCAGTAGTATAGTGGCAAGAATTAATGAATGGTTAATTTACAGAAAACAAGAAATAAATTAGTTGTTCACGGTTTGATGGACTATGACGAGTGGGATACTGCAAAAATCACTGCTTGTGCATCAGTTATTCGCATTCTATATGTCTGGTTTGGATGCTTTTAAAATTTGTGCAGGGGATGTGGGCATCGCTAGTTGGACCAGCATTTAATGTAACACACATCTGTGATCATCAAGTTTCCCTTGAGGTGCTAACAGAGCTGAGTAGACTAGATGCAGGGAGGATGTTTCCCTTGACTGGGGAGTCGAGAGCCAGAGATCATAGTCTCAGGATATGAGGGAACCCAGTTAGAACATAGAACATAAAGCAGTATAACACAGTACAGGCCCTCCTCCCCATGATGTTGTGCTGACCTCTTATCCCGCTCTAAGGTCAAACTACCCTGCATACCCTTCATTTTACTTTCAATTTAAAAGAGTAGAAGGACATTTACTGTGTATGAAGTCACCAGTAGTTGCTGTTCTGGGAGGCTGCAAGATTAATACCCAGAGTAAACACACAACAGAGTATTGTGGAGAACAGTCCCCTTCCTTAAAAGTGAATGGCGGGACTAAGATGAAGAATGTCTTCACTCAAAGGGTAATGAAACTGTACAATTCTGTATCTCAAAAAGCTATGGAAGCCAAATCACTGAATGTATTTGAGAGATAGATTGATATATTTTTCGATTTTAAAAGCATTTAGGGCTATGTAGGGAAAGCAGAAATATAGCATTGACACAGAGGATCAGCCATTATCATATTGAATGTCAGAGCAGGCTTGAAGGGCTGAATGGGCCTCTGTTCCTAGTTTCTATGTTTGCTTGTCTAGACAGTTTAAATTGGATGATCAGAGGGATTTGGGTGCTTTTGTCAATGAGTCACTAAAAATTAGAATGCAGGTGGAATAAGCGAGCAGCAGATAGTGCGTTGGAGTCCATCGCAAGGGCTTTTTAGAAAGGGACAAAGGTTTGTGACCTTATCCGGGGAAACCTTGTCTCAAATCTGATTGAGTTTTTTGAAGAAGTGACAAAGATGATTGATAAGGGTAGGGCAGTGCATGTTGTCTACATGGGCGTTACTAAAGCATTTGACAAGACCCCTCAGTAGGCTGGTCCAGAAGATCAAATGATTGATTTTATTGTCACATTTACCGAAATACAGTGAAAAGCTTTGTTTATGAGCGGTATGGACAGATCACAGCAAGCAAAATATGTACAGACCAAAAAGACTTAGAGGCATTCAGGTTACATTGCAGGTTACATTACTTGAGGCTACAGTCCATTCAACAGTCTGATAATGGCCTGAAAGAAGCTGTTCCTGGACCTCCTCATTTGTGTGTTCAGGTTTCTGTATCTTCTGCCTGTCGGAAGAGGTTCTAGGAGGTCATTACCAGGGTGCAATGGGTCTTCAATGATGTTGACCGCCTTTCTGCGGCAGCAAGTCATGTAAATAGAGTCCATGGATGAGAGGTTGGCTTCTGTGATGGCTTGGGTTGTGCATACCACCTTCTGTGGTTTCTTAGTGTCCTGGGCAGAGCAGTGGCCATACCAGACCATTATGCACCTGGACAGTATGCTTTCAGTGGTGTGTCTGTAGAAGTTGGTGAGGGACCTTATGGACATGCCACATTTCCTGAGCTGCCTGAGGAGGAAGAGGCATTGTTGTGCTTTCTTGACTGTCGCATTTACGTAGAATGTCCAGGATAGATTGTTAGTTATTGTCACTCTGAGGAACTTGATGCTCTTCACTCTCTCAGTCTCAGCTCCATTGACGTAGTTGGGGCATGTTCTCCTTTCATTTTGAAGTCGATGATCGGTCCTTTAGTTGTGCTGATGTTGAGAGACAGATTGTTTTCATTACACCACAAGGGCTTTTTAGAACTCTCTCTCCCTCTGTATCTTGACTTCTCATTGTTAGATATCCGTCCGACTGTGGTGGTATTGTCGTCAGCAAACTTGTAGATGGCGTGCATTTGGAATTTGCCAACACGGTCATTGGTGTACAGGGAGTATAGTAGGGGGCTGAGCACATCCTTGGGGGGAGTTCCAGTGTTGAGTTTTATTATTGAGTTACCCCTCCTCATTGATTGTGGCTTCTGGGTCAGAAAGCTGAGGATCCAGTTGCAGAGGGTGGAACCGAGACCAAGGTTTTGCAGGAGGGGTTAATGGTGTTGAAGGCGGAGCTGTAGTTAATAAGCAGAAGTCTGAATGTAGGTGTCTTTGTTCGGATGTTCCAGGGGTGAGTGCAGGGCTAGGGATGTGGCATCCTCTGTGAAATTGCATGGAATCCATGGTGAGTTGGTAAGTTGAATACAAAATTGGCTTAGCCGTAGAAGATAGAGGGTTTTTCTGACTGGAGGTCTGTGACCAGTGGTGTTCTACAAGCATCAGTGCAAGGACCTCTGTTGCTTGTAATGTATATAAATGATTTGGATGAAATGTTGGTGGTCTGATTAGAAAATCTGTAGATGATATGAAAATTGGTGGATTTGTAGATAGTGAGGAAGGATGTCAAAGGACGCAGCTGGATATGATTCAACTGGAAAGTTGGGCGGCGAAATGGCAGATGGAGTTTAATCTGGACAAGTGTGCGATGATGGATTTTGGGAGGTCAAATGCAAGAGGAAATTTTACTGTGAATGGTTGGAGCCTGAGGAGCATTGGTATACAGAGAGGTCTTGGGCTCCCTGAAAGTAGCAAGCGAAGTGGATAAGGTAGTTACAAAAAAGCGTATGCCACACTTGCCTTCATCCATCAGGGTTTATGCAAGACTTAAGTTAGACCACATTTGGAATACTGTGCGTAGTTCCGGTTGCCACACAATAGAAAGGATGTGGTGGCTTTGGAGAGGGTGCAAAAGAGATTTACCAGGATATTGCCTGGATAGGTGTGTATTAGCTATGAGGGGAATTTGGACAAATTGGGCTTGTTTTCACTAGAGTGTCAAAGGCTGAGAGGTGACCCGACAGTATATAAAATTGAGGGGAATGGATAGGATAGATAGTCAGAGCAAAATTAAGGGACTGAATGGTCTACTGCTGCTGCTAAGTTTCTATGACGATAGCGCTGGCACGATGTCAGGCAGCACCTTCTAGATACTAACCACTAACTACGTGACAACGCTTTTCTTCACGTCCCAGAGAAATTTCATTGAATTAATTGAATAAATTTGGAATACAAAGCTAATATCCACAAAGACGGCTGTGCAAGTTGTGGGGTACCATAAAATTCACCCATATACTAATATCTTTGTGGAGTGGACATCTGCCATCCTTTTCGTGAATATAACTCCATGACTGTACGTAATTGATCCTTAACTGCCCTCTGAAATGTTCAAGAAAGCCACATTTGGAATAAAGCTAGGAGAACTAGCTGCTATTGTCCAAAACATTTGCATTGGAATATAACAAAAGCACACCCTGCCCATTTGATCCTGGAAAGGGCTGGTACCAAAATTGGGAGAGCTGTTCCAGACTAATCAAGAAACAGCCTGATGTAATCATACTCCTGAAAAGGTACTTAACAGACGATGTCACAGACACCACCATCACTATACATGAGTATATCTTGTCCCACCTGCAGGGCAGACCCAGCAGAGGTACAGCACTGTTATATACTGGGCGGCATGGTGGCTCAGTGGTTAGCACTGCAGCCTCACAGCGCCAGAGACCTGGGTTCGATTCCAGCCTCTGGTAACTCTCTGTGCAGAGTTTACATGTTCTCCCTGTGTCTGCGTGGATTTCCACCGTGTGCTCCAGTTTCCTCCCACAGTCAAAAGATGTGCAGGCTAGGTGGATCGGCCATGCTATATTGCCCGTAGTGTTCAGGGTTGTATAGGTTATAGGGGGATGGGCCTAGGTGGGATGCTCCAAGAGGCAGTGTGGACTTGTTGGGCTGAAGGGCCTGTTTCCACACTGTACAGAACCTAATCTAATCTAATATACAGTCGGGAGGAAGTTGCTGTGAGAATCCACAAGATTGAAACAAAAACAGAAATTGCTGGAAAATCTCAGCAGGTCTGGCAGCATCTGAGGAGAGAAATCAGAGTTAACATTTTGGGATGGGTGAACCCACAAGTTTTGAACAGGACAACTTCCAGAAAAAAGTCACTGCCGCTTCTCTTAAAAATCCTGTGCCACTATTTTGGAGAGCACACCCGCTCATTTAGCATTCCAACTTAAAGGGTGTGTGTGTCCAGCCATGTGGCACTCCCTCAGCACTGACCCTCTGGCAAAGCACTCTCTAAGCACGGACTCTCCAACAGAGCAGCACTCCCCCAGCATAGACCCTCTGGCGCCGCACTCCCTGAACATTTGACCCAAAATATTAATCCCGATTTCATTCCACAGATGCTGCAAGACCTGATGAGATTTTCCAGCAATTTCTGTTTTTGTTTCAGAGTCTGAGCATCTGCAGTTCTTTTGTTTTTAGATTAGATTCCCTAGAGTGTGGAAACAGGCCCTTTGGTAACCGCCCCTTACAGCCATCCCCCTATAACCCCCACACCCCTGAACACTATGGGCAATTTAGCATGGCCAATCCATCTAGCCTACACATCTTTGAACTGTGGGAGGAAACCCACGCAGACATGGGGAGAATGTGCAAACTTCACACAGATAGCCGCCTGAGGCTGGAATCGAACCCGGGTCCTTGGCGCTGTGAGGCTGCAGTGCTAACCACTGAGCCACCATGCAGCCCAAATTTTTTGGCCATGGGATTAACATCGGACCAAATGAAGCGCTGAGGGAGTGCTGCACTGTTAGAGGGTCAGAGCTGAGAGAGTGCCACGCTGTTGGAGGGTCAGTGCTGAGGGAGTGCTGTCGGATATTCGCCCTTTCAGTTGGCATTCTAAATCAGCAGCTCTGCTCTCCAAAATAGTGGCTCAGGATTTTTAAGAGAAATGGCAGAGACCTTTTCTCAGCGTTGTCTTGTACAAAAGCCAGACCTTTCTCATCATCACAAAAACAGATTAATCTGCTTCTTGGCAGAGTTTTATTGAGAATTTGCTGTGTACAATTTGGCTGCCATGACCACTACATTCAGCAATTGCTTCACCTTAAATGGAATTCATGTGGAGCCTTTTGGAACCCCATCAGTTGAAAGGCACTAGATAAATTTTTTTTTATTGGAGTAATGAAAAGACTTCCAGCAACCCCTGCAGCTACCACAGATTTGATAAAATTCCGATCTATTTGACTGGTGGCCTTCTGAGGACACAGGTTTTCACCTAGATTCGGGGCTTCCAGGGTGTGCGATAAAGAGCTAAGTACAAGGAGATTGGAGAGCCTGTGATGAATGAGGGGAGGGTAAGGTATAAGGAGGAGGTGAATGTGCATGTGTGCGTTTTGAATAAAACTGGACCACTGACCTGTGTCCTTTCTTGCAGATTTGGAACAAGGACCTGGTATTGAACCTCTCTGTGCTTCGCCGAAGATCATGTTAGGTAAGAGGGACTGTGTAACTTGGAAGGCATGTTAGATGGGACAGGGATGTGGTGCCCTGTTGTCTGGGACTGAATCAGGGTGTGTCTTGAATAGCCTGTGGAACAGGTCTCTCAAATTTGGTGAAAGTTCCAGGAGTGCTAAGAAAATCGAATCTCCTGAAGGAACAGTTGCCCCCACCTCCCCCAAAGCCATGAGGGAACCATTGGGGATTGGGAGAAGAAGCACATTTACTGCAGAATAATGCAGGTCCTGAAAGAATACAAAGATATGAGAAGAAAAGCCAACATAATTTGGAAGGTACAATAATAATGACCTATGCTGTAAACCAAAATAGAAAATCATTTCACAGACTAATTGGTGAATCAGAAGAGGAGGTTGTGATCAGAATAGGAGCATTAAGGAGGACAAACAGGATAATCCCACAGGTAATGATGGAGATATGGTGAAAACATTACTATTTCACTTCGGTATCTACTGTGATGATAGAGTAGGGTAATGGGCAACTAGGTCAGTATGTTTAAAATGAAGAGAAACTGCACTGAATAAACTGAGCAGTCTGTAAGAGAATAAAAGCCTTGGTCTGAATGGATTGCATCCACACATGTTAAAGTATCTCAGGTACAAAGAGCAGAGGCATGCTTGCATTCATTCATCACCAGAAGTGTAGTGGCTGAGGACTAACAAATGGCCTTATGAATTGCTTTCCTAAAGAAGGGGAAAGAAGCTAAGTTTACTATCAATGACGTAAAAGTCCTTACTGGTAGAAGTTAAAGTTGCCATAGTCTTACCAGACCATAGGGCTGCTCCCTCCTTGGAGAGGGACGACTTTGGTGGTTTCACCTGAGAGTCACCTCACCCTAACCCTAACATCTCTGGCAAGGGGTGAAGGAGAGTCTTTCATGGTATCCTCAGCTGGTGCAGGAATTGAACCCACACTTTGGCATCACTCTGCAACACAAACCAGCTGCCCACCCAACTGAACTGATGAGAAGCATTATAATGTGTAGTCAGCACGGATTTCAAAAGTGAATGGTTTGACTTCACTTCCAGGGAGGTTGGACCGGTGTCGGAGGGAGAAGGCTGTTTGGGGTTACAATGATAGATTTACAGTACAGCTGAGAGGAGGCCGGAGTAGAGCAGAAATACTGGCATAGTCTGGTTCCTTTTTCTCTGCCGTCTATCCTTCATAATCTCATATTAGCGTGGAGAGCTTTGTCGATCGACTAGACACATACGGGTGGAAATAGCGGCATGCTTGTAGTGTCACAAGTCACTCTTCACTGCCTTCAGGGCAATTAGGAATGGGCAGTAAATTCTGGCCTAGCCATTGGCATCGTCATCCCATGTACAAACAAAGCAAAAGGTAGACCAGGTACAGTGATGCTTGACATTTTCCATGCTCACAACAATGTTGGGTGCTTGGTTTTGTGGTCATTTATTGATTTTTTTTTTCTATTGTAATTTCTCAGGCCATTTCAGGAGACAGACAGACTGAACTACTTTGGCTGCTACTTTGGGAGTCACATGTAGACCAGATTGGGTAAAGACAGCAGGTCCCTTTCCCTGAAGGATATTTCTAAAAACCTAGTTCAGTGGAGTTGATGCTTACTTTATGGCTTTCATTACTGGGACTAGCATTATATTTCTAGTTTGCTAAATCATTGAATTTAAATCCTCCAGTTACCACTAACCTATCTTCAGACCATTGTTTGGTACTGTGACCCAAATGCTTGACTGTAATTCTAACATTCACAGTTTTGACATCCATCTTTCAAAAAAAAATGGATACACTGAGAAAGCAAAACTGGGAAGTTATTGCTGTCAGAAAAGATGGAGCAGGCTCAGACTTTGGAAAAACAGATCCTGAGGATTGACCTGGTCTTCGAGGTTATCATTGGGTTCAATATGGCACACCTGGAAAAGGTGTCCCCACTTACTGGGAAGACTGAAACCACTGCTTCATAAAGGAAACATAGTCTCAAATAAATCCAGTAAGGAGCTTAGAAACATCTTTATACAAAGTATGAACACTTCTTGGGAGTGGCTGAGGTGATTAGCATCAGTATATTGAAAGAAAGCTCAATCAAGTCAGGAAGGAAAGAGCTGAGTTGATGGAGTGTGGTGATATAAATGGGGAGGGATGGATGTTCGGGGAAGCTGTGTGTAGCCTCATCTCATCCTCAGTCAAATGGCCTGTGTCACACTGACTCCCTCTTCACACTGACTCCCTCTGACTTTCACACACACATTCATTCTCTCCAGCTGCTCATCTTACTGCCTTGGCAGGGGCAGAAGGGTCAGAGCTGGAGGGGAGCAGGGCAGGGTCAGAGCTGGAGGGGAGCGGGGCAGGATGCGTGACCTGGTGCTGGGGACTGGAGAGAGTGCAGGGAGAAACACTGACACTAAATTGATATCTAATCAATTTCTTCATTGGTGCTTCTTTTCCAGAGGTGAAGCCCAGTTTAATTGGCAAGAAGAAACCGACCTCAAGCAGGAAGAGGGTAAGTGCGAAAAGCTGACAGCCCATTTGTGTTGCCCATGTTCAGCCTGCGCTGTGTCTGTTCACCTACCTATCTACCTGCCTTTCTCCCACTCTTTCCCCCAAATCACCACAGTATCCATATCAGAGAGCGTGGCAGAATGAGTGCACATAGGAGAGACTGAAGGACTGGGTTAGAAAGAAAGGTATTCACTGGGGAATAGACTGTGACCAACAGGTGAAAATAGAATCACAGGGCACAGGACCGCATTTGGTTTATTGTGCCTGTACTGATTCTTTGAAAATGCTTTCTGGTTAATTCCATTTCCCTGCTCTTCCTTCATAGCCTGGAAAATCCCTTTTCAGATATTTTTCCAGTTTCCTTTTGAAACTTGCCACTGAATACTCAATGAATGGCAGGACAGTAGGATGCTCAGATGAATAGAGGGATCTTGAAGTGCTTGTCCACAGATCCCTGAGGCTGGCAGGACAGGTTAATTGGGTAGTTAAGAAGGCAAAATGAATGCTCGCCTTTACCTGTCAAGGCAGCGGCTATAAGAGCAAGGAGGTTCTGTTGAAGCAGTATGGTACTTTGATTAGGCTACAGCTATGATACCGCGTGTATGTCTACTCACCACACTATAGGAAGGATGGGATTACACTGGAAGGGGTACAGTGGAGATTCACCAGGATGTTGTCTGGGATGGAGCATTTTAGCAATGAAACAAATGTTATTGACCAGACCAAACACCCTTCAAATATATCAGAGCTATAGTCTAGACACTAACCTTTACCTTATTTAAAGGCAGGTGTAGGTGCTGTGTTTCAGATATAATTTGATTGGCCACGCTATTTGGCTTTAAGCAAAGTGCACTTTATTCTTGCGCACAGTTTAATTGAAAACAAAAGAAGGAAGAATTGATATAACTAACTCTATTGGAAAACTTAACAGAATAAGAAATGATTTAACAACTAGATAGCAACTGTTCCAATATAATAACATCCCATAAACATGCCATTGGCAAAAGCAGACTCAGTAAACAGATTATCTCAAATGCCATGTTTCACTAGTCCAAGAGGAAAGAACACCGAGAAAATTCTTTCAGAGAGAGGTGGGGGGGCTCCAGCTTTTTGCTGTGGCCGAGAGGGAGATGTATAACAGTTTCCACAGCTAGCTTCAAAACCCCAACAACCACTGAAAAAGCTGAACTAAACTCCTGATTCTGTGGGAGCCTCACTCCACACATTCATGCTGCTTCTGTTGTTCTAACATTTAAAAACAAATCCCCAGGCCCTCCCAAGCTGTTTACTTTATTGTCTCTGAAGAGACAACTTGTAACCTCTCTGAAAACTTCTATTCAAAAATAAGCCAGGACAAAAGATGCTTATCAAAGCCATTGGACCATCACAACAGGCTGAATAAGCTTTGGTTGTTTTCTTTGGAGCAAAGAAGGGTGAGGGGGACCTGACTGACGAGTGTAAGATTATGGGCGGTAGAAAACAGCTAACAGTAGAAAACAGATCCTCAGTTGAAGGATCAAAAAGTGGGTATACTTTTAAGGTGAAAGCAGGAGATTTAGAGGAGACTTGATGAAACTATCTTCACCCAGAGGGCAGTGGGCGTCTGGAATGTTCTGTCTGGGAGGGTAGTTGAAGAGGGAAACCTCACAACTTTAAGAATGTACATGATTGAGTGCTTTAAATATCATAACATTCAAGGCTATGTGCCGCATGCTGGAAATTGGGACCAGTAGTATTTAAGGTAATTTTGGCAGTACAGACTTGATAGGTTGAAGAATCTCTTCTGTGATGTATGAATTTTTGAGCCTGTGTTTGCCACTCTCTGTTTGTACCTCTTCCTTAACAAAGAACAGTATAGCATGGAAACCCTTTGACCCACTAAGTCATATGCCAACATATGATGCCTTTCTAAACTAAAAATCTTTTGCTTCTACGGGCCCCATATCCTGCTATTCCCTGCCAATTCCCATATCTACTGAGGTGCATCTTAAACTTTGCTATTGTATCTGCCTCTCACATCTCCTTTAAACTTAGCCCCTTTTGCCTTAAACCTGTATCGCCTAGTAATTGATATTTCTGCCCTTGGAAAAAGATACCAACTATCCTTACCTCTCATGGACTTCAGTAAGGCATTTGATAAGGTTCCCCATGGTAGGCTCATTCAGAAGGTCAGGAGGAATGGGATACAGGGGAACTTAGCTGCTTGGATACAGAATTGGCTGGCCAACAGAAGACAGCGAGTGGTAGTAGAAGGAAAATATTCTGCCTGGAAGTCAGTGGTGAGTGGGGTTCCACAGGGCTCTGTCCTTGGGCCTCTACTGTTTGTAATTTTTATTAATGACTTGGATGAGGGGATTGAAGGATGGGTCAGCAAGTTTGCAGACGACACAAAGGTCAGAGGTGTCGTTGACAGTGTAGAGGGCTGTTGTAGGCTGCAGCGGGACATTGACAGGATGCAGAGATGGGCTGAGAGGTGGCAGATGGAGTTCAACCTGGATAAACCTGGATTTGGTGTGCAGATACATAGATCCCTTAAAATGGCCACCCAAGTGGACAGGGTTGTTAAGAAAGCATATGGTGTTTTGGCTTTCATTAACAGGGGGATTGAGTTTAAGAGTCGTGAGATCTTGTTGCAGCTCTATAAAACTTTGGTTAGACCGCACTTGGAATACTGCGTCCAGTTCTGGTCGCCGTATTATAGGAAAGATGTGGATGCTTTGGAGAGGGTTCAGAGGAGGTTTACCAGGATGCTGCCTGGACTGGAGGGCTTATCTTATGAAGAGAGGTTGACTGAGCTCGGTCTCTTTTCATTGGTGAAAAGGAGGAGGAGAGGGGACCTAATTGAGGTATACAAGATAATGAGAGGCATAGATAGAGTTGATAGCCAGAGACTATTTCCCAGGGCAGAAATGGCTAGCACGAGGGGTCATAGTTTTAAGCTGGTTGGTGGAAAGTATAGAGGGGATGTCAGAGGCAGGTTCTTTACGCAGAGAGTTGTGAGAGCATGGAATGCGTTGCCAGCAGCAGTTGTGGAAGCAAGGTCATTGGGGTCATTTAAGAGACTGCTGGACATGTATATGGTCACAGAAATTTGAGGGTGCATACATGAGGATCAATGGTCGGCACAACATTGTGGGCTGAAGGGCCTGTTCTGTGCTGTACTGTTCTATGTTCTATAATTTTGTGAACCTCTATGAGGTCTCCCCTCAGCCTCTGATGTTCGATTGAAAACAATCCCAGTCTCTCTTCATAGCTAACACCCTTCAAACCAGGCGACATCCTGGTAAATGTTTTTTGTACCCTTTCCAAAGCCACCACATCCTTCTGGTGGTGTTTCAATGGAACTATGTGCAGGGTTTCAAATGTGACATAACCAAAAGTTCTGTACAGCTGCAATGTGAGGACAATTTTATATTCTATGTCCCAACTGACAAAGGCAAGTACGCCAATCCTTCTTGCTCACATTATCCACCTGCCCTGCCACTGTGGACCTGTATACAATTATCCTTCTGTATCTTAATACTTCTAAGAGTTGTGCTATTTACTGTGTTGGAGCTTCCAAAATATATCACCTCTTATTTGTCTGGATAAAACTCCAGTTGCCATTTCTCAATCCAAGTCTCCAGCTTATCTTTGTTCTGTTGTATCCTCTGGCAATCATCCTCACTATCCGCAACCGTCCTCATCATCCCCAAACATTTTCAATCTTTGTGACGCTTGCAAACTTACAAATCAGGCCACCTACCTTCTCCTCCAAGTCATTTACATGTGTTACAAACAGGAACTTCACTTAGCACGGATCCCTCTCCAACGAGAAACAAAAAACATCCTTCCACCACTACTAAAAAAAAACCAAAAGAACTGTGGATGCTGTAAATCAGGAACAAAAACAAAGTTGCTGGGAAAGCTCAACAGGTCTGGCAGCAACTGTGGAGGAGAAAACAGAGTTAATGTTTCGGGTCCAGTGACCCTTCCTCAGTACTAATGGTGGCTAAGAAAAGGTCAGTTTCTATGCAGAAAATAGGGAGGAAGGTGGGGTAGGGAGTAAACCATAGGGTAGAGCCCAAAGAGAGAGAAAGACAGTTGGACAGACAAAGGCGTTGCTAACGGTCAGGCTGGGAAGGTGAATGGTTGTTAATGGGGTCTGTTAGTGACTGATAACAGGGGGTGTGTAGGGGCAGGCTGCCATGATGGACTTTGTCAAAGTCCATGTAGACAACGTCTACCGTCCTGCCCTCATCAATCAACTTTTCACTTTAAAAATATTCAATAAAGTTTGGGAGACAAGCCCTCCCCTGCAGGAAGCCTTCCAAATGTGAGTAAATCATATTCCTAAGGCTCACCAGTCTGTAATTTCATAGATTATCCTTGTCACAGATCACAGAAGATCACAGAATTTCTACAGCATGGAAGCAGGATGTTTGGCCCATCAAGTCCACACCGACCCTCTGAAGAGCATGCCACCCAGACCCATCCCCTGTCCTATCCCTGCATTTCCCACCCTACATACAATGAGCAATTCAACATGACTAATCCACCCACCCTGCATATCTTTGGACTGTGGGAGGAAACTGGAGCACCCAGTGGAAACCCACACAGAAACGAGGAGAATGTGCAAACTCCACATAGACAGTCGCCCAAGTCTGGAATAGAACCTGGGTCCCTGGTGCTGTGAGTCAGCAGCGCTAACCACTGAACCACCATGCAGCCCTATCGCTGTTGCCCTTCTTTTAACAAAGGAACAATTTTGACAACTGTCCAGTCTTCTGGAATGTCACCTGTGTCTAACGAGGATATAAAGATCTCTACTAAAGCCCCGGCAATTTCCTCTCTCACCTCCCTCGGCGTTCTGTGATAGGTCACCTCACGTCCTGCGGACTTGTCTTAATGCTTTTCGAAACGCCCAACACCTTTTATTTTATATTGACATGCCCTAGAATATCAACGTACCCTTCTTTAGACTGACTATCCAGCATGCTTTTCTCCTTCATGAATATCAACGCAAGGACCTCACCCACATCCTCCAGCTCCCTGCATAAATTTCCTTCAGTGGGTCTACCCCACCTCTAATTTTCCTTACTGCTGTTTGCCAAAGTCCCCTTTTAGCCCTTCTAACTCCTTGTTTAAGTTCTACTTAAGGATGGTATTTTTCTCAACCCCGTTCTCCTGCCTTCTTCAGATAACTTTTGATCCCCTTACCAATCAAGAGCATATCTATCTCTGTCTTGAATACACTGTGTGACTGGGCCTCCGTAGCCGTCTGCTGCAATGAGTTCTACCGATTAGCCAGTCTCTGGATAAAGAAATTCCTCCTTATCTCAGTTTGGAACAGTCATCCCTTTTTTCTGAGGCTGTGACCTCATGTCCTCATCTCCTACTATTGGAAAGATCTTTTCCACATCCATACTGTCCAGGCCTCTCAGACTCAGAGTCCTCAACTGCTCCTCGTACGACAAGCTCTTCATTCCCAGGATCATTCTTGTAAGCTTCGTCTGGAGCCCCTCCGATGCCAGCACATCCTCCTTTACGTAAGTGGCCAAATATAACTCTCAGTATTCCAATTGCGGTCGAACCAAAGCCTTATACAGACTCAGCTGTACATCTCCGCTCTTGTATTCTGGCATGCTTGAGATGACTGCCAACATTGCATTTCCCTCCTGAGTGCCAAATGAACCTGGGTGTTAACTTTAAGAAAATCCTGAACTCCAACTTCCAAGTCTCTTTGTACTTCAGAATCACAAAGCTCTTCCCCATTTAGAAACTAGTGTACACCTTTATTCTCCCTAACAATGTCATAACCTCTCACTTTTATACATTGTGTTTCATCTTTGTCCACATTCCTAGCCTTCTACAGCCTTCCGACTTCCTCAAGTCTATCTTTGTGTGACCTGTAAACTTAGCGACAATAAGTTCCTTCGTCCAGATCGTTAATGTATAACGTGCATAGTTGTGGTCCCACACAGCGCCCTGCAGAACTCCATTTGTCACTAGCTGCCATCCTGAAAAAGACACCTTTATCCCTAATCTCTGCCTTCTGCCAGACAGCCAATCCTCTATCCCTGCCAGTACGCATCTAATCTAAAACTAATCCCCTCTGCCTGCACATAGTACATATCCTTCTCTGCTCTGCCTGTTCATGTGTCTATCTGAATGTCTCTTAAACTTGGCTATCATATCTGCTTCTGTCATCTCCCCTGGCAGTGCATTCCAAGCAAGTACCCTCTGTGTAAAAACATTTCTCACACATCTCCTTTAAACTTTTCTCCCCTCACCTCAAACCTATTTGACATTTCCACCCTGAGGAAGAGACTCCAACTACCCACCCTATCCGTGCCTTTCATAATTTTATATACTTCTCCTTGCACCAGAGATCTCTCTATATATCAATGCTCCTTGTTACTTCAACTTGCTGTCTTGCAGTCCGAAGATTTACAGTACACTTTCCTCTTGTGTTTGACCTCCCAAAATGCAAGATGGCTATCCAGATAATACATCTCTAGTTTAAACACAATCTGCTAATTTTCCGCCTAACGTTCCAGCCGATCTGCATCCTTTGATATCCTTCTCCACAGTCCACAACTCCACCAATTTTCATGTTATCTGCAAATTTACTAATCAGATTAATGACATTTTTAACCAAATCATTTACATATGTTACAAACAACAGAGGTGTCAACTCTGATTCTTGTGGAATATCACTGATCACAGACCTGTAATCAGAAAAATGCCCCTGCACAACTACTGTGTCTTTTCTGAACAAGCCAAGTTTGTATCGAACTTGTCAACTCACCGTGAATGGCAAATGACTTAATCTTTTGGACCAAACTATCATGTCAGCCCTTTTTCTTTATTTATTCATTCACGGGATGAGGGCATTGCTGGCCAGGCAGCATTTAATGCCTATCTCTAATTGCCTCGAGGGAAGCTAAGAGTCAGCAAGAACTGCAGATCTTGGAAGCCAGAGTCAATACGATGTGGAGCTGGATGATCACAGCAGGTCAGGCAGCATCAGAGGATCAGGAAAGTCAATGTTTCAGGTCAGGACCTTTCACCATGCCAGTTAAGAGTCAACCACATTGCTTGTGTCTAGAATCACATGTAGGCTAGACCAGGTGAGGATGGCAATTTGCTTCCCTAAAGGACATTAGTGAACCGGATGGGTTTTTCCAACAATCGGCAATGGATTCATAGTGTTACAAAGTTGGGTAGAGTAATTATGAAGTGAAAGGGAAAAAGCTAAAATATGTGGTTCCTTTAAGAGATTTGTGGTTTGCCTGTACTTCGAAAATGTATGCCTGTGAGCAGCAGTTGAAGTTACCCATACAGAGAGCCTCAAAAAATGAAACCAATGTATTAGTGAAGAAGTCTTACAGGTAGCAGGCAAAACAGCAATTTTGTTTTGATGTTGTGACGAGTTTGAATTTAGCCAATTAATTTAAAACAAAACTCAGCAATTCAGAGCCAATTGAATTTAAAAAAGGATGGTGTTGACAACCTGAAACTAATCCTGTTATAAGAATTTGATTGTCATTATGGGCATATAAGACGAGGGCATTTGGAAAATTAGAGGGAGCCAACTGCCATGAGCCAGGGTTAGCACCACTCATCTCTGAGAGGGAGCCCATCCAATTGATCAAAGATACCATGGTATTTTAGCTCAAAGTCCTCATAGAGGACATTCCAGAGAGGAAACATCCCTGACAGCAGAGTTAACCAAAGAAAGGCATTTGTGAAGACACAAGGGACTAAGATTAAGTTATGATTTATTGGGTTTTTATTAGTCGGACTTGTCTTTATTTAAACAACATTCAGTAGAACTTAGACCAGTTAGGAAGTAGTTGGTAGTCAAGCGGGGAATTATTGATAACAAAGTGTGGAGCTGGATGAACACAGCAGGCTAAGCAGCATCTCAGGAGCACAAAAGCTGACGTTTTGGGCCTAGACCCTTCATCAGAGAGGAATTATTGAGTTTGTTATTAATTCTGTTAATTCGTTTATTATTAGGGTTAAACAGATAAATAGCTTGTTATTATTTGTAGAGTGGAGATCAGGGATTTTCTTTCTTTTAACCATTCTTTTAACAGATTACGAGGGAAAGGGCTTGCTTTTCTGGGTGTTTCAGAGGTAATTATTAAACAGGAACCTCCTAGTCCCCTCATAGCAGATGTGGGCTTGTACTTTGGTAATTATCAAAGGGGTTCGGTCATTCCCCAGTCATAACAATGGTCATCATTTGACTCTGAATTCCAGATTTTATTTTAATTGAATTCAAATCCCACCATCTGCCATGGCGGGGTTTGCACCCAGGATCCCAGAACAATATCTGGGTCTGTGGATTAACAGCCCAGTTTTAAACCACTAGGCCATTGCCTCCCCTCAGATGCTAATTTTGTCAGACTTTACTAAAGTCCATGTAGACAACATCAAACGCCCTATGCTTGTCAGTCATCGTTATTACTTAGAGTCATACAGCTTCGATTCAGACCTTTGGTCCAACTCATCCGTGCTAACCAGACATTCCAATCTGAACTAGTCCCATTTTCCAGTGTTTAGTCCATATACTTTTAAAACTCAAACCAAAACCAAGACCTTCCCCACATAAAGTCATTATTCTCCAAGTCCATTCTTCTCCAAATTCCTACCCTAGTCACCCTCTTATTCCTCACATACCTATAGAAAGCTTTAGGGTTCTCCGTTATTCTACCTGCCAATGTCTGCTCATGTCCCCTCCTTGCTCTTCTTAACTCTCTCTTTAAATCCTTCCTAGCTAATCTGTAACTCTCCATCACCTCATCTGAACCATCTTGTCTCATCATCACATAAGCCTCCCTTCCGCTTAACAAGAGATACAATTTCTTTAGTAAACCACGGTTCCCTTGCCTTATAGCTTCCTCCCTGCCTGACAGGGACATACCTATCAAGGACACGTAATATCTGTTCCTTAAACCAGCTCCACATTTCAATTGTCCCCATCCCCTGCATTTTGCTAACCCATTCTATGCCTCCTAAGTCTTGCTTAATCGCATTATAATTGCCCTTCCCCCATCTAAAACTCTTGCCCTGTGGCATGTTCCTGTCCCTTTCCATTGCTAAAGTAAACATAACCGAATTATGGTCACTGTCTCCAAAGTGCTCACCTACCACTAAATCAAACACCTGTCCTAGTTCATTACCAAGTACCAGATCCAGTGTGGCGTCCCCTCTTGTCGGCCCTTCGACATACTGAGTCAGGAAACCCTCCTGCACACATTGGACAAAAACTGATCCATCAGACGTACTAGAGTTATAGCATTTCCAGTCAATGTTAGGGAAGTTAAAGTCGCCCATAATGACCACCCTGTTCTTTTCACCCCTGCCCAGAATAGTTTTGCCGATCCTCTCCTCCACATCCCAAGAACTTGGTGGGGGCCTATAAAAAACTCCCAGCAGTGTGACCTCTCCCCTCCTTGTTTCTGACCTCAGCCCAAACCACCTCAGTAGACGAGTCCTCATCAAAAGTTCTTTCAGCCACCGTTATACTGTCCTTGACTAACAAAGCCACACCTCCCCCTCTTTTACCACCTTCCCTGACCTTAATGAAAGATCTAAACCCCAGAACGTGCAACATCCATTCCTGACCCTGCTCTATCCATATCTCCAAAATGGCCACAACATCGAAGTCCCAGGTACCTATCCAAGCTGCAAGCTCACCTACCTTATTCTGGATACTCCTGGCATTAAAGTAGACACACTTCAACCCAGCTTGCTGTCTGCCAGCACACTCCTGTGACAGTGAGATCCTGTCCATGTCCTCCCTACCCTCATCCTCCTGTGTACTAGGACTACACCTCATTTTCCCATCCCCCTTCTGAGCTAGTTTAAATCCACTCGAATAGCACTAGCAAATTTCCCACCCAGGATATTAGTGCCCCTCTGGTTCAAGTGGAGACCGCACTGTTTGTAGAGGTCCCACCTTCCCCAGAATGAGCCCCAATTGTCCATGTTACCTGAAGCCCTCCCTCCTGCACCATTCCTGCAGCCACATGTTCAGCTGATATCTCTCCCTGTTCTTTGCCTCGCTATCACATGGCACGGGTAACAAACCAGAGATAACCACTCTGTGTTTGTTCTAGCTCTCAGCTTCCGCCCTAGCTCCCTGAAATCCTGCCTGACATTCCTATCCCTCTTTCTACCTATGTCGTTGGTGCCTATGTGGACCACGACTTGGGGCTGGCCACCCTCTCCCTTCACGACCCCACAGACACAATCCGAGACATCACGGACCGTAGCACTTGGGAGGCAACACACCAACAGTGAGTCTCTTTCGTTCCCGTCAAACCTTCTATATCAGTCCCTCTAACTATTGAGTCCCCAATGACTATCAGTGTCTTCCTATCCCCCCTTCCCTTCTGTGCAAGAGGGACAGAGTCTGTGCCGGAGACCTGCAACCTACTGCATGCTCCTGGTAAGGGCCCCCCACCAACAGTATCCAAAACGGTATACTTGTTTTTCAGGGGAACGACCACAGGGGATCCCTGCCCTGATTGCTTTTTCCCCCTTCTAACAGTTACCCAGCTTTCTTCACACTTAGGAGTAACTACTTCCCTGTAACTCTTGTCTATCACTGACTCTGCCTCCCGAATGATCCGAAGTTCATCCAGCTCCTGCTCCAGTTCCCTAATGCGGTCTTGGAGGAGCAAGAGTTGGGTGCACTTCCTGCAGAGGTATTTGGATGGGACACTAATGGCATCCTTCACCTCATACATCATGCAGGAGGAACATTCCTGTACCTGCACTGCCATCCCTGCTAATCTCCTAAACAGAAAGTTTAAAAAAAAGAGAAGCTTATCTTGATTTGTCCCAGGTGTATAAGGTTAGAGGAGGTGGATGGGTGGGAGGCCGTACAAGGGTAGGGTCTCGGGTTTACACAACGATCACTTATATAGCAGAGGGATGAAAAAAAGGTCGCTCCCTTCCCAGAAACCTCTGCTCCGAGGTGCTGCTGCTGCAACCAGAAATGGAAGGCTCTGACGCTCGAGGAAAGCTTTTAAAGTTTGAAAAAAAAATCTGACTCACCGGCTTCCCGACAGGCCCCTGGTCCAAGCTTCTGCTCGCGCTGCTGCTGCACCCAGAAATGCAATGATCTTAAGGTCATGAAGAGAGACTGGATCAGTTAGGATTATATTCACTGGAGTTTGGAAGAATAAGGAGGGCAGTTCAAAGAAACCTATAATATTCCAACAGGATTAGACGAGGTAAATGTAGGAAGGATGTTCCTGCTGACCTTGGAAGGCCAGACAAGATTACAGTCTAAGGGAATGGGGCAGGCCATTTTGGATTGAGATGAGAAATTTCTTCACGCAGAGAGTAATGTGCATGAGGCATTCTCTACCACAGAAAGTGTAGAAGGCCAAAGCATTGAATGTTTTCATGAAGAAGTCAGACATAATTCTTAGGCATAAAGAGGAGAAAAAGTACTCAGTTGGATGAATGGTTATGATCATATTGAATGGTGGAGCAGACACAAAGGACGTACTCCTATGTTCTCCATTTCTAAGGCCTGACCAATTGGAGTCAACCTGGTTTAGATTTAAACAAATCTTGACAGTTAACAGTTAGTTACCATCTAACTTTGCGTTATTCATGTCAAGACCCCTACCGATCAGGGCCTACTTGCCACCCAACCAACACTTCCCTCTTTTACAGTACAAATTTTGGTAATTCTTGCAAATTGTCTTGATGAGTGCAAACCTTGACCAAATGTCTTTTTTTCCTTCAATTCTGTTTGAATGTATTCTGTACCCTAATATCCAAGATGTTTGTTTACACCAAAAAAAATGGTCCTCACATAGACCTTGGGGAACAGAACGGCCACCTTACTGTCTGATGAATTTGCACAGGTCATCCAGTTTTGAGCCTGTGTTCTGTTCTGCTTCCAGCTGGGTGCTCAGAAGGTCAGCAGCCAGACCTTTAGTGAAATTGAGCGACAGGCTCAGGTGGCAGAGAAAGTGATGGAACAGCAGGCTGCTGAGGCCAGGAAGCAAGGTGAAGTGTCGATGTGAGTATTACCAAGAGGGGTCCAGATGACAGATGCACTTATCACAGACCCTAAAATTGAGCATTGCTGGTATGTAAGAGATGGGTTTGGAAAGAAGCATCAGAGATCACAAGGATGAACTGGAGTGATATTCCCTTTTTGATGTACATTCAGATTCCTGCTGCCTGACCCGATTTACTCTGCCTCTACCTGCTGAAATAAAAACACAGCTGGAAATGTTCAGTAATTCTGACAGCATCTGTGGAGAGAGAGAGAGACAGAGTTAGCACAATCAGACAACCTTAAATAACTAAATAAAACCAAAAGAACTGCAGATGCTGTAAATCAGGAACAAAAACAAAGCTGCTGGAAAAGCTCAGCAGTCTGAGGAAGGGTAACCAGAGCCAAAACACTAATTCTGATTTTTCTCTTCACAAATGCCCGAAACATTGTCTCTGTTTTTTTTTGTTCACAAATGCTGCCAGACCTGCTGAGTTTTTCCAGCAACTTTGTTGTTGAACCTTAAATTACTGTCCTCTGCTCCCAATTCAGCTACTACTACAAACCATTTATCTCCCCATAGCATTCAAACCTTTTGATGTTGCGATTAAATCTCCCATTGATGATGTCTGCTACAATGAGAACAACTCCAGCTTCTCCATTCCTTCTGAGAATAGCTGTAGCCTGGAAAGAACGTTTTGTATCTGTGCTGACCGTCCATTGTTTCAATTCATTTAGTGTTACTCCCAAGTGTTTTCCTATATCTCTGCAAGTGTTTCCTTTTCGGATAATGATCCAATTCAATCTCAAAGGCCTGGAGTGAACCTGCCTCGCCCACACTCTGTCAGTCTGTTCCAGATCCTAACCTGTCTTGTGAACCTGCCTCCACTGCACTCTAAGACAGTACCCTAACCACTTGAGAGAAACATGCCTACACTGGACTTTCAGACAGTCCATTCGAAACCCTAACCGCTCGAATGAATCTGCCCGCACCACACTCTGTCTATTCTGCACCCTCACCACTCGAGTGAATCTGCCTGCACCATAGACTGTCCACTGCACACCTTAACCACTTGAGCATACCAATTTTCATGTCGCCTACAAATATACTGATCAGACCACTGACATTTTCATCCAAACCATTTGCATTTGCACGGATAGTTGCAGAGCACAACTTCCAGTCAGAAAAGCACCACTCCACAACTACCCACTGTCCTCTATAACCAAGCTAATTTTGTAACCAACTTGCCAACTCACCATGGATCCCTTGTAACTCAATGGGAGAAGTTTCTGTTTACTGTGTCCAGACCCCTCATAATCTTCGATCTCTCCAAAATCTCATCTCAGCCTTCCCTCCCCCGAGGAAAACTGCCTCAACTTCTCCTTTCCCTCTGTATAATTGAAGTTCTCTGTCTCTCCATTACCGTTCTAATTAATTTCTAGAGCACCCTGTCTAAAGCCATGACAGCTTCCCTAATGTGTGGTGTGCAGAATTGTACACGATACTCAGACCTCTCCAGTTCCCAATCTGTAAATGTTTTATTCCAGTAAGATTTCAGGTTGAGTGCTTTGTAGTCATGCTAATCTTTGACGTCGAGTCTCACTTCAGGGAGCTGCTGCCTGGCTGTCCGTTGCTCTCTGCTATTATAATCTTTTCTCGCTCCTGGTTGTTTTTCTCACATTCCACCACAGTGTGACGTCCATGCGTCTCGCCTACCAAGAGCTGCAGATTGATCAAAAAATGGAGGAGAAAAGGTTGCAGAACCTGGAGGGGGAGAAACGACAGCAGGTGGAGCGACTTGGAATGGGCCTGGGCAGAAGAGGGTATGTGAACAGTCCTGGGCAAAAGTGGATATAGGAATGGGCCTGGGCGGAAGGGACTACATGAATAAGGCTGGGAAGACTTTACTAGGAAAGGGTGAGTGGGGAAATGGGTATTCACTAGGGAGTTTGGCGATTTGAGTAATTTTGTGGTTTGGGAAAATAGAGTGGCTGTATTGCTGAAAAGAGATGTGCTATCATTATCTTGCAACTATCAGAACAGATGCAAAAGTGCCTAAATTTCATGGGAACCACAATTTGTACTGCATAAGAAAAATGCCTCTGATTGTTTGATAAGTGAGCTGTGATCCCCAGAATTGTACCAGAAAACAGTTGTTCCTTAAACCTCTGTTGAATTGGGAAGGTGCAATGCCTTGGCATGTTCCTTTAGTTTGTAGATGGCAGGGCCCTGTTTGGGATTATATGTCACTTGTAGCACACATCGTAGAATCACATAGGAAATCCCTCTGATAATCTTGTATGGGTAGCAGTATTAATGTCATTCTCAGCATATTCAGGACTTTTCAGTAAGTTCTGTTCAATTCCTGAGTTACGCGTAATGTCAGACAGCTGTGTTCTGAATTTGCAACTGTAGTCTAGTTGATTACAGTCAGTACTCTGCTGGTGGGGAATTGCCTCAGGAACAGTTTGTCTAGACCAGTCTGTATATGTGAAATGATCTAATTTGACCTATTCCAGTGATCAATGTCTGTTTCCTTCACTTGCCAGCCCAGTATCACACTCTGTCCTGACCGAAATGCAAACTATCGAACAGGAGAACCCCATCTCAGCCAAATCGTCCTGCTCAAAGCTTCACATGTTGGAGGAAGCTGCACTTTCCTCTGGACCACCAATGTAGGCCCTGAATAACAATGTTTCAATTTGTTGTGGAGTATCAATACAGTTACATTATTGACTGATTCAGAATGTACTGTCAGCATAACACCCACTCATCAGTACTCTTCCATTATATACTGTTGGCAGAGCAAATTGTTATCATTCCAGTCCCATTACATACCATCCTTACAACACCCTGTCATCTATACTGTTCCATTACATAGCGTCCTCACAGCACCCTGTCATCTATACTCTTCCATTATATACCATCAACACAGCACTCTTGTCATCCATACTGCTCCATTATGGGCCATTTTCACAGCACCCTGGCATTTATGCTCTTCCATTATATACTATCGCACAACTTCCAGTAATCTACATTGTTCCGTTATATACCATCAGCATGGCACATGGCCATCCATAGTATTAAGTGAGCAGTAGAATTCGTAACAAGAGGAGGAGTACTGAACCTTGAGAAAATATGTATTAGTTCTGCACTGATGTGTGTTCCATTTTTGACACTAGCTTTAAAAATTTTTGGTTTGTATTTCATGTGATGTGGGTGCCGCCCAGCATTTTGCTGCCCGTCCTAATTGCCCCATGTGCCACGCTGCTTGCTAGAGTATCTCGGAGGGCATTTAAAAGTCAGCCACGTAGCTGTGGGTCTGGAGCTTTCCGTAGGCCAGATTGCAAAAGATAATTAGTGAATGAGATAGGTTTTCACAATAACTAACGATATTTACATGGTCATCTTTATTGAGACTGGTCTTGTATTCCAGCTTTATTCATCAAATTCAAATTCTACCAGCTATCTTGATTGGTTTTGGACATGTATCCCCAAACCATTAGCCTAGCCCAGTGATGGCATTAAGGTTTTGTAGGCGATACCGCAAAAGTTTCTGGAATAGTATCAGGAATGAAGGATTTTAGTTAACGCGAGAAAGCCAGAGAAACTGAAGGTTAACGTGAGGTTGCAATTGTCAGAAATGACGAATGGGCTTTTGACAGTGAAGAAACAAAAACTGGTTCCTGTGCAGAAGAGTCAAGAGCTCGTGGTCGTAGATTGCAGTGGAACCAGAAGGGCCAGAGTTGCATTGTGAACTCTTTTATTCCTTTTGCAGGGACAGTGGCATTGCTGGTTGGGCCAGCATTTATTGTTCAGCCCTTGTTCTTGAGCAGGTGGTATGGAGCTGCCTCCTTGAACCGCTGCAGCCTTCAATTTCGGCACTTTAAGAATGATGGTACCTGAGGGTTCAACAGAGATTCACGGAGATGCTGGGAGGATCTAGTTATGAGGAGCTAGTAAAGAAGCAGACACACTAATTAATTAAGGCTACCTGGAAGTGATTGTACAGAGAAAAGAGTTTGCTGTTTGGTGCTGCCGTGGCATTTGTTTAAGGAGTGGTTAACACTCCTAAGTGTTAACATCGTAAATAAATCTGTGGTAAAGTAAATTAAAAACCTAGAAGGTGACATTAGAAAGTGAATAAAACTATTAATTGAAACATGCTGAGCTCATTTCTACTGAGGTTTAGAAATGTGAGGAGTGATTTGATTGAAAGGTGTAAGATCCTGAATAGTCTTGACCAAGCGGATGTGGAAAGGATGTTACCCCTTGTGAGTGAGCCCAAACCTAGGAGGCACTTAAAATGAGAAATCGCTCTTCAGGACAGAAAGGAGGTGATTTTTTTTCTCACAGGGTTTTGCCACTGTGAAACTCTCTGTTTCAGAAGGCAGTGGAGCCGGGGTCAGTGAATATTTTTAAGGTAGATCTGGATAGATTTTTGTTCGGCAGAGAACTGTAAGTTAACAACCTAACAGGGAATTTGAAACACAAATGGATCAATCGTGATCATATTGAATGACGGAACAGTCACAAGGGTCCACCTCTGGATCCTTGGTGGTGAGTTGGCTCCGACTGGAAAAGGATGATAAGTTCTGTCCCCTAAGAGGAAGCCAGTTACATTTTATGATGATTCTGGCCACTTTATCCTAGGCCAGCCCAATTTGTCCTGGCAGTTTCTGGTCTAATACATTGTCACTGTCTTTGTTTAAGAGGGAGAGTCGATAGATACTCTGAGCTAAGCACTCCCTCTTATGTATTATCGACAGGTACAGAGATAACCCTTTTGCACCGGGGGATGGCTTTGGCTTACACTGGCAGAGAGATGGACGCCATCGCTTGTCATTGGAGAGGGAGCAACCCAGGGAGATGGACGTGAGCATCTCCAGCAGCCAGCGAACAAACGAGAGGTCAGACTTCCTACAGCATGTTGGAGAATTCTGTAACCTTTTACAATCCCCATGCACGTGTGTCTCTCATTTCAGTGTCCTGTGTAACTGGCTGTGCATCCCCTTTGATGTACGCAACATATTCATTACAGTGTCAGATGTTGAACTTATGAATGAAGTGATATTTCACAGGATAAAATATGAATACAAAATTGGCTGAGGAATAGGAAACAGAGAGTAGTGATCAATGAAGATTTTTCAGGCTCGAGGAAGCTTTGTAGTGGAGATCCCCAGAGGTCCGTTTTGGGACCCTTGCTTTTCCTGATATATATGTCAGATCTATATTTTGGTGAGCAGGGGAAAGTTACAACATTTGCGAATGACATAAAACTTGGAAGAATTGTGGATGTCAGGAGTGCAGTGTGAACATAAAAAAAATGGACAAGTTGGTGCAGTTGGCACATAAATGGCTGGTAAAATTAAAGTGGAGAAGGGTGGGGTGATAAAGTCTTACAAAGAACTTGGAGAGACTATACAGATCAAAAAGTACTGGTCTAAAGGATGCACAGGAGTAGAGAGATCTGTGTGTATATTTACAAAACTCAAAGGAGGCGAGATAAGGGGAGACATTTGTTAATAAAGCGCACAGTGCTCTAGGCTTCATTCATTCATGGCCCCTCGTTTCTCTTCCACTTTGAGGGTCTGTAGGTGGTTGTACAGTCTGATGCAGCTTCCACAGACTCTGCCACACCTGGAGCGAAAAGTGGTCACAGGAAGGGGTGGCTGGAGTATTGGTTGTTTTCACCCTTTTTCAGCTTTTTCCTGACAGCAAATCTCAAGGTGCTCGGTACCTTTCTGGATGCTCCTCCCCGACATTGGATGTTCCTGGGGCCTTGAGGGTTACCCTGAAGTGTTCCCTGTGTCTGCCTGGTGATCACCAGCAGTGTTGGAGCTGGGTGTAGAGTGCCTGCTTAGGGAATCTCATGTTGGTCATGCGAATGATGTGCCCAGCCCATTGTAGCTGAACAAGGGTGATCAGTGCCTTGATGCCGGGGATGTTGGCCTGGTTGAGAATGTGTCTGTCTTCACAGTGGATTCACGTGGATCTTGTGCAGGCAGCATTTGTGGCTTCATTAATAAGGGGCATAGAGCTGGGAGTTACACTGAAATTTTCTAAGACTAGTTAGACCTCACTTGGAGTATTCCATTTACAGTCCTGGGTGTCAGATTATTGACAGGATGAGAACACAGTGGGGTGAGTGTAGAAGATGTGTCTCAGAATGGTTACAGGGATGATTGGAGATATTGGTACTGTCGTCCTTGGAGAAGCAAAGGCTGGTAGGAGGTTTGTTTGAAGCTCTCAAAATCACAAGGATTTGGGAAAAGGTGGATAAGGAGGTACAAGACACAGAACACAGGTTTAAAATATTTTGCAAAAGAAGCAAATGTGAGATGAGGAGAAACCTTTATCACACAGTGAGTGGTCCAGGTGTGGAAAGCACTGAATGTAAATGTGGTGGAACCGTGTTAAATTCGGGCATTCAGGAGGACATTGGTCAGTTGGTATATTTAGATAATGTGCCGGCAAAAGCAGGAACTTGGCACAGTGGGCCGAATGGCCTCCTTCTGCAACTGTCATAACTGAGAGATTCTGTGTTCTAGTGGGTATATTTGTGAATATATGTGTATCTAAACATAGGTTTAAACGTGCCTGTGGGTGTGCTTTGAGAACACGCATGTGTATGTGTACTTGTTTCAGTATTGTGTAACTCTTTGTTTAGGTATGTGTATCTAGACTACACCTCCTCTCACCCATCTTCCTGTAAGAATGCAATCCCCTATTCTCAATTCCTCCACCTCCACCGCATCTGCTCCCAAGATGAGGTATCCCACTCCTGGACATACCAGATGTCCTGGTATTTCAAGGAACGCAACATCCACCCCTTCAGTGGTCGAAAACACCCTTGACTGCATCTCTTGCGTTTCCTGCACGTCTGCCCTCACACCCCCTCCCCGCAATAAAAACAATGACAGAATCTCCCTTGTCCTTACGCATCACCCCACTAACCTTTTGGATTCAGAGCATCATTCTCTGCCATTTCCGCCACCTGCAATCTGACCCCACTACAAGGGATATATTTCCCGCCCCACCCCTATCTGCCTTCCGGTGGGACTGCTTTGTCCGTGACGCCCACGTCTGCTCCACATTTCCCACTCGCCCCACCACCCCCGGCACTTCTCCCTGCAACTGCAGGAAGTGCTACGCCTGCCCCTGCACCTCCTCCGCCCTCACCTTGATTCAAGACACAAAACAAACCTTCTACTTCAGACATAATGGGAACTGCAGATGCTGGAGAATCCAAGATAACAAAGTGTGAAGCTGGATGAACACAGCAGGCCAAGCAGCGCCTCAGGAGCACAAAAGCTCTGATGAAGGGTCTAGGCCCGAAACGTCAGCTTCTGTGCTCCTGAGATGCTACTTGGCCTGCTGTGTTCATCCAGCTTCGCTCTTTGTTATCTTCTACTTCAGACAGATGTTCACCTGCATATCCACTAATGTGGTCTATTGTATCTGCTGTTCCCAATGTGGCTTCCTCTACATTGGTGAGACCAAGCAGAGGCTCGGAGACTGCTTTGTAGAGTACCTACCTTCCGGTCGCAAACCACTTCAACTCCCCCTCCTACTCCAGGATGACATGCCCATCCATGCCTCCTCCAGTGTCACAATGATGCCACCGGAAACTGGAGGAGCAGCATCTCATATTTGGAGCCTACAATCTAATGGTCTCAATGTGGGCTTTACAATTTTCAAAATCTCTCCACCGTCAGCCTCATCCCATGACCAACCTTCCTTGTCATGCCCGCCTCCATGATCTGCCCATCTTCTCTCCCACCTATCCACTCCTCCTACCTCATTGACCAATCCCCAACACCGCATACCTGCATTCACCTATCACCAACCCACCTACCTTCCCCAGCACCACCCCCCTCTATTTATTTCAGAGCCCCCTTTCCCCCTCCCCCATTTCTGAGGAAGGGTCCTGACCCGAAACGTCAGCTTTCCTGCTCCTCTGATGTTTCCTGGCCTGCTGTGTTCCTCCAGCTCCACATTGTCTTATCTTTGACTCCAGCATCGGCAGTTCTTACTATCTCCTTATATAGTGTGTGTTTTTGTGTCCGGATAATTATTACAATGCCCTACACTCTTCCTCCACTATGTGTGTTTATTTCGAATGCAGCCCAATCCAGTTTTTCAGATTATCTCCTGGGTTACAGGCCAGGGAGTCAGCGGAAGGCAGACAGCAAAGGAACTCCTGAACCGAGTGAGGCTCGGCAGAAATTTGCCAACACCAAGGCAATCTCCTCAGACACATTCTTTGGGAGAGATGATCGGGTGGAGGTTAGTGCTGGGAGTAACTGTTACTCTGGGAGCGAGGGGCGGATATGGTGGAAGGGGCTGGGAATGGAAGGGTGGAGGGGGCTGGGAGTGGAGGGGGAGGTTGGGTAGAGGGGTCTGTGGGGGGATAAGGTGGAGAGGGTGGGAGTGGAGAGGGTATATGGTGGAGGAGGCTGGGAATGGAGGGGGAGGTTGGGTGAAGGGGGCTGGGAGTGAGGGGGAGTTCAGGTGGAGGGTGATCTGTCTAGGTTAAGGTTTGAGGACAGGGCCTATCCTTCACATCCTGATTGTTGCAATTTTTAACTTATTGCCACCTGACCTGTGCATTCTTCTCCATCTGCACACCCCTCTCCCTCCATCCCCAACCCACTCATTCTCTCCTCCATCCTTATCCCCCTCCACCTTTCTGATCCTGGATCTCCGATGTTTACCACCCCCCTGCCCCCCCCATCCCATCCTCCATCCTTACCTTCCCTCTGCCTGTTCTGTGTTCTCCACTCTGATGCTCCTCCACCCTTGCCCCACTCCACTCCATCACAATTGCTCCCCCCCACAACACACACACCTGCTTCTACCTCCCCTTCACTCCTGCCCGACCGCTGGTTCCGCCACCTGCCCCACCTTCCATCGTTACCCTCACCACACCCTCTCCTTCCTCAAACTTCTCACCTCCCTACCTTACTATATACCAGTTTGAAACAAGGGCCCGTTTGGATCGATTGTCCAGAAGCTCCTCCATCAGCTCCTCTGCTCTGCCATCACCAAAGAGCTCAGGTGCAGCTGGTGAGTGTTTATTTGGTGCCAGCACTAAGTTGAATCATTGTTAAAGCACGTGTTAGCATACTTTTTGGAGAGCGTGTGGTCTGGCACAGACGTGCTGTACAGTTCTATGTAAAAGGCCCCTGCAGAGCTTGCTCCCCAAGCAGCTGGCTATTACACACTTTCGGCCCAGAGACGCAGTGTCATAAAGGATGTGTCAGAGGCTAGCCTGGAGAGGGCTGAAAGGTCACCTGCAAGATTTGGGCTGGGAGTGGTGATAGCAGTAGGGATGGGGAGACATGGTGGGAATTGTAAGTGTGAGGTATGCCCGACTCTAGGTGAGCGAGTGGGGTGTTAGTGAGATTGGGGCTGAGGGTGAGTGGGCCAACATTTATTGCCTGTCCCGAGTTGCTCTTGAGAAAGAGGTGGTGAGCTGCCTTCTTGAACTACTGCAGTCTGTGTGCTGCAGGTTGACCCTACAGTGCCTTTAGAAAGGGAATTCCAGGATTTTGACTCCGCGACAGTGAAAGAATGATAATGTCTTTCCGAGTCAGGATAGTGAGTGGCTCGGAGGGGAACTTGAAGGTGGTGGTGTTCCTATGTATTTGCTGCCCTTGTCCTTCTGGATGGAAGTGATTTTGGGTTTGGAAGGTGCTGTCTGAGGATTTTTGATGAATTTCTGCAGTGCATCATTTGGGGCTGTGGGGCGGCACGGTGGCTCAGTGGTTAGCACTGCAGCCTCACAGCACCAGGGATCCTGGTTCGATTCCAACCTCAGGTAACTGTCTTATGCGGAGTTTGCACATTCTCCCTGTGTCTGCATGGGTTTCCTCCGGGTGCTCTGGTTTCCTCCCACAGTCCAAAGATGTGCAGGCTAGGTGGATCGGCCATGCTAAATTGCCCGTAGTGTTCAAGGGTGTGTGGATTATAGTGGGATGGGTCTGGGTGGGATGCTGTAGGGGGCGGCGTGGACTTGTTGGGCCGAAGGGCTGTTTGCACACTCTAGGGAATCTAATCTTGTAGATTACTATCTACACTGCTAGTACTGAGCATCATCGGTGGAGGGAGTGGATGCTTATAGATGTAGTGTCAATCAGATGGGCTGCTTTGTCCTGGATGCTGTCCAGTTTCTTAAGTGTTGTTGGGGCTGCACACATCCAGACAAGTGGGGAGTATTCCATAACACTCCTGACTTGTGCCTTGTAGATGGTGAACAGGCTTTGGAGAGTTGGGAGGTAAGTTACTTGCAGCAGTATTCCTAGTCTGTGACCTCCCGTTGTAGCCACTGAGTTTATGTGTAATCAACAGTAACCCCAGAATTTGATAAGGGAGGCAGTAGTCTAGAGTATTGTCTCTGGATGGTTAATCCAGAGATCCAGGTAATGTTCTGGGGCCTGAGTTTGAAGCCTGCATGGCAGGTGGTGGACTTTGAATTAAATTTAAAAAAGAACCTGGAATTAAGAGTCTAATGACCACGCATCCAAAAAAATCCATCTGGTTCCCTAGCACTGTTTAGGGAAGGAAACTGCCATCCATGCCTGTCCTGGCCTGGCCTACATGTGACTCCAGACCCAAAGCAATGTGGTTGATTCTTAACTGCCCTCTGAGCAGTTAGGGATGGGCAGTAAATTCTGGTTCAGCCAGTGATGCCCACATCTCGGGAATGAATTTAAAAAACAAAACTTCAGGAGTGTGGCAGCAACGTCAGTATTGTATCTCCTTGCCAACTATGGCAGTTCTCTCCTATTGATAGAGTTTGTATGGTAGCAGAGATGAAGTGTGGCGCAGCTGCATTGAACGGGAAACCTGTCAAGGAGTTAGAAACAATTGTGAACAGCTGATTGGTGAACATTCTCCCTCAGATATGGGCAGCAGCTCACTATTACCGCAGCCAGATTAGCCTGTGAAGTGGTGCAGTTACTTTTGGGGTTGGAGAAGGAACACTGTGCTCACAAGAGCCCACATGTTGAAGAGCAGGACCTGGCAGCTGTGAAACCAACTCTAGCTAACCAGAAAATGTGCAAGCTCTGACTAGTACAAATGCTTAAATGTGAAGTTATGTACTTTGGTGTGAAAAACTGAAAAGTAGAGCATTATTTTAATGGCGATATGTTTGGAAGTATTTGTACAAAGAGATCTAGGTGTTCTGGTACCCCAGTCAATGAAAGTAAATGGGCATGTGTAGTAAATAATTAGGAAGGCAGACAGTATGCTGACCTTCATTGCAAGAGGATCTGAGTTTAGAAGTAGGAATGTCTTACTGCAATTACGCAGGGTCTTGGTGAGACCACACCTGCAGTATTGTGGGCAATTTTGATCCCAGCTAAATGAAGTGGAGAGTCATTAAGTCAATAATTGAAATGACAGGACTATCCTGTGAGGAGAGATTGATTTGTCTGGGCCTGTATTCAGTAGAGTTTAGAAAGATGAGAGGGGATCTGATTTAAATATACACAAGTGCTACCACAGCTGGACAGACTAAATGCAGGAAGGATGTTTTCCCTGGCCAGGAAGTAGAGAACCAGGGATGACAGTCTCAGGATATGAGGTAACCCATTTAGGACAGGAGACAAAGAGAAATGACTTCACTCAAAGGGAAATGAACCTGTGGAATTCTCTACCAAAGAAGATTATAAAGGCCACGTCACTGAATGTATTCAAGAAAGGCATACGTAAATTTTTAGATATTAAAGACCTCGAGGTTTGGGGAGAAAGCAGGAATACGTCATTGTGAGAGAGAACCAGTCAGGATCCTATTGAATGGTACAGCAAGCTTGCAGAGCTGAACGCCCTTCTCCTGCTCCAAGTTTCAATATTTTTAAGACTCGTAACTCTGGTGACCTCCAGATGTTGCTGCCAGATTGTATCTGCTAGATGTGTAAAGCTCCATGCTCCAATAGGAGTTTGTCTCTCTTACAGATGGTGTCAGAGTGAGTAACATGCTCCCATCTGCACCTGATATGACACACTTCAAACAGGGAGTGAAGACAATGGCAGGGAAACTTTCTGTCCTCGCCAGTGGAGTGATGACCAGTATTCAGGTGAGGGCTCACTCATTGCTTCATAGCACTAGGGCCAGGATCACACACCAGCTGCAGGATTTCAAGAAGTGGGGCGCGGTGCACAGTGGAAAGGAAAGGGTGAGAGAGGCAGCGTGAAAGGAGTTCTCCCTGTGACCCCCTCCCTCCCTGTGTCGCTGTCTCTTTCTCTGTCCCTCTGTCTTTGCATATCTCCTCTCTCTCTGACCTGCTCTCTCTATCCTCTCTCTCTCTCTCTGCCATTCCCAGCTCTTGTCTGCCCACCTCCAACTCCATCTGTCTGTCTGTTGTTTTAACCCCACCCCCATCAAACTTACGCATACCATTGCCTCAACCCCTCCCCCCTCCATGCACTTGCCCTGTCTTTCACTGTCAGTCTGTCTCCCTGCAACACCCCCGTGCTCTCTTTCTCTATCTCTCTGTGCCTGTACTCTGTCTCCCCAGAGTCCCCACTCAGCCCCCACACTCTCTCCCTCTCTTTCTGTCTCTCTCTTCCCTCCGTGACCCCACTCGCTGTCTCTCCCCATGCGCCCACATTCTCCATTCCAGTCTCTGTGTTTCACACTGTTTTAAATGTTTTCTCTTTGACAGGATCACTATGGTTCATACTGAGACTCTGGCTGGTGTGAAGACAGGCTCCAATCTGGACAAGTTTATTCTGCCGGATTTTCTCCCAGATCAGTATTTGCTTTTGATGGGACTTGAAGCAATGCTTTAAATTCTGAGTGAAGTTGAAGTGGGAGCTCTCACACTCAATTTGTCTGCTGCACAGCCTTAGCCATTGAAGGGAATCGTATCATTGTGGTCTCACAAGGCTGAAGTGACATTTGTGTTCATTCAACCGGAGAATTAAACAGCACAGAGACCATTTGGCCCATCCTGCTTCTGCTATTACTGTCCTTCAGGACCAGTTTTCTCTCCTTTCCCCAGTTTTGAAAATATCTTTATCCACTGTTCATCCAATTCAGTTCTGAAAATTGCGAATTGAATCTGCTTCTAAAAAGCAATGGACTCCAGATCGCAGTTTGTTCTGTTTTTAAACAAAAAGTTTTTTTTTCTCCTATCACCTTGAATTTGTGTCTTCCAGTTGCTGACTTTCCTGTTTGTGGGAACAGTATCTCCCAGTTTCCTGTACTGCACCCCTGATAGGGTTGTGAACTATAGATTAGACTACCCCAAGGATAGCAATCTCAGCATCCACGGTCTCTCCACATTCACTGATACTCCTTGTCTCTAACACCATTCTGGTAAATCTCCACTGCATCCTCTCCCAGGGCCTCAAAATCATTCTTGGAGCGACGGTGCTCAGAACTGAACACAACACTCAAGCCAAGGTGAAACCAATCTTATCGAAAAATTTGATATACCTTTGTTTCTTTGTTTTTTTTATTTTTTCATGGAATGTGGCATTGCTGACAAGGTCAACATTTGTTGCCCATCCTAAGTTCCTAAATGGTTTGCCCCAGCCATTTCGGGCAGCAGTTAAGCATCAACCATATTGCTGTGGGTTTAGAGACCAGGTAGGGATGGCCATTTCCTTCTGTGAACCAGGCATGTCGTTACGATAACCAGGAATACATTCATGATCGCCATTGCTGAGACTAATTCCAGATTTATTCATTGAATTTATATTCCACCAACCACTATGGTGGGATGTGAACCAGTGACCCCAAAATTTTAGCTTTTGTGTTACTAGTCTGGTGACTTTACCGCAACACCACTGTATCCCTCAAAAGTTTCCCAATTCATTAAGCCATGGATCTCTAATATTAGTTTGAATGACCTTCGCCTTCCTGCCCTGTGTTGTCCCCTTCAAAGATTTCTGTATCTCTAGGCTTCCTCCCTCTCTAAGTCATTCTTATCACTGTACTATGTGCTGGGCTGGAGACTTCTTGCTGAACCCAGTTAGGGAGAGCTAGGGATTGAATTTGAGTGACTGCCAATCATTGCCCACTCTGATTCCTGCTAAACCTCTTTTTCTGGTCGCACTTACTTAAGCTTTTACTTATTTAAATCATTGCTCTTGGAATTTGATAGTTGGAATGTTGGATTTCTGCAGTACGTTGAACCCCTGCTTGACTCCTGACACCTGGGGTAGGGGTGAGGAACTGGTGCCCAGGCATTTATAGTATTATTTAGTGTCAGCTCCTTGTTCCACAGCTTTCATTGTGCTGTTTCTCCACAGGTTTTAATGTTTCACTGCTCCTAAACTAACCCCAGTCACTGTAAGTCTCTGATGGCCTGAGAGCTTTAACCCTTCCAGCCACCACCACTAACCCTGATACTCCTTTCGCAGACCAGCGAAGATTAACAGAGTGGGGGCACAGCAAGGGTCAGGACCCTCTGCATACTGTCTCTGTGCATATGGAAGGGGCACTGAGTGATGTGGTCTGTCCAGATCTCTGCTATAGTAACTAACAAGGGAATATTCCCAGTGATAATGGGAACGGCAGATGCTGGAGAATCCAAGATAATGAAATGTGAGGCTGGATGAACACAGCAGGCCCAGCAGCATCTCAGGAGCACAAAAGCTGACGTTTCGGGCCTAGACCCTTCATCAGAGAGGGGGATGGGGTGAGGGTTCTGGACTAAATAGGGAGAGAGGGGGAGGCGGACCGAAGATGGAGAGAAAAGAAGATAGGTGGAGAGGAGAGTATAGGTGGTGAGGTAGGGAGGGGATAGGTCAGTCCAGGGAAGACGGACAGGTCAAGGAGGTGGGATGAGGTTAGTAGGTAGGAGATGGAGTTGCGGCTTGGGGTGGGAGGAAGGGATGGGTGAGAGGAAGAACAGGTTAGGGAGGCAGAGACAGGTTGGACTGGTTTTGGGATGCAGTGGGTGGAGGGGAAGAGCTGGGCTGGTTGTGTGGTGCAGTGGGGGGAGGGGACGAACAGGGCTGGTTTTGGGATGCGGTGGGGGAAGGGGAGATTTTGAAGCTGAAGTCCACATTGATACCATTGGGCTGCAGGGTTCCCAAGCGGAATATGAGTTGCTGTTCCTGCAACCTTCGGGTGGCATCATTGTGGCACTGCAGGAGGCCCATGATGGACATGTCATCTAAAGAATGGGAGGGGCAGTGGAAATGGTTTGCGATTGTGAGGTGTAGTTGTTTATTGCGAACCGAGCGGAGGTGTTCTGCAAAGCGGTCCCCAAGCCTCCGCCAGCTTCACCAGCTTCAAAATCTCCCCTTCCCCCACCGCATCCCAAAACCAGCCCAGTTCATCCCCTCCCCCGACTGCACCACACAACCAGCCCAGCTCTTCCCCTCCACCCACTGCATCCCAAAACCAGTCCAACCTGTCTCTGCATCCCTAACCTGTTCTTCCTCTCACCCATCCCTTCCTCCCACCCCAAGCCGCACCTCCATCTCCTACCTACTAACCTCATCCCACCTCCTTGACCTGTCCGTCTTCCCTGGACTGACCTATCCCCTCCCTACCTCACCACCTATACTCTCCTCTCCACCTAACTTCTTTTCTCTCCATCTTCGGTCCGCCTCCCCCTCTCTCCCTATTTATTCCAGAACCCTCACCCCATCCCCCTCTCTGATGAAGGGTCTAGGCCCGAAACGTCAGCTTTTGTGCTCCTGAGATGCTGCTGGGCCTGCTGTGTTCATCCAGCCTCACATTTCATTATCAGAGAATATTCCCAGCTTACTTACCACAACCTGACAGGAAACTGCATCACTCTGAAACCTCTCTCTCCAGAACTGACTGTGAATAAATAGCATCTGCAAATGTGGCTACTGCTCACTCTCAGTCTTAAAACTCTGATTCTAACCTGATTCAGAAACAACAGTTCTTCAATCCAGGGAGGAGAGATAGTCAGTGAGGTGGGTGAGAGAAGTCAGTCCTGCAAGGGAAACACCTTGCCAAAGAGTTTGGCTGAGTGACGACCCAGGACATTTATGAAGTGATCAGTTGCTGAGCAACTGCTGTTATGGACTGTTTTACCACCCTAGTACTTTTTAAAACATCAATTTTGAATCTAGCCTAGGGATACAACAGAAATTTCAGGCACAGCTGAGGGAACTGATGTGTGACTGAAGGCAATAAATTTCTACTTCCTGTTCATCTCCACTTTTTATAGTTAATAACACCAAAAGAAGGTTAAAGTTAGTAAAAGTACCTAACATCCAAGCAAGTAAAACAGTTTAAACAGGTATAGCAGGACAGCTGAGCTAAGTTGAGTGCATATCGTGTGGAATGTGAGGAGTTGTGAATACTTCTCGTACCCTAGACAAGCCCACATGCAGGAGCTTTCACTGCCTGTACAAACTCAAGCTCCAAGTTTCAAAGCTGAAGCAGTGGCTGGAGTCACACTCAGAAAGGTGGTCACACCTCAAGCTAGAAATAAGCAGACTCCATAGGGAATTGGTGATCATTGGGCAGTCCAGGAGAAAAAGGCAGATAGAGCAGGACTCCCCAGAGTTCACACTCACTAATTCGTTTTCCATTCTGGATATCTGTGTGAATGATGGATCCTTGGAAGTGTGCAGTAAGAGCCTAACCCCCTGGCACCACATCACAATGTCTGCAGGCCCTCCTGGGGAAATCCTGATGTTGTGGACCACAGTAGGTTCAGGAGGGATTGTCATTGTGCAATTGATATTTAGGGAGCTAGATAGAACATTGGCAAGCAGGACATCATATGTAGTCATTTCCAAGTAGCTGGAAAGGTAGTGCAGGAAAGAGAGCTTTAGCTTCCTGGGGCATAGGAACTACTACGGGGGAAGATGGTACAGCCTTACAGCTTCCAGCTGAGCAGAGCTAAAACTGACTACAGAGTATTTGGCTGGTATTGTTGGGGAGGGTTTAAACTAACCAAGCAGGAGTGTGGCATCTAGGAGAAAACATCAGATTGTAATAACTGGTGAACAATGTGGGAAGAACCAGCACTAAAACAGAGAACAGTATGTTGTGCAGTGGCATAAGAAAAAGGCAGGATATTGGCACTAGGTAATAGAACCTGGGCATTCATAATGGGCTGAATAGTCTATACCATAAATATTCAGTTAGTAGTAAACAGGTGGTGTTTGAGTAAGGGAGAAAGTAGGAGTTACAGAGCATTTATGTGAATGTACAGATTTGGTTAATGTCGTTGGAGTTAGGGCACAGATTGCCCATGTGATAATGGCAACCTGGCTTAAGGAAAGGCAGGACAGAGTGTTCAATACTCACTTAGATGGTGTTCAGAAAAAAAAGGAAAGAACAAATGGAGAGGTGGCATTTTTGATTAAGGAGACCATTGCAGAAGATGCTTCAGAGAGCTCCAAGGACAGAGTCAATTTAGAGTCATAGAGATTACAGCATGGAAACAGACCCTTCGATCGAACTCGTCCATGCCAACCAGCTATCCTAAATGAAACTAGTCCAGTTTAGCCAGGATCCTGTAAACTCTTCATTAGAGCCAAGGAACAAGAAGGATATGACTTTATTTTTCGGTTTAATTCATAGACTACCAGCTAGTAGAAGAATGTAGAGGAGCATTACAGAGATGTGAATATTGTAAAGTTGGAAACTAAATATTCAGGGGTAAGTGATTTTTCAAAGTAGGAAGGAAAGAATGCTGGGGTAACTTTGTGGGTCTGGGATGGAATAAGTACAAAAGCAGGAAATGATCTTGAATGTAAAAATGTAGAAGCCATATGGGTAGTAGTAAGAAATAAAAAGGAAAAGAAGTCTTTTTTGGAAGTAGTCTATAGACCTAAGACAGAGAATAAATAGGAGATAATGAGAGTAAGTTAAAAAAAAAATTCCACATGCTGATCTTGTAGGTTCGGAGAGTTACATTGGCAGAGATAGCCATGGGAAGCAATTCATAAAATATAATCAAGACTGTTCATAAAACAACTGTTGTAGCTCTGATGAAGGGTCTAGGCCCGAAACGTCAGCTTTTGTGCTCCTGAGATGCTGCTTGGCCTGCTGTGTTCATCCAGCCTCACATTTTATTATCTTGGAATCTCCAGCATCTGCAGTTCCCATTATCTCTGTTGTAGATCCAACCCGGTGGGGAGAGATAGAGTCAGACAGTTTTGGTGCTGGTTATGTGTAAGAGGCAGATTTAATAAGTTATCTCTGAATAAGACATCTTGGGAGCCGTGATCATAACATCACAGATGTTAGCATTCAATTTGCAGTTGAGTTACCTGGGTTGGAAATAACTCCTAAACTTTAAGACTAGTTACATAAGGAGTTGACAGAAGTGGACCTGGAAAGCAGAAAAAGTGGTTGAGGAACATTGGCCAATGTTCAAGGAAATAGGTCACAACTCACCACAGCACTATATTTCAATGACAAAGAAGCATTCTAGAAAGGAGATAACTCATCATGTTTGGCTGGCCACCAGAAATCTTTCCTACTTTGAAAAATCACTTACCCCTGAATATTTAGTTTCCAACTTTACAATATTTACATCTCTGTAATGTTCCTGTACATCTTCTGCTAGCTGGTGGTCTGTGAATTAAACGGAAAAATATAATTGCACCCTTCTTTATTCCTTAGCTCTAGTGAAGTTTACAGGGACATTGGCTAAAATGGACTAGTTTAATTTCTCCTTTTCTGATTTGGGTCTCACGTGGCAGCATGGTGCAATTTTCTATGAGGATGCTGGGAAAGCCATCACCCTGGCAGTGGAGCCTAGCGATGCCAGCAAGAATGTGAAGCAAAGATCCAGGGCAAGGAGGAGACTCCTTTCTCCCTGTGGATCAGCAACGTTTGATTTTTGCTGGGAAGTAACTGGACAATAGCCACACCCTGGATTTCTGGTGGCCAGCCAAACATGGTGAGTTATCTCCTTTCTGATTACAATGACCTTAAAGAGTCAACTCCCCATCTGGCACTGTGTTTAGTACCCCTCCCTCCACATTCTCGCTCAGAAAAGTTTGCTGCAAAAATACAACAAATGTTACACACATCTTCGCCCTTGTGCATCAAACTGTTGTAAAGCCAAACACGGTCTCTGAAGCCACCTGCAACCCCAAGAAGCTGCAGTAAATATTACAGCAGTTGCTGACCTTGATATGCTTGAGTTAGTGCTAAATCTCCAATAAATGCTCATGGTGAATTGCAAAAAAAATCCACTGTGGTGAGCCATGAAAGTTACAGATATCATCAAATTGCAAAAATAATGTACAATGTGGCAAGATTAGTGATAATCACAGTAGAGAATATTAACATGGTTCCAAAACAATTTTGGGGCAGGGGGTGCAGTGTGGGCAGAGAAAATAAATACAATCATATAAAGAGTAGGAGTTTATTGTTATATGTACTTTTGTATGAAAATACAGTGAAAAATCTTATAAGTGGTTCCTCCGTGGCATCTGCATCAGTTACAGAACTCATACATAACAACTTTAGAAATATGTTCATCACAGTTCAGTTAACACTGCCTGGGCTCGGTGAAATCTGATTTAGAAATGATGGATTACCCTGAAGACACAGCTGAGATGAGACCACCACATTGGGCCAACTGGAATACTGAGCCAAGAAGCTCCTGCTGAAGAAGACTGCCATGTCAGGCTGAGACCACCACTCCTAGAAGAGACTGGTCACTGGAATACCTGGATGTTGAGGACAAAGTAGAATGCTGCACAGGGATGAGACAGCCATGCGGGAAGACTGATGTACTGGAAGACTGTCATGCTGAGTTGAGACCACCATTCTCCAGGCACCTGGAGCTGGATCCTTAGCCTAGATTACAAGTCTTGGCTGGGGGTGACCTGTTCCTTGCTTGCTGGGAGACCCTGGGCTAGGTTGGAGCTGTGTCCCACTTGTCCCAGTGCTGCCTCTACTGCTATGGGAGGCCCAAAAGAAATGGTAATGAAGATAAAAGGAAAAGAAAACAGAGAAAGAGTTAAAAAATAGAGAAAGAAAACCATGATTGCTCAGTAGTTAGCACTGCTGCCTCACAGTGCCAAGGACCCGGGTTTGATTCCACCCTCGGGCTGTCTGCGTGGGTTTCCTCTGGGTGCTGTGGTTTTTTCCCACAGTCCAAAGATGTGCAGGCCATGTAGATTGGCAATGTAAATGCCCATAGTGTCCAGGAATGTGCAGTCTAGGTGAATCAGTCATAGGAAATGCAGGGTTACTACCATCTTGAAAATGATCACTGAGAAATAGTGATAGGGAACCTAATGGGCCCTGAAAACTGACAGGTCCTTGGAACCAATGGATTGCATCCCAAGATTTTAAAAACAGTAACTACAGAGATAGTATTACAATAGATAATCTTCTGAAAATCCTTAGATTCAGAGAAAGACACATAGAATTTGAAACCTTCCACTGTAAAACCCACATTTAAAAAGGATTGGGGGACCAAAACAAAGGTCATTTAGGCCATTTAGTTTAACATCTGTAACTGGGAAAATCATCGAATTTTACAGTACAGAAGGAGGTCATTTGACCTATTGAGTCTGTACAGGGTCCTCGAAAAGCAACCCAGCCAATCTTATTCTCCAACCCTGCCCCCATCACCCTCTAACTTCATTGCTTTCAAATATATATCCAGCTCTCATTTGAAACCGTCTGTGGAATCATTCTCCCCCACTCACCAGTTAGCACATTCCAAATCCTACCAACTCTTTGAATAAATTTCTCCATATCCCACTCCTAGCTCTCTTGCTGGTAATCTTGAAGTTGTGAAACCTGGCTAATGACATACCAACTAGTGGAAATAGATTCAATTCATTATTTATTGTCCCATGACCTGAAATACAGTGAGAAGCTTTGTTAGAATCGGTACAGGCAGATCACAGTAAGCAAAAGTTGTACAGATCAAAAAGACTGAGAGGCATACAGGTTACAATTCAGGTTACATTATTTGAGGTTAGAGTCCACTCAGCAGTATGATAATGGCTGGATGAAGATGTTCCTGAACCTGCTTGTGTGTGCATACAGGCTTCTGTATCTTTTACCCGATGGAAGATGTTGCACCAGGTTATTATCAGGGTATGATGGGTCTTTGATGATGTTGGCCACCTTTCTGCAGCAGCGAGCCATGGAAGTAGAGTCCATGGATGGGAGGTTGCTACTGTGATGGTCTAGGCTGTGCACACCATCTACTGTAATTTCTTACAGTCCTGGGCAAAGCAGTTGCCGTACCAGGCTAAAATAGTATCAGAGATAATGGGAACTGCAGATGCTGGAGAATTCCAAGATAATAAAATGTGAGGCTGGATGAACACAGCAGGCCAAGCAGCATCTCAGGAGCACAAAAGCTGACGTTTCGGCCCGAAACGTCAGCTTTTGTGCTCCTGAGATGCTGCTTGGCCTGCTGTGTTCATCCAGCCTCACATTTTATTATGCTGTACCAGGCTGTTATGCACCCGGACAATGTTTTCAATGGTGCATCTGGAGAAGTTGGTGAGGGACCTTATGGACAAGCCAAATTTCCTGAGCTACCTGAGGAAGAAGAGGTGTTGTTCTTTCTTGACTGTCACATTTACGTGGGAAGTCCAGGTCAAGTTGTCAGTTATTGTCACTCTGAGGAGCTTGATGGTCTTCCTCCCATATTCTGTCAAAATTATTCATAATTTTGAACACCTCAGTAAGGTCACCTCTTAATCTTATCTGCTCCAAGGTGAACAAGCCTAATCTCTCTAATCTTGCCTTGCATCTAAAATCCTTCATTTCTGATATCTTTCTTGTAAATCTCCTTTGAACTGTCTGCAGGGATTTAACATCCTTCTTTAAATAAGGTGCCCAGATCTGAACACAATACTCCGTCTTTGGTCTGACCAATGATTTATAGAGGTGTGGCATTGCTACCTTGCTTTTACACTCTATGCCTCTCTTTATAAACCCAAGGATCCTATAAACCTTCTTAACTATTTCAACCCGCCTGGCACCTCCAGAGAATCATGTATGTGAACTCTAAGGTCCCTCTGTTTCTGTATTCCCCTCAAAGTTGTACTATTGAGCCTGTCTTGCGTCTCCATATTTCTTCTACCAAAATTACTATACCTCACATTTCTCTGCATTGAATTTCATCTTCTAGCTGTCTGCCCATTTGGCCAACTTGTTAATTTCCCTGTGATTTCACTGAGCAACATCCTCAATTCACTATTCTCCCTAACAATATCACAATGTTGGATGTTGTGTGTAATTCATTGCATTTAGAGTCACATAATAATATCATGCAGTCACCGTGACTTCATGAAGAAATCATGCCTGACAAATTTATTACAGTTTTTTGAGAAGGTAACAAGCAGAATTAATAGGAACCAGCTGATGTAAAATAATTGGATTTCCAAAAGGCATTTGATAAACCCGCACATAATGCTACTTTAATAAGATAAGAGCTCATGTTGTTGTGGGTAGTGTATGAGCATGAATAGAGGATAATTGTAGACAGAAAGTTGGGATAGATATTTTTAGTCAACCTGTTAAGGATGTGCTATATTATGCAGCTCTGTAGCAGGTGGAACCCAAATCCAGATCTTCTGATTCATTGTGCCACAAAACCCTATTGAAAGTTGGGCTAAAGGGGCATTTTCAGGTTGGCTGCTTGCAACTAGTGGAATTGCCACAGGGATCAGTGCTGGACCTATTATTATTGACTCTATGCTAAAATTTTGGATAAGGAAAGTGAATGTCACCAAGTTTGCAGAATACGCAAAAAAAGCTGGAAAGGAAAGTGGTGCAGATGACACAACATGTCTGCAGAGGGATAGGGACAGATTAAGTAACTGGACAAAATTTTGGTAGATGGAATTTAATGTGAGGTTATGCACTTTGACAGGAAGAATAGAGGAGCTGGATATTAGGTTTTTTTTAATTCATTCATGGGATGAGGGTGGCCCTAACAAGGACATCATTTAAGGCGGATCCCTAATTGTCCAGAGGGCAGTTAAGAGTCAACCACATTTCTGTGAGTCTGGAGTCACATATAGGCCAGACCAGGTAAGAATGGCAGTTTCCTCCCTAAAGGACATTAGTGAACCAATAGACAATAGGTGCTGGAGTAGGCCATTCGGCCCTTTGAGCCAGCACCACCATTCATTATGATCATGGCTGATCATCCACAATCAGTATCCTGTTCCTGGCTTATCCCCATAACCCTTGATTCCACTATCTTCAAGAGCTCTGTCTATCTCTTTCTTGAAAGCATCCAGAGAGTTGGCCTCCACTGCCTTCTGGGGCAGAATATTCCATATATCCACCACTCTCTGGGTGAAGAAGTTTTTCCTCAACTCTGTTCTAAATGGCCTACCACTTATTTTTAAACTGTGTCCTCTGGTCCTGGACTCACCCATCAGCGGAAACATGCTTCCTGCCTCCACAGTGTCCAAACCCTTAGTAATCTTTTACGTCTCAATCAGATCCCCTCTCATCCTTCTAAACTCAAGAGTATACAAGCCCAGTCGCTCCAATCTTTCAACATATGATAGTCCCGCCATTCTGGGAATTGACTTTGTGAACCTACGTTGCACTCTCTCAATAACAAGAATGTCCTTCCTCAAATTGGGAGACCAAAACTGCACACAATATTCCAGGTGTGGTCTCACCAGGGCCCTGTACAGCTGCAGAAGGACCTCTTTGCTCCTATACTCAATTCCTCTTGTGATGAAGGCCAGAATGCTATTAGCTTTCTTCACTACCTGCTGTACCTGCATGCTTGCTTTCATTGACTGATGTACAAGAACACCTAGATCTTGTTGTGCTTCCCCTTTACCTAACTTGACTCCATTGAGATAGTAATCTGCCTTCCTGTTCTTGCCACCAAAGTGTATAACCACATATTTATCCACATTAAACTGCATCTGCCATGCATCTGTCCACTCACCTAGCCTGTCCAAGTCACCCTGTATTCTAGTAACATCCTCCTCACATTTCACACTGCCACCCAACTTTGTGTCACCAGCAAATTTGCTAATATTACTTCTAATACCTTCGTCTATATCATTCATATATATCGTAAACAGCTGTGGTCCCAGTACCGAACCTTGTGGTAACCCACTGGTCACTGCCTGCCATTCCGAAAGGGACCCGTTTATCACTACTCTTTGCTTCCTGTCAGCCAGCCTAACTTGACTCCATTGAGATAGTAAATCTGCCTTCCTGTTCTTGCCACCAAAGTGTATAACCACACATTTATCCACATTAAACTGCATCTGCCATGCATCCGTCCACTCACCTAGCCTGTCCAAGTCACCCTGTATTCTAATAACATCCTCCTCACATTTCACACTGCCACCCAACTTTGTGTCACCAGCAAATTTGCTAATATTACTTCTAATACCTTCGTCTATATCATTAATATATATCGTAAACAGCTGTGGTCCCAGTACCGAACCTTGTGGTACCCCACTGGTCACTGCCTGCCATTCCGAAAGGAACCCGTTTATCACTACTCTTTGCTTCCTGTCAGCCAGCCAATTTTCAATCCAACTCAGTATTTTGCCCCCAATACCATGTGTCCTAATTTTGTTCACCAATCTCCTATGCGGGACTTTATCAAAGGTTTTCTGAAAATCCAGGTACACTACATCCACTGGCTCTCCCTTATCCATCTTCATAGATACATCTTCAGATGATGAGTTTAGAAGGATGAGAGGGGATCTGATTGAGACGTCTAAGATTATTAAGGGATTGGACACTGTGGAGGCAGGAAGCATGTTTCCGCTGATGGGTGAGTCCAGGACCAATCACCTGAGGATGTATCTATGAATCATTAGATTAGATCAATCCAAAGTAAGAATAATCATTTGGGTTTTCCTAACAATCGGCAATGAATTCATAGTCATCCTTGGACTTTCCATTCCAGACATTTATTGAATTCAAATTCCACCATCTGCTGTGGCAGCATTTGAATCTTGGTCCCCAGAACATTACCTGGGTCTCTGGGTTAACAGTCCAGTGATAATTTCACTAGGTATTGTTAAATAGAGAAAGCTGTAGCACAGGCAGATTTAGGGCATGAATTGCAATTTTTAAAGAAAACTGGCATCCAAGTTCTGCAGGTGATGGGGAAGGCAAATGGACTGTGGCTTTTATTTCAAAGACAGTGGAGAGTAGAGGTCTCGTTAAAACTATATAAGGCACTAATTAGGTCACATCTGGAATACTGTGAATGTTTTGTCTCTCATATCTAAGCCAAGATATACCAGCCTCGTAGGCAGTCTGGAGAAGGTTCGCTATGGCAATACCAGGTTTGGAGAGGTTCTTATGAGGAGAAGTTGAGCAGATTCATGTGTACTCATTAGAATTTAGAAGAATGAGAGATGACCTGATTGAAACATACAAGATGCTTGAGACTCTTTACAGGGTAGATGTGGCAAGGTTGTTTCCTGTTGTGGGAGACTCTCAGAGCAAAGGGCATCATCTCAGAATGACGAGTCACACATTTAAAACTGAGACAAGGAGGAATTTCTTCTCTGAGAGAGTAATGAATCTGTGGAATTCGTTACTGCAGAGGCTGGGTCATTCAGTGCACTCAAAGGCCAGTTTAGATTTTTAATCAGTAAGGGAATCAAATGTTATTGGGAAAAGGCGAGAAAGGGCAGTCAAGGGTTAGCAAATGAGCCACAATCTCATTGAAACTGATGGGCTGAACAGTCTACTTCTGCTGCTGTATAACATAGAACACTACAGCACAGTGCAGGCCCTTCAGCCCCCAATGTTGCGCTGACCTGTGAAACGAAACTGAAGCCCATCTAACCACACTATTGCATTATCATCCATATGTTTATATTTGATAGTCACACAGTCAGAGGGTAGTATGGGGCAGTAAGGGGCAACCATTCCTAATTTACGTTCAGAGAGTCTCCTCCAGCAGTGTGTCCAGACCAACAAGAGGCCCTCATTCTTGGGGATGGTGGGGTTACCAAGTAGATCAGCTGACATTGGGGAATATTTAGGGGACGGTATTAACAAGTTAGAGATGACTGTAGAGAATAATATTAATCAATCCAAAGTAAGAATAATCATCTGGCTGAGAGTAGACTTCGATGGGGCAGGAATTGATCTGAACAGGATAGACTTGAACCAAAGGTTAATGGGCAAAACAGAACTTGAACAGTGGGCTTCCTTCAAAGAAGAGATGGTTCAGGCACAGAAAAAGGTTCATTCCCTCAAAATGGGAAAGGTAGAAGAAACAAATCCAGAGCTTCCTGGATGAAAACTGAGACAGAAATCAAGATAAAGAAGAAAAGTGTGCTCATGACAAGTAGAGAATATAATTGCGAACCAAGAGAAATACTGAACATTTAGAGGGGAGATGAGAAAGCAAATATGAGAAGCAAAGATTGATTGTGAAAAAAGGCTGACATCTAACAAAACTTAATCCCGTTATTTTCTAAGCACATTGATAGTGAAAGAATGGTAAAAGGAAGAGAAGGGTCTTTGTGCAGAGTCTAGGGGCATGGCTATAGCATTAAATAAATATTCATCTGTCTTTACATACAAGGCTGATGCTGCCCAGGCCATGGTTGCAAAGAAGGGAACTCAGCCACTAAATGGGTTTAACATTAAAAAGGAGGTGGTATTGGATAAACCATTGGTGCACAATGACAAGGAGATGTCGAAACAGATTGGGGAGATATGATAAATGATAAAGTCAAGATATCACTTGTGGAGGTAATGTATAGGCAATGTATCAATAATACTGTCGAGTGAGGCACAAAGGAGGAAATAATGGGTGTTTGACAGAAAAGCATGGTGATATTCATAAGAGATTTTAACTTAAATGTATGCTGGAAAACATCAGATGGGCAAAAGGTAGCTGAAGTGAGGACTTTATAGAATGTTTTCAGGATAATATTTTAGCACATATTCTGGAGCTGACTAGAGAGCAGGCTATACTAGATCTGGTACTCTGTAAAGAAATAGGATACGTTGATTATTTCATTGTGAAGGCTGCATGAGATATCAGCGATCATAATATAATTGAATTTACATTCAATTTGGGGGAGAGAGGAATGGGTCAGATACTATTCATTACAATTTAACTAAGGACAAGTATGAGGGCATGAAAGCAGAGCTGTGTTACATCTTTGTCATGTTGTTACAAGGAGGAACCATTCTGGAAATCAAGCCCCACTACTCTTCAAACCGCATCAAACACATTCAAAGAACAAAGAACAAAGAAACCTACAGCACAGGATCAGGCCCTACGGCCCTCCAAGCCTGCGCCGATCAAGATCCTCTGTCTAACCTGTCATCTATTTTCTGACAGTCTGTGTCCATTTGCTCCCTGCCCATCTATGTACCTGTCTAAATATATCTTAAAAGACGCTAACGTGTCTGCATCTACCACCGCCGGCAACACGTTCCAGGCACCCACCACCCTCTGTGTAAAGAACTTTCCACACATGTCTTTCTTAAACTTTCCTCCTCTCACTTTGAACTCATGACCCCTAGTAATTGAATCCCCCACTCTGGGAAAAAGCTTTTTGCTATCCACCCTGTCTATACCCCTCATGATTTTGTAGACCTCAATCAGATTCCCCCTCAATCTCCATCTTTCTAATGAAAATAATCCTAATCTACTCAACCTCTCTTCATAGTTAGCACCCTCCATACCAGGCAACATCCTGTAAACCTCCTCTGCACCCTCTCCAAAGCATCCACATCCTTTTGGTAATGTGGAGACCAGAACTGCACACAGTACTCCAAATGTGGCCGAACTCAATACCCCGCCCAATGAAGGAAAGCATGCCATATGCCTTTTTGACTACCCTATTGACCTGTGTTGTCACCTTCAGGGAACAATGGACCTGAACACCCAGATCTCTCTGTTCATCAATTTTCCCTAGGACTTTTCCATTTACTGTATAGTTCACCCTTGAATTTGATCTTCCAAAATGCATCACCTCACATTTGCCCGGATTGAATTCCATCTGCCATTTATCTGCCCAACTCTTCAGTCTATCTATATTCTGCTGTAATCTCTGATAGTCCGCTTCACTGTCAGCTACTCCACCAATCTTAGTGTCATCAGCAAACTTGCTGATCAGACCACCTACACCTTCCTCCAGAACATTTACATATATCACAAACAACAGTGGTCCCAGCACAGATCCCTGTGGAACACCATTGGTCACAGGTGTCCAATTTGAGAACCTCCCTTCTATACTACCCTCTGTCTCTTGTTGCCCAGCCAGTTTTTTATCCATCTAGCTAGCACACCCTGGACCCCATGTGACTTCACTTTCTCCATCAGCCTGCCATGGGGAACCTTATCATACACCTTACTGAAGTCGATTTATATGACATCTACAGCCTTTCCCTCATCAATCAACTTTGTCACGTCCTCAAAGAATTCTATTATGTTAGTAAGACATGACCTTCCCTGCACAAAACCACGTTGCCTATCACTGATAAGCCCATCTTCTTCCGAATAGGAATAGATCCTATCCCTCAGTATCTTCTCCAGTAGCTTCCCTACCATTGACATCAGGCTCACCGGTCGATAATCACCTGGATTATCCTTGCTGCCCTTCTTAAATAAGGGGACAACATTAGCAAGTCTCCAGTCCTCTGGGACCTCATCCATGTCTAAGGATGCTGCAAAGATATCTGTTAAGGCCCCGGCTATTTCCTCTGTCACTTCCCTCAATAACCTGGGATAGATCCCATCCGGACCTGGGGTCTTATCCACCTTAATGTCTTTTAGGATTCCTAACACTTCCTCCTTCCTTATGTCAACTTGACCTAGAGTAAGCAAACATCTATCCCTAACCTCAACATCCGTCATGTCCCTCTCCTTGGTGATTACCAATGCAAAGTACTCGTTAAGAATGTCACCCATTTTCTCTGAATCAGCGCATAACTTTCCTTCTTTGTTCTTAAGTGGGCCAATCCTTTCTCTAGTTACCCTCTTGCTCTTTATATATGAATAAAAGGCTTTGGGATTTTCCTTAACCATGTTTGCCAGCAATATCTCATGTCCTCTCTTAGCCCTCTTAATCCCTCGCTTCAGATTCTCTCTACATTCCTGATATTCTTGCAAAGCTTTGTCTGTCTTCAGTCACCTAGACCTCATGTATGCTTCCTTTTTTCTCTTGGCTAGTCTCACAATTTCACCTGTCATCCATGGTTCCTTAATCTTGCCTTTTCTATTCCTCATTTTCACAGGAACATGTCTCTCCTGCACGCTAACCAACCACTGTTTCAAAGCATCCCACATATCAAATGTGGATTTACCTTCAAACAGTTTCTCTCAATCTACATTCCTCAGATCCTGCCGAATCTTGGTATAGTTAGCCTGCCCCCAGTTTAGTACTGTTCCTTTAGGACCACTCCTATCCTTGTCCATGAGTATTGTAAAACTTCGGGAATTGTGGTCGCTATTTCCAAAGTAGTCCCCTACTGTAATATCAACCACCTGCACCTTACTTAATCACCAAAATAGTTGAATTATTTCTCTTTCTCACTGTTGTATAGGACAAAAGAAACTTTCACCAGATTTCTTCACTAAAGTCAAAACTAGCTCATTACAAACAAACTTATGCTTTGACCACACCACTAAGCTGGTAATCAACTAAACTACTATTCAGAATTCAACTCTAATCCTAACTTGCATACACTCATTTGCATAAAAGCATAGAACTGCTGGATGCTGGAAATTTGAAACAAAAACATAAATTGCTGGAGACATCAAGACTCTGTATTAATTCAACAGATGCTGCCAGATCTGCTGAGTTTCTCTAGCAATTTCCGTTTTTGTTACGCTCATTAATACTCTGAAAGGGTGATTCAGCCAGCTCTACGAAGAATATAGAACTGTCCAGCACAGGAACAGACCCTTTGGCTCATGCCTCTGCTTGCCATTGGTTCATATCCCTCCATTCATTGCATACTCATGCGCTTATAGTGTCTTAAAAGCTCTTATCGTAACTGCCTCCACCACCACCTCTGACAGCATGTTCCAGAATCCTACCACTCTGTGTAAAAAAATTTGCTCCTCACATCTTTGAACTACTCCCCCCCTCACCTTAAATGCATGACCCCTAATTCTAGACATTTCAACTCTGAGGTAAAGATATAATGCTATCCAGGTATCTCATTATTTTATAGACTTCTATCAAATCTCCCCTCAGCCACTGCCACTCCAGATAAAACAGCCTGAGTTTTCTAGCCTTTCCTCACAGCTCATACCCTCCAATCCAGGCAGCATCCTGATAAACCTTTTCTGCACCCTCTCCAAAGCCTCCACATATTTCCTGTAATATTGTGAACAGAACCAAACTCTAAGTGTGGCCTCACCAAACTCTTATAGAGCTGCAACATGACATTCTGACTCTAGAACTCAGTTCCCTGACCAATAAAAGCAAGCTTACTATATGCTTTCTTTACCGCCCTATCTACTTGTGTGGCCACTTTCAGAGCTATAGACTTGAACCTCAAGATCCCTCTGCACATCAATTCTGTTCACAGTCCTGCCAGTAACTTTTGATCTCCAAAAGTGCAGCACCTCACACTTACCCAGGTTAAACTCTACCTGACATTTCGCCTCTCCTATCTGACACTTAACTTATATCCTGCTGTACCCTTTGACAAACTTCTAAGCTATTCACAACTGCACTGATCTTTATATTGTCTGCAAACTTCGTAACTCACTTGTATCGCTCAAATATCCTTGTTAATTGAAGTTCAGAAGGCAGGTCCTGAGTTAGGCAAGCGACATACAGTCAGCTCAGACTGAAGCTAGAGGGTTTCTGGAGTGCTCATATAGCTAAAAAGTGTGGACACATCCTCATGACCCTGGAAATGAGAAAGAAGCACCCCTAGTCATGGACCCCAGCCTGAAAATCACCCTTCCATCACTACCATCTACATTCTACGGACAAACCAATTCCAAATCCGTGTGGCCAATTCGCTGTGAATTCTATGCATCTTAATCTTCTGGATGATCTTACCATGAAGGTACCTTGTTAAAAGCCTTACTAAAATTCGTATAGACAACATCAACTGCTCTGTCCTCATTGATCACCTTTGTCACCTCAAAAAATTCAATCAAGTTAGTAAGACATGACATCATCCACACAAAGCCATGCAGATTGCCCCGAATAAGACCATGTTTTTCCAAATGCATGTAAATCCTATTGCTAAGAATTCTCTCCAATAGCTTCCCCACCTCCAATGTGAGACTCATTGGTCCATAGTTTCCTGGATTATACCTATTTCCCTTCTTGAACAGAGGAACATCAGCTACTCACCAGTCCTCCAGGATCTCTTCAGTGGCTAGTGAGGATACAAAGATCTTGGTCAAGGCCCCAGAAATCTGCTCTCTTGCATCTCTCAATAACCTGGGTCAGATATCATCATGCCCAGGGGACTTATCTGCCTTAATGCTCTTCAAGAAATCCAACATCACTTCTTTCTTGATCTCAAAATGCCCAAGCATATCAGCATGCTCCACACAAATCTCACTTTCCTCCATATCCTTTTCCTGCATAAGTACCATTGAAAAGTACTCATTTAGAATCTCGTCCGCATCCTCTGCCTCCAAGTACAAGTTCCTTCCGTTATCCTTGAGTGGTCCTACCTTCTCCCTTGTTATCCTCTTGTTTTTAAATTGTATCAGTCAATATAGGTGAAAACTCTGCTCATCAAGAATCCAAAATAAAAGGGTAGAGGTGACTTTCTCTTGTTCCTTCAGTTTATTTTTAATGAGACTAGGTTGCTGCCAGCTACAGTGTGGTGGAAGCTCCTCATTTTAAGTAGCAAGTCAGTTAGGTGCAGGTTTCATTATTGAGTTAACAGTTTAGATTAGATTCCCTACAGTGTGGAAACAGGCCCTTTGGCCCAACAAGTCCACGCCACCCCTTGAAACATCCCACCCAGACCCATTCCCCTATAACCCACACACCCCTGAACACTATGGGCAATTTAGCACTGCCAATCCACCTAACCTGCACAACTTTGGGCTGTGGGAGGAAACCGGAGCACCCAAAGGAAACCCACACAGACATGGGGAGAATGTGCAAACTCCACACAGACAGTCACCTGAGGCTGGAATCAAACTCAGGCCCCTGGTGCTGTGAGGCTGCAGTGCTCACCACTGAACCACCGTGCCACCCACCAGTTCAATGTTCAGAGGCTGTAAAGAGATTAGAGATTCTGATTCCTGGATCTTTCTCTGATTCTCAGGAAATAATTTTTGAAAAGTTACATTGTTTGGAGAAGAAGGTGAGTATTCTTTTAATCTTACCAGCTTATTCCAACTTTCTAAAGCTGTGACAGACTTAGGGCTGTTGCTGGGTTAGCATTGGGTGAGTCCCCTTCCAAATCACAGTCTGTTTGTCTATCAATTAATATCATAAAATATTCCCTAACTCTCTTTGAGAAGTCTTTCTAACAATGTCTCTTGGCTTTTTGTGAACAACAGACAGCCCTCAATTCTTTTGTTTCTTTTAATTCTGAAAAAGTCACATGGTAAATCCTTTGCAACACAGGGATAGTCCATAACTTCTATTTTCCAATTCTCATAATCCATAACTATATTCATGTTCCCAACAGCTCGCTAAAGTGAATGGACAGGTTAGAACATAGAACTTAGAACATAGAACATTACAGCACAGTACAGGCCCTTCAGCCCTCGATGTTGTGCCGACCTATCATACCGATCTCAAGCCCATCTAACCTACACTATTCCATCTACGTCCATATGCTTGTCCAATGACGACTTAAATGTACCTAAAGTTGGCGAATCTACTACTATTGCAGGCAAAGGTTTCCAATCCCTTACTACTCTCTGAATAAAGAAACTACCTCTGACATCTGTCCTATATCTTTCACCCCTCAATTTAAAGCTATGCCCCCTCGTGCTTACTGTCACCATCCTAGGAAAAAGGCTCTCCCTATCCACTCTATCTAACTCTCTGATGATTTTATATGTCTCAATTAAGTCACCTCTCAACCTTCTTCTCTCTAATGAAAACAGCCTCAAGTCCCTCAGCCTTTCCTCGTAAGGCTTTCCCTCCATACCAGGCAACATCCTAGTAAATCTCCTCTGCACCCTTTCCAAAGCTTCCACATCCTTCTTATAATGCGGTGACCAGAACTGTACGTAATACTCCAAGTGTGGCCGCACCAGAGTTTTGTACAGCTTCACCATAACCTCTTAGTTCCGGAATGCGATCCCTCTATTAATAAAAGCTAAAACACTGTACGCCTTCTTAACAGCCCTGTCAACCTGAGTGACAACTTTCAAGGATCTGTTACATGGACGCCGAGATCTCTCTGCTCATCTACACTGCTAAGAATCTTACCATTAGCACAGTACTTTGCCTTCCGGTTACTCCTACCAAAGTGCATCACCTCACACTTGTCTGCATTAAACTCCATTTGCCACCTCTCAGCCCAGCTCTGCAGCTTATCTATGTCTCTCTGCAACCTACAGCATCCTTCGTCACTATCCACAACTCCACCGACCTTAGTGTCATCTGCAAATTTACTAACCCATCCTTCTACGCCCTCATCCAGGTCATTTATAAAAATGACAAACAGCAGTGGACCCAACACCGACCCTTGCGGTACACCACTAGTAACTGGTCTCCAGGATGAACATTTCCCATCAACTACCACCCTCTGTCTTCCTTTAGCAAGCCAGTTTCCGATCCAAACTGCTATATCTCCCACAATCCCATTCCTCCGCATTTTGTACAACAGCCTATTGTGGGGAACCTTATTGAATGCCTTGCTGAAATCCATATACACCACATCAACCGGTTTACTCTCATCTACCTGTTTGGTCACCTTCTCAAAGAACTCACTAAGGTTTGTGAGGCACGACCTTCCCTTCACAATACCGTGCTGACAATCCCTAATCAATTTATTTTTTTCTAGATGATTATAAATCCTATCCCTTATAACCTTTTCCAACACTTTACCAACAACTGAGGTAAGGCTCACTGGTCTATAATTCCCAGGGTTGTCTCTACTCCCCTTCTTGAACAGGAGAACCACATTTGCTATCCTCCAGTCATCTGGCACTATTCCTGTAGACGATGACGAGTTAAAGATCAATGCCAAAGGCTCGTCAATCTCCTCCCTGGCTTCCCAGAGGATCCGAGGATAAATCCCATCTGGCCCAGGGGACTTATCTATCTTCACCTTCTGAAGGATTTCTAATACCTGTTCCTTGTGAACCTCAATCCCACCTAGTCTAGTAGCCTGTATCTCAGTATTCTCCTTGACAACATTGTCGTTTTCTAGAGTGAATACTGTTGTAAAATATTCATTTAGCGTTTCCCCTATCTCATCTGACTCCACACACAACGTACCACTACTATCCTTGATTGGGCCTAATCTTACTTTCGTCATTCTTTTATTCCTTAAATACCTATAGAAAGCCTTAGGGTTTACCCTGATTCTATCCGCCAACAACTTCTCATGTCTTCTCCTGGCTCTTCTGAGCTCTCTCTTTAGGTCTTTCCTGGCTACCTCATAGCCCACAAGTGCCCTAACTGAGCCTAAACTTCTCATCCTAACATAAGCCTTCTTCTTCCTCTTGACCAGAGATTCCACCTCCTTTGTAAACCATGGCTCCCGCACTCTACAGCTTCCTCCCTGCCTGACAGGTACATATTTATCTAGGACACACAGGAGCTTTTCCTTGAATAAGCTCCACATTTCTAATGTGCCCATCCCCTGCAGTTTCCTTCCCCATTCTATGCTCCCTAGGTTTAAGTATAGATCATTAGAGATATAGTGGCAGATATTTAAGCAGATATTTCAGAATATATAGAATTAGATACCAAATAAGAAAAATTCCAATACATGAACTCACCACCTTTGGTTAACTAGAGAGGTTATACACATTATCAAATTAAAACTTACATTAAAAAAGTAAATAATTGTGCAAAGATAAACAGAAACTCAGAAGATTGGAAAAACAACTGCTTCTTTCCCATTTTCAGGTTCATGAGGATGTGTCCACACTTTTTAGCTGTATGAGTACTCCAGAAACCCTCTAGCTTCAGTCTGAGCTGACTGTATGTCACTTGCCTAACTCAGGACCTGCCTTCTGAACTTTGATTAACAAGGATAGATTGAGCGATTCCTTTGAGACAGATGGGTAAAATGGTTAAGAAAGTATATGGTACATTTCTCTTTATTAGTCGAGGCATAGAATCTAGGAGCTCGGAGATTATGCTGGAACTATATAAAATGCTGGTTAGGCTACAGCTAGTGTATTGTGTGCAGTTCTGGAATCCAGTATAGGAGGATGTAGCCGCACTGGAGAGGATCCAGAGGAGAATTATCAGGATGTTACCTGGGCTGAAGAATTTCAATTATGGAGAGACACTGGAAGACTGGAGTTGTTTTTCCTTAGAGCAGAGAAAACTGACATTGGTCATGATTGAGATATATAGATTTGTGAGGGGCATATATAGGGGAGACAGTAAGAAATGTTGCTCCTTGACGGAGGGATCAATGACCTGGGGGAATAAGGTTGTGCAACTAAATTTCAAACAAACTCCATCTGTAAGTTTGCTAACAACATCACCATTGTAGACCGGATATCAAACGATGAAGAGACAGAATACAGGAAAGAGATAGTATGGTGCATTGTATAAAGATAACAATCTCTCCCTCAATGTCAGCAAAACCAAAGAGCTGATCGTCAACTTCAGGAAGCAAGGAGGAGGGCTCACCTCCACCTGCATCAATGGAGCTGGTCGAGAGTGTCAGGCTCCTAGGAGTGACAAACCTGTCCTGGATGACCCACGTTGATGCGACGGTCAAGAAGGTGCAACAACATCTCTTCTTCCTTAGGAGGCTGAGGAAATTCAGCATTTCCATAAGGTCTCTCAACAACTTTTATAGATGCACCATAGAAAGCTTCACGGCATGCTACGGCAACTGAAGAAGATTGATGAGTGCAGAGCTTGTAGTGGAGAAACTACCAGGAGATGCGGAGAATTCTTCAGGAAGTTAAACTTTTATTTGCAAACAAAAGCTGTGACAATCAGAAAATGGTTTCCCGGTCACCCCCGATCCTCGGGGCTCGTTATTTTTTATACCTTTTGGCGAACCTATTTTTTTCAAAATTATCAGCATGACCAATGGTATTAATTGGTAAACAACTTATGTCACTCCTCTTAGATCATTTCTATCTTACGACAGAGAGCCATTGCACCTGCACTTGAAGGTCAGTCAGAGCGGTTAGTGCTTCGCTATCTTATCAGGTTACTGCTGTATTTTGAAAAGCGCATTATCTACTGTCTTTCTTTACAGCGGCCTGAGGGTTAGTGAATTATGTAGCTTTAACAGAAGTAGCAAACAGTTTGCAGCCTAGAAGCCATTTTGTTGCTAACTTGCATCGAGAAGCCATCTTGTGCCTGTATCCAAGTTTCTTATTTATTATTACATCTGCCACAAGCAATTAAGCTGCCATTAATAGCTAACCTAGGTTGTACTACCATTGTTCTACACTTCCTTGACCTATGCTCAAGCACTTCATTCTATTAAGATACAGCATTCTATTGATTATTGTAACACTCCATAAATCAGTACATCATCCTGCTGATCATTGTGAGATTTAACCCTACGTCTGCCCCTATAATTTTGATTTCCATCAAGTTCTCATCAATACAGGATGTTTCTCATCCTGTAAACAAATCCATTGTTTACCTAGATTTTAGTAAAGCCTTTGACAAGGTTTCCTTTAGTAGACTAATTAGTAAAGTTAGATCAGATGGGATTCAGGGTGAGCTTACGAATTGGTATTAAGTTTTGGTAAGACAAACAAAGACAAGACTTGTACTACTAAAAGTAGGTTTTTGGCGGTGTTGATGAACATTGAGACCTATAGGTTCAGGTCCATAATTCATTGAAGCTTGCATCACATAAAGAGAAAATAATTAAGAAGGCATTTAGCATGCTGCCTTCATTGCTCAGACCTTTGAATATGAGAGTTGGGACGTCATGTTGAAGTTGTATAGGATGTCGGTGAGGCCTCTTCTGGACTACTGTGTCCATTTTTGTTCTCCTTGTTATAAGAAGGTTAATATTAGCCTGGAGAAGGCTCAGAAGAGATTTACCAGGATATTGCTAGGAATGGGGGGTTTGAGTTAACAGGAGAGGATGGACAGGCTGGGACTTCTTTCATCTGAACGTAGGAGATTGAGAAGTTACCTCATAGAGTTTTATGAAATAATGAGAGGCATATATAAAGTGTCTTTATCTTTATATAAAGAAGGTGTCTTTTCCCTAGGGTGGGGGATTTCAAGAGTAGGGTGGCATACTTTTAACATGAGAGGAGAAAGATTTAAAATAGACATGAGAGGCAATATTTTTATACAGAGAGTCATTCGTGTGTGGAATGAATTTCCAGAGTGGTGGATGTAGCTACAGTCACAATGTTTAAAAGACATGTAGATAAATACATGGATAGGAAATGTCTGTAGGGATTTGGGTCAAGTGCAGGCAGGTGGGGCTAGTTTAATTTGGGATTATGGTTGGCATGCACTGGTTGGCCTGTTTCTGTGTTGTATGACTCTGTGACACTATAAGTGCTCTGCCTAGAATTGTAAGAAACTACAGAAAGTTGTGAACATAGCCCAGACCATCATGCAAGCCAATCTTCCATCCACTGACTCCGTCTACACTTCCTGATGCCTCAGAAAGGCATCCAGTATCATCAAAGACCCCGACTCCAGTTATAATCTCTTACAAGCTCTTCTGTCAGGCAGAGCGTGTAAAAGCTTAAATATATGTACCAACAAGTTCAAGAACAGCTTCTTCCCTGCTGTTATTAGACTTGTGAATGACCCTCTCAAATTTCAAATCTAATGTTGATCTTGCTTTTTGTGTACCTTCTTTGCGGCTGTAACTTTGTATTCCACATTCTGTTCTATTACCCTATCAACTTTATACCTGATGATCTGCCTGTACTGCATGCAAAGCAAAACTTTTCACTGTACTTAGATATATGTGATAATATTAAATCAAATCAAATCTAGAGCGGGTGTGAGGGAAAAGCTTTTTCACCCAGAGGATGGTGGGAATTTAGAACATACTGCCTGTAAGGCAGGAACCCTGATGAAATTTAATAAGCATTTAGATGTGCACTTGCCGGGCACACAGGGCCATGGGCCAAATTCTGGAAAATGGCATTAGAATAGTTAGGAGGTTGTTTTTGACCTGAGCAGATTGCTGTGGGCCAAAGTGCCTTTTCTGCACTGTAAACCTCTAAGGCTCTATTACCGTATAGCATACTAATTGAAATGTAATTTGACCAATGTTCTAAATTTATATCGTAAGGCTTCTAGGACCGAATCAGCAGATGGTGTATAAAGCTATTGAGATTTTGTTTATACTGAAAGAGTATGAAAAAGTGTTTTTTAAAGCGTCAATATGGACATTCTATAGAGGATGTGAATGAAGTTGGTAAAATTAAGCAACTTTGGTAAAAAGTTTAGTTTGAAAGTTCCAGACCAGAAGCGTTTGGGTAAGCCACTGGAGGGGTTATTTGACACTAAGAAAGCTCGAATGACAAATCAAGGAAGGGGATATCAGATTCTTGTTCCTAGGAAGTGAAGGCACAGCTAAGTCAAATGTTATGTAGAAGAGAGAAGAACATTCTGTTTTGGACCTGACCACACCCTCCCTCGAAGTATATTATCGGAAAAAGCCTAGACCCTAACTTTTATATTTTTTTAAAGTCAAATGTAAGGCTGAGTTCCAATATGATTTGATTGGTCCACTACTAGGCTTTAATCAAAACACGTTTTATTCTTATAACACAGTTAAAATACAATGAAAGGAAGAATTGGCAAAACTCTATGGAAATGCTTAACAACATAATGTATTATTCAATGTCCCAATATAGACAGCATCCCATAAACACACTGTTTGGCAATAAAAAAAGCAATTGATCAACACAGTTATGATTCTCAGTGATAATGGGAACTGCAGATGCTGGAGAATCCAATATAACAAAGTGTGGAGCTGGATGAACACAGCAGGCCAAGCAGCATCTTAGGAGCACAAACCTGATGTTTCAGGCCTAGACCCTTCATCAAAACAGTTATGATTCTCAGTGCTGTCTCTGTCCAGTCCAGAAGAAAGAAATGCCAAAAGAAATAATGTGTGCCATTTGATTTTTAAGAGGAAACCTGACTGCCTAAGACTGTAGCATCAGAGAACTACAGCTTTTAGCTTCAGCAGCCAGCAGAAACATTTACACCTAACTGAAAGGCTTCTTGGCCTGTGTAAGCCCTATCTAAAGGAGACATTTTGGCATCATTGTGACAATACCCTTCTGAAAGAGAAATAGCACAGAATGCATCTCTTAAAGCACAGTACCTTCACAATTCTCTCTGCTATTTCAGTAGTGTAATGGGATATTGTAATGGGATTGTACATCTGCTGTGTGTTTAAAAATCTTTAAATGTGTAAATGCAAATAGTTTGATTTATCTATTTTATCTTAATTTCTTTTGTATAATAATCTTCTGTTTCATTTTTAAATCCAAATATGTGGCATTATATGCTTCTGTTTTAGTGAGATACTGAATAATGCATGAAGTACAATTGAAGGGAACATAGAAACTGATCGTAAAAGTTCCTATAAATATGTGAAGAGAAAATGATTAGGAAAGACAAAAGTGTGGCCTATAGATTGAAGGATGGCAAATGTAACTCCACTATTTAAAAAGGGCGGGAGAGAATACAAGTATAGACCCGTTAGCTTAACACTAATAGTTGAGAAAAGATTAGATTCTGTTAAAAAAACATATGATAACAGAACATTTAGAAAGAATTTGAACAAGGTCTTCATGGTTTTATAAAAGACAAATGATGCTCAACAAATCTACTGAAGTTTTTTGAGGATCTACCTAGTAGAATAAATGAAGGAGAACCAGTGGATGTGGTGGTATGGATCAGACCAAACCCCTCAAAATATATTCAGAAGATAGTCTAGGCCCTAACTTTTTCTTATTTTTAAGGTAAGTGTAATTGTGTTCCAGATGCAATTCAATTGGTCAAACTATCAACTTAAAGCAATACACACTTTATTTTTACATTCCAGTTAAAATACAGGCAAAATAAAAAGGAAAGAATATGCATAACTGTAACTCTATCAAAATGCTTAACAAAATAATATATGTATTAACTACTACTTATTAACCGTTCCAATATAGTAACATCCCATAAACACAACCTTGACAATTCTAGCAGCAGGGAGAGACTCCCAGTTTTTAGCTATAACAGAGAGAGGAATAAGAGCTTCTACATCCAGCTTCAAGACCCCTGCAACTCAGAAAGCTAAAATTAAAAATCCTGATTCTGCGGGAGCTTGACCTCACCTAGTCAGGCTGCTTATATTGTTACAACTTAAGAAAAAACACATCCAAACAAGAAGCGAGCTTGGCCAAAGCAGTAGTTAGACATATTGAGGAGCATGTGAGGACAGAAAGTGTGATAGACACTCATTACAGTGATGTGGTCACAACACAGGTTCAGTCAGGCAGATAGCTGACTGTCAGGAGAGGCAGACAGGTAGTGCAGAAGTCCTCTGTGGCTATTCCCCTCTCAAACAAGTGTGCCATTTGGGATAGCCTCTCAGGAGAATACTACAGCAGCAACCAGGCCTGTGACACCACAGCTGGCTCTGCTGGAGACCAGAGTCAGGGAACGTCTAAGTGACCATTAGTAGTGGGGCACTCACTAGTTAGGGGCACTGACAGGTGTTTCTGTGACTGTGTACATGTCTCCAGGATGGCATGTTGCCTCCCTGATACCAGAGTCAAGGATTCCTCAGAGTGGCTACGTGAAATTCTTTAGGGGGAGGGTAAGCAGCCAGAGGTCATTTACTCATTGTTACTAGTGGCACAGTGGGAAAAAGGATGAGGTCCCTAAGATTGATTGCAGGGAGTTAGGTGCAAGATTAAAATGAAGGACCTCAAGGAACTAATTTCTGGGCTGCATCTGGTGCGATGTGTTGGCGACAGTAGGAATGGGAGGGTTTGGCAAATGAAAGCATGCATTGAGAGCTGGTGCAGGGGGTCAGGATTCAGATTCTTGGATCAATGGGATCACTTCTGGGATGGGGTGACCTATACAAGAGGGATGGGTTGCACCTGAACTGGGCGACAACCAATATCCTGGCAGGAAGGTTTGCTAGAGCCACTCGGGAGAGTTTAAACTAGTCTGGCAAGGGAGAGTGGGATCCAAAACTGTAGGGAGATGAAAGACAAGGCTGGAGATAGTACAGAAGTTAATGAGAGCAAGTTAAATAGTAAAGGCACTGTTGGTAATCCTACTATTAGACAGGGCAGGCAAGAGCAAGGCTGGAAGAATGGGAAGTCTGAGTTAAACTGCATTTATTTCAACATAAAAGGCTGGACAGGTAAGGCAAATGTGCTCGGGGAATGGATGGGTAACTGGGACTAGGATATTATAACTATTCCAGAGACATGGCTGAGGGAGGGACAGGACAGGCAGCTCATGTTCCAGACGCTACAGGAAAGATAGAAGGGGAGACAAGAGAAGAGGAGAAGTTGTGTTTTTGATTAGGGAGGACATCACAGCAATATGGAGACAGGGCATTCCTGAGAGTTCTTCCACCAAGTTTACATGGGTAGAACTGAGAAATAAAAAGAGGAAGATCACTTTGACAGCGTTGTACTATAGGCCCCCCAATAGTCAGCAGAAGATTGGGGAGCAAATAGGTAAGGTGATCACAAATGACACAGAATCCCTGCAGCATGGAAACAGGGCATTCAGCCCAGCAAGTCCACTCTGACTCTCTGAAGACCATTGCACGCTGACTTAAATGCTTATCCCACCCCTATAGCTAATGGTTAATTCACCTAACTTGGACACTGTGAGCAATTTAGTATGGCCAATCCATCTAACCTGCACATCTTTGAGCTGTGGAAAGAAACTAGAACATCCAGAGGAAACCCACGCAGACATGGGTAGAATGTGTAAAATGCACACAGATCAGTCACCTGAGGGCAAAGTTAAAGCTGGGTCCCTGGTACTGTGAAATAACAGTGCTAACAACTGAGTCACTGTGCTGCCCTATATTAATAGTATTGTAACTTAACTTTTGTAACATAGACTGGGACTGCCTTAGTGTTAAAAGCTTGGATGGGGGAGAGAAACTCGTTAAGTGTATTTAGGAAGAATTTCTCATGCAGCACGGAGATGTCCCTATTAGAGCAGGGGCAAAACGTGACCTCCTTTTGGGAAATAAGGCAGGTTAAGTAATCAGTGACCATACTTCCATTACTTTTAAAATAGTTATGGAAAAGGATAGGCCTGGTCCACAAGTTAAAGTTCTAAATTGGGACAAGGCCAATTTTGATGGTCTTAGACAGGAATTTTCAAAAGTTGGTTGAGGAGGCTGTTTGCAGGCAAAGGAATGTCTGGTAAGTGGGAGGCTTTCAAAAGTGAGTTAATGAGGGTTCAGGGCCAGCATGTTCCTGTTAGAGTGAAGGGTAAGGATGGCAGGAGTAGAGAATCCTGGATTGCTAGAGTTATTGAGGTCCTGGTCAAGAAAAAGAAGAAAGGATATGACATGTACAGACAGCAGGGATCGAGTGAATTGCTTTAGGAGTATAGAGGGTGTTGAAGTACAACTTAGAGAGAGATCAGGAGGGCTAAAAGGGGACATGAGATGGCTTTGGCAGATAAGGTGGAGGAGAATCCAAAGGGATTCCACAAGTACATGTAGGGTAAAAGGGTAACCAGGGAGAGAATAGGGCCTCTTAAAGATCAACAAGGTTGGAGCCAAAAGAGATGGGTGAGATCCTAAACAAATATTTTTCATCAGTATTTACTGTTGAGAATGTTAAGGATGGTAGGGAAAATTTAGGGACATAAACAATGAAGTCTTGAATGGAGGCCAGTTTACAGACGAGGAGGTGCTGCAAGTCTTAAAAATCATACATAAATTCCTGGGACCTGATAAAGTTTTTCCCAGGACTTTGTAGGTGACTAGGGAGGAAATTATGGGGCCCCTAGCAGAGATATTTGTATCATTGACAGCCAAGAATGAAGTACCTGAAGTTTGGAGACTGGATGATATTGTGCCATTATTTTAGAAAGGCTGTAGGGAAATGCCTGGGAACTACAGACTGATGAGCCTAACATCTGTGGTGGGTATTTTGTTAGAGGGGATTCTGAGAGCCAGGATTTACAGGCATTTGGAGAGGCAAGGACTCATTAGGGATAGGCAGCATGGCTTTGTGCATGGGAAATTATGTCTTATGAATTTGATTGAGTATTTTGAAGAGGTGACCAAAACAGTAGATGAGGACAGTGCGGTAGACATTGTCTACATGGATGTTAGCAAGGCCTTTGACAAAGTACCGCCATGGTGGGATGTTGACTAGGGTTAAGTCTCACGGGATCCAGAGAGAGCTGGCTAATTGGATACAAAATTGGATCGAAGGTAGAAGACAGAAGACAGAGGTAAAGGGTTGTTTTTCAAACTGGAGGCCTGTGACCAGTGATGTGTCACATGAATTGATGCTGGGTCCACTTTTATTTGTCATTTATGTAAATGATTTGGATAAGAATTTAGGAGGTATGGTTAGTAAGTTTGTGGATAACGCCAAGACTGTTGGTTTAGTGGACAGTGACAAAGGTTTTCTGGGAATACACAAAATCTTGATGAATTGGGTAAGTTTGCTGAGGAATGCTAGATAGAGTTTCACTTAGATAAATGCAACGAATTGCATTTTAGTGGGTCAGACAAGGCCAAGACTTCCACAGTTAATGGTCAAGCCCTGGGAAGTGTTATAGAACAAAGAGATCTAGGGATACAGGTTCATAGCTTCTTGAAAATGGAGACACAGGTAGATAGGGCAGTGAAGAAGGCATTTGTCATACTTACTTCCATCAGTCAGAGCACTGAGTATAGGAGTTAGGACGTCTTATTGCAGTTGTTCAAGATGTTGGCGAGGCCACATTTGGAGTACTGTGTGCAGTTCTGGTCACCCTACTATAGAAAGAATAATATCCAACTAGAAAGAGTGCAGAAAAGATTTACTAGGATATTACCTGGAATTAAGCTATAAGGACAGGTTGGATAGGTTGGGATATTTTTCCCTGGAGTGTAGGAGACTCGAGGGGTACCTTACAGAGGTCGATAAAATCATGAGAGGCACAGATAAGATAGAAAGCCAAAAGCTCTTCCCTAGGGTAGGGCAGTCTAAAACTAGAGGGTATAGGTTTAAGGTGAGAGGGGAGAGGTACAAAAAGATCAGGGGAAACTTTTTTTGCACAGATGGTGGTAGGTGTTTGGAATGGTCTGCTAGAGGTCATAGTGAAGTTTGTCATTGAAGAAACATTTGGACATTTTTGGATGGGATAGGTATGGGGGGGATATAGATCAAATGCAGGCAAAAGGGGCTAGATTAATCATGAAAACTGAGCGGCATGGACAAATTGGGCTAAAAGACCTGTTTCCGAGCTATATACTTCTATGACTCTAAGCTGGTTACTGTATTGGCTAGACTGTTCAGCATCTCTGCTTCAATCTTTCTTCATAAAATAAAACCAGGACAAAATACACCTCTTAAAGCCATTGTATTGTTATGCACCCCACCCCCACTTAAAAAAAACAACCAATTTCCAAAGATGGATATTTTTTAAAAAGCCTTTGGCTTCACTGCAATACATATATATTAATTGACTCCAAGCATTCACGACTACAGTCCATTTCAAATGCATTTTTCCCGTGACCAAAAGCCTTCCTTAATCAAAGTTACAACAATGCATTGACAATTATGTTTATTTGTATGTTTTCACATGTATAGTTTTCAAATTAAATGACTGCAATAATCTAAACTGTCTGGAATTTTTATCTCTAAATTTTAAGAGTTGATGATCTGTACATACAACTATGTCAGACACATTACTGGCTGTATCAATGTTGAAATGTTGCAAAACCAACACTGAACTTAAGAATCTCCTTCTCAATTGTGGAATATTTCTGTTGATGATTATTCAATTTTCTGGAAATTTACCCAATAGGTCTTTTGATCCTTTCATCGTCTTGTTACAAAACTGCAGCACCGATACCCACACCACTCGCATTGATGGTTACCTTGAATAGCTCTGTGTAATTAGGTGTGGCGGACACTGGGGCAGTAGTTATACAGCTTTCAGGCTGTCGAATGCCTTCTGACATTCCTCTGTATGCTGAAATTTTCTGCACTTCTCCAACAAGCCGGACAGTGGAACAACGACGCTGCTAAAATTTGGGGCGAATTTCCAATAAAAATCACTTAGTCCCAGGAATCACCATCTTTGTGGATGGTATGGGAAATGCCCCACAAACCATTGTTTTCACATCCCATGGGGCCATCTGTCCATGTCCAATAACACGGCACAGGGACATGACTTGGCCTTTGTGAATACATTTTTAGCTGTATTTATCACCAAGCCTGCCGCCTGAAGTTGACCAAACAATTCAGATGGATGTTCCAAACGTTCCTTCCATGTTTGACTAAAAGTTACCAGGTACACCACACAACTGGATAAACTCGAAATTACTTCACTCATTAGTCTTTGAAATGTGGCTAGTGCAGCTTTCATACCAAATACTTTAAATTGGTATAGTCCTTTCAACATCATGCAAGCCAAAATTTCCTTTGCTCTACTGGATGAAGGTACCTGCCAGTATATAAGTTGCTTGTCCCAGCTTCTCAATACAGTCCTCCAAACATGGAATAGGATATGAATCAGATTTTGTAACTGCATTGACTTTGCGATGGTCCACACATAATCATTGGGCATCATCTGGTTTTTGCACCGTTACTGTGGATGAGCATCATTTGTCGCAACTTACATTGATCATGTTGTCTTTGAGCATGCATTCAATCTCCTTTTGAATCTATGTAAATTTGGAGAGTTAAGTTGTTAAGGATGTTACTTCATCGGAAACGCAGTCCCTATAACTATGCCTATAATTTGATTAGTACTTCCCAGTTTATTCTCCCATATCTCATTAATAACTCTTTCAAGTCATTTCTGGAAGGAACTTAGTAATACATTTTTCAGAACTTGTCTAATTCAATTTGAGGAATGTCCAATTCAAAATCCTCTGCACTTGGTTCTTCACACTGTGTTATAACCAGTAACTCACACTCCTTTTGCTTTCCTTCCCTAAAAAAATACCCTTTGAGCATATTCACATGTCACACTCTGTAACATTTCTTTCTATTTGGCATTCTTATTAAGTAGTTCACCTCAGTCAATATCTTTTTGATTTGAAAAGGACCACTGAACCTTGTCTTTAAACGTTCACCTACCACAAACGCTTAATCTTAAGTAGCGAAATTGCGAATGTTTGATTTCTTGTTTGCTTGCTGTTTCATCACTGTCTAGCCAACTCACCTGTGCTATTTAATCATTCCCTAAAATTTGACACAGTTCAAATATGTAGTCTCTGAATTGTAACTCACCAATTTCTCCTTAATTAATTTCAGTGATCTTCTCAACTCATGTGCAAAAACGAATTCAAATGGACTGAATTTGGTAAATTCATTAGGTTCATCCTTAACTGCACAAAGTAAATATGGAATTCCTTTACCCCAATTGTCTGTATAACCATGACTCTAAGTTCTCCATGTGGTCCTTAAATTTTGATGCCAGTGTTCCAGTGCTCCCTGCAATTCTTGGTGATATGCTTATTCATAAGCTATACATAACTTCATTGAAAAACAGTGATCTAAAATTAAACCCTTGATCTGATTCTATTTCTGTGGATAGCCTGTATCGAGTGAAAAGTTTGAGTAACTCTTCCACAACCCTTTTTGCCATGATACACAGTATCATGGCCTCTGGAAATCTAGTAATCGCATCCATTATGATCAACAAACACTGATTCCCACTTTTTGTTTTGAGTAGGGGTCCTATGTAATCAGTTAACACCCTTGAAAAAGGTTCCTCAAAAGCAGGAATGGGTATTAAATGTCCTGATTTAATCACTGACTGAGGTTTTCCAATTACCTGGCATGTATAAATAAGTCCAGCAAAACTCAACTACATCCTTCTGCAGACCAGACAAAAAAAACTTCTTGTATTTTGTCTTGAATTTCTCTTATTGCCAAATGACCCCCTACTGGTAATTCATGTGCTACCCACAACACTTCCTTTCCATAACTCTCCGGTAATATAATTTAATGAACTTCTGCCCATTCCTCATCTGCCTGAATATGTGATGGTGTCCATTTCCTCATCAAGACTTCATTTTTAAGATAGTAACATTCTGGGATACACTAATTCTTCTGTGTGTGCTTTTTGATATAACTGCTTTAGTTTTTCATCGTTTTATTACAATTCAGATAATTTTTCTGAACTAAAAATGTCCATTTTGCCTTTCACCTGTGAAGAGAAAAAGACTGGTGAAGACAAATGTAGGTCCCTTACAGTTAGATGAATTAATGATGGACCACAAAAGAAACGGCAGACCAGTTGAACTAATATTTTGGATCCGTCTTCACTAAGGAGGACAAAAATAATCCTCAGAAAATGCATGGGGACGGAGGGTCGAGCATGATGGAGGAATTGAAGGAAATTCTTATTTGTCAAGAAATGGTATTGGGGAAATTGATGGGATTAAAACCTGATAAGCTCCCAGGGCCTCATGCTTTGGTTCCCAGAGTACTTAAGGAAGTGTCCCTTGAAATAATAGATGCATTGGTGATCATTTTCTGGTATTCTATCGACTCTAGAATAGTTCCAATGGACTGGAAGGTAGCTAATGCAACCCCACTCTTTAAAAGAAGAGGGAGAGCGAGAGAAAATGGTGAATTATAGATCGATTAGGCTGACATTGGTGGTGTGCAAAATGCTGGAGTCAATCTTTAAGGATGTAATAACTGACCATTTGGAAAACAGTGATGGAATCGGCCCTAGTCAGCATGGATTCACTAAAGGGAAATCATACTTGACAAATCCTCTGGAATTTTTTGAGGATATGAACAGTACAGCAGACAATGGTGAATCAATGGATGTTGTGTACCTGGACTTTCAAAAGGCTTTTGGCAAGGTCCCACACAAGAGATTAATAAGGAAAATTAAAGCTCATGGTATCAGAGGCAATGTATTGACATGAATAGAGAACTGGTTAGCAGTCAGGAAGCAGAGAGTTGGAATAAACAGGTCCTTTCCAGAAGGGCAAGCAATGACAAGTGGGGTGCTGTAGGGTTCAGTGCTGGGACCTCCACTGTTCACAATGTACATTAGTGATTAGGACGAAGGAATTGAACGCCATATCTCCAAATTGCAAATGACACTAAGGTCGGTGGCAGTGTGCGCTGTGAGGAGGATGCTAAGAGGTTGCAGGATGACTTGGACAAATTGGCTGAGCGGGAAAACATTTTGCAAATGCAATATAATGTGAATAAATGTGAGGTTATCTAATTTGGTGGCAAAAGTATGAAGGTGGATTATTATCTGAATGATGGCAGTTTAGGAAAAGGTGAGGTGCAGTGAGACCTGGGCATCATGGTGAAACAGTCACTGAAGTTTGGCATGCAGATGCAGCAGGCCGTGAGGAAAGCTAATGGCATGCTTTCCTTCGTAGCAAGAGGATTTGAGTATTGCAGTAAAGATGTCTTGCTGTAGTTATACAGGACCTTGGTGAGGCCATACCTTGAGTATTGTGTGTAGTTTTTGTCTCCTGTTCTGAGGAAGGATGTTCTTGCTATTGAGAGAATCCAGTGAAGGTACACCAGACTGATTCTCTGGATGGCGGGACTGATATATGAAGAAAGACTGGATCGACTGGGCGTGTAGTCTCTGGAATTTAAGGGGATCTCATAAAACCGTATAAAATTCTGGTGGGACTGGACGTACTAGATGTGGGAAGAATGTTTCTGATGTTGGGGAAGTCGAGAGCTAGGGGTCACAGTCTAAGAATAAGGGGTGAACCATTCCTCAGTCAGAAAATTGTGAACCTGTGGAATTCACTCTCACTGAAATCAGTGATAATGCTGTTAGTTTAAGAAGTTATTTTGTCCTTTTGTTTTTGAATAGAGGTTGTAAGGCAGAGGTGGCAAGCAGTCTGCCAAAACAACTAGAATAAACAGCCTGTAAAGCTTGGGGTGTTTTTTAAAAAGTTGGAACAACGGAGGCCGCCTGGCTGGGTGTGGCCAACTCTCACAGACCTGGCTTCCTGGTTTATCTTTTAGTTTTGGAGGTTAGCTTTAAGTAGTTGCTGTTGTGGGTTTTGAAGAAGTTGACGCTATCGTTTCCTTTGGCTACAGTTAGAAACTGGGGTTTCTCTCTACTACTGGGCTACCTGTGACACAAATCTAAATTGCTGGATTTTCCTTTTTGCCTAGGGCTGCATTTATTGGATGCTACTATACTGAAACAGTTAATTAGCAATAGTTACTGTATTTATTATTTGTTTAAGTTTTCCAACAGAGTTACCATTCTAAATTCTTCTTTTTTGGCTGTATTTTGACTTACAGTGTTTAAATATGATTTTGCTTAACATTGAGTGGTTTGACTTGTCACATTGCATCTAGAACTTCACATTTGCCTTTAAAAAAAGCCCAAAATGTTAGGTTCTAGTCTATCTTCTTAAAATATCTTGAGGAAGTCTGGTCCATAACAAACTGGTGGCTCTTGTAAGGATTAAATTCTATTGTTCCAAATTGGGTTTATGATTATTGGGCTCAAAGGCTGCAAGTACTAAGTGTTAGTATCTTTTGTTTAGATCATCATAGAATCCCTACAGTGTGGAATCAGGCCCTTCAGCCCAACAAGTCCACACTGGCTCTCAGAGCATTGCACCTGGACCTATCCCCCTTTAGCTAGATTAGATTAGATTAGAGATTAAACTCTCCTAATCCAGGCATCTCTGAACGCGACTGGTAATTTAGCATAGCCAATCCACCTAATCTGCACATCTTTGGACTATGGGAGGAAACCCAGGCAGACACGGGGAGAATGTACAAACTCCACACAGACAGTTGCCTGATGGTGGAGTTGAATGCAGGTCCCTGTTGCTGTGAGGCAGCAGTGCTAACCACTGAGCCACCATGCCACCCTTTAGGATGTTGAATTCAGTTGGTTTAAACACAGTGTGCCTTGTGTAGTAATGGCTTTCAGTCACTAGGGCAAATAATTGCAGCAATTATGTAGCATTTACAAATGCTCAGAATGCTATGGGAGTAGTTGGAAATGGCTAAACTTCAATTACAAATGAAATGGCTTGAATTTGAGACAATGGTAAGGCAACAAGAAAGATAAGGAATAGCCCTAGCAGATGTAAAAGAAAGAGAAAAGGAAATGAAACAGTTTGAATTATAACCAAAAGTAGGACCGAAAGGAAAGAATAGCCCTGGCAGAGGAAAAAGAAGAGGACAGGAAGGCCCTAACAGAAGAAAAGCAGAAAGAGTGCTGCTTGGCCTGCTGTGTTCATCCAGCTTAACACTATGTTGTCTCAGAAAGAGAGTGAGCTTGAACTTCACAAGTTGGCAATTAAAGAGGAACGTCAACTTGAAAGGGCAGTGGTGAAGGTAGAAGGTAGACTTAGTGAGGAAGATGGTAATGATGAACAAACTCATAGTAGCCAAAGGCCAGGTTAATATGTCCAAGCATTGCCTAAGATAGACAAGAAGGATGTAGAAGACCAGACAAATGAAGTGCCAGTGACTATGTGGGAATTGTTGATCCCTATAAAGTTGGTAGGTAGAGCTAGTGAGGTATTTGCATCATTATCAGAGGAGGAGGTATCCGAGCAGTATAATGAGGTGAAAAATGCCCTCTTAAGTACATATGAGTTAGTATGAGAAGCCTACAGACAATGTTTCAGGAATCTGAGGAGGGAACCTGTTCAAATGTACATTGAGTTTTAACAGATTAAACAAAGTAATTTTTGTAGGTGGATAAGGGCATTGAAAATAGATCCAACATATGACACTCTTAGAGAGATGATTGTTTTGGAGAAGTTCTAAAATTCACTTCCTAAAGTATTGAGAATTCATGTGGAAGAGCAGAGAGTTAAGACTGCAAGATTAGCAGCAGATGTGGCAAATAATTATGAGTTCATTAAGTAAAGTTTGGCTTCCAAAATCTATTTCAGCCCGCAAAATAGTGGAAAAGAGAAATCCCCAGGTGGTGAGGGAAAAAGAGAGCTTACTGAAGATAATTGTTTACCACAGGATAGAAAGGAAACCCATGACATGGTAAGAGAAGTAAAAACGCTTCACTACAATAAAGTAGGCCACATGAAGTCGCAGTGTTGGTGGTTTAGAAAAAGCAGTGGGAAGACAGATGTGGGAAAACGGGATAAGCCAGTGAATTTTGTTGAAGTGGTAAAGGAGGGTGGCACGGTGGTTAGCACTGCTGCTCACAGCACCAGGGTCTTGGGATCGATTCCACCCTTGGGTGACTGTCTGTGTGATGTTTGCAAATTCTCCTTGTGTCTGCATGGGTTTACTCTGAGTGCTCTGGTTTCCTCCGACAGTTCAAAGATATGCAGGCTAGGTAGATTGGCCATGCTAAATGGAAGGAGCTGAAGAAAGGGCTTAGGAGAGTTAAAAGGGGGTATGAGAAAACCTTGGTGGATACGATCAAGGAAAATTCCAAGGCTTTTTACACGTATGTGCAGAACAAGAGAATGACCAGAGAAAGTGTAGGGCTGATCAGGGAATGTAAAGGGAATTTGTACACAAAGCCTAAAGAGATAGGAGAGGTTCTTAATGAATACTTTTCTTCAGTATTCACAACTGAGAGGGATCTAAGTGTAGAAGAGGACGTTATGAAACAAGCAGGTAGGCTAGAGGAAGTTGATGTTAGTAAAGAAGATGTGCTAGGAATTCTGAGGAAGTTGAAGATAGATAAGTCCCCCGGGCCTGATGGGATTTTTTAAGGATTCTATGGGAAGCGAGGGTTGAGATTGCAGGGCCTTTGGCGATGATCTTTTCATCCTCACTGTCTACGGGTATAGTGCCAGAAGATTGAAAAGATGCAAAAAAGGGAACAGGGATATCCCTGAAAATTACAGTTAGTCTTACGTCAGTGGTGGGTGAATTATTGGAAAGGGCTCTGAGAAGTAGGATTTATGATCACTTGGAAAGGCACAGTTTGATTCATGATAGTCAGCATGGATTTGTGAGGGGTAGATCATGCCTCACAAACCTTATTGCATTCTTAGAAGAGGTGACCAAACACGTGGATGAAGGTGGAGCAGTGGATGTGGTATACATGGATCTAAGTAAGGCGTTTGATGAAGTTCCCCATGGTGGGCTAATGCAGAAGGTAAGGAGGCATGGGATAGGGAAAATGTGGCAGATTGAATTCAGAATTGGCTGGCCCTTAGAAGACAAAGGGTGGTAGTGGACTGAAAATATTCAACATGGTGCTCAATTAGGAGTAGTGTATGACAAGGATCTGCGCTGCGTCCTCTTCTATTTGTCATTTTTGTAAATGATTTAGATGAAGGAGTGGAAGGATTGATTAACAAGTCCACGTATGATACAAAGGTCACGCTGTGGACAGTGCAGACAGCTGTTCTAGGTTACAAAGATAGGATGCAGAGCTGGGTTGAGAAGTAGCAGATGGAGCTGAACCACGAAAAGTGTGAGGCAATTCATTTTGGAAGGACAAACTTGAAAGCAGAATACAGAGTTAACGGAAAGATATTTGGCAGTGTGGAAGAGCAGAGGGATCTTGGGATTCATGTTCACAGTTCCTTGAAAGCTGCCACCCAGGTGGATAAGAAGGCATATGGTGTGTTAGCTTTCATTAATAGAGGGATTGAGTTCAAGAGCTGCGAAGTTATGCTCCAGCTTGATACAAAAGCCTGGCTCGGCCACATCTGGAGTCTTGTGTCCAGTTCTGGTCACCACATTACAGGAAAGATGTTGGAGGCATTGGAAAAGGTGCAGAGGAGATTTACCAGTATAGTAGGAACTGCAGATGCAGGAGAATCTGAGATTACAAGGTGTGGAGCTGGATGAACACAGCAGGCCAAGCAGTATCTGAGGGGCAGGAAGGCTGACGTTTCGGGCCTAGACCCTTCTTCAGAAATGGGGGAGGAGAAGGGGGTTCTGAAATAAATAGGGAGAGAAGGGGAGGTGGATAGAAGATGGATAGAGGAGAAGATAGTTGGAGAGGAGGCAGATGGGGCTGGAGCCAGTAAAGGTGAGTGTAGGTGGGGAGGTAGGGAAGAGATAGGTCAGTCCAGGGAGGGTGGACAGATCAAGGGGATGGGATGAGGTTAGTAGGTAGAGGATAGGGGTGGGGCTTGAGATGGGAGTAGGGGATAGGTGGGAGGAAGGACAGGTTAGGGAGGTGGGGACGAGCTTGGTTGTTCTGGCATGTGGCAATGGGAAGGGAGATTTTGAAGCTTGTGAAGTTTGGACCTCTCTGTCTCCATCTCTGGCAACCACCTAAAAACCGATATCCATTTCAAGCCCACCAACCCCCACAGCTAGCTAGAATACACCTCCCCCCACCCACCTTCCTGCAAAAATGCCATCCCCTATTCCCAATTCATTCGCCTTTGGGTGGGATTTTCTGAGGGTCAGTGTGGGCTTGTTGGGCTGAACGGCCTGTTTTCACACTGTAGGATTACAAAATTACAAAGGAAGGTACAACCTGATCAGAGATAGTAGGAACTGCCGATGTTGGAGTCTGAGATAACAAGGTGTAGAGCTGGATGAACACAGCAGACAGCATCAGAGGAGCAGAAAAGCTGACATTTTGGTTCTGGACCCTTTTTCAGAAATGAGGGAGGGGAAGGGGAAGAGGGCTCTGAAACAAATAGAGAATGGGGGGGTGCAGTGATAGCAGGTAGACAGTGGAGTGGATAGGTGAGAGACAAGATGGACCGGTGAAGGAGGTGGGAATGAGAGGGGTGCCCGGTCTTGGGATGAGGTCAGGAGTGGAGAGATTTTGAAGCTAGTAAAGTCCACATTGAGATGATAGTGTTGTAGGCTTCCAAAGTGGAATAAGGGTTGTTCCTCCAGTGGCGTCATTGTGGCACTGGAAGAGGCCTTGGATGGACATGTCATTCAGGGAGTGGGAGGGGGAGTTGAAGTGGTTCACGACTGGGAACTGGACTGAGTTTGTCGTGAACTGAGCGTAGGTGTTCCACAAAGCGGCCTCCGAGCGTCCACTTGTTCTCCCTGATGTAGAGAAAGCCACATCAGGAACAGTGGATACAATAGACCACATTAGTGGATGTGCAGGTGAACATCTGTTTAATGTGAAAGGTTTATTGGTGCCTTGAATGGAGGTGAGTGGAGGGAGGTGTAGGGGCAGGTATAGCACTTCCTGTGGTTACAGGGAAAGGTGCTGGTGATGGTGGGGTGAGTGGGGAGTGTGGTGTGGATGAGGGAGTCATGGAGAGAGTGGTCTCTCTCGAAGGCAGATAAGAGTGGGGAGGGAAATATATCCTTGGTGCTGGAGTCCAATTGCAGGTGGTGGAGAATAATGCATTGAATCTGCAGGTTAATGGGGCGATTCATGAGGACAAGGGGAATTCTGTCTTTGTTTTTATTGTGGAGATGGGGTGTGAGGGTTGAGGTGCAGGAAATGCAAGAAATGTGGTCGAAGGTGTTTTCGACCTCTGTCAGGGGGAAATTGTGGCCCTTGAAAAACAAGGACATCTGGGATGTTCGGGAGTGGAACTCCTCATCTTGGGAGCATCTGCAGCGGAGGCGGAGGAATTGGGAATAGGGGATCGCATTCTTGCAGGAAAGTGGATGAGAGGTGGTATAGTCCAGGTAGCTGAGGGAGTCAGTGGGCTTGAAATAGATATCAGTTTCGAGGTGGTCACCAGAGATGGAAACAGAGAGGTCCAGGAAGGAGAGGGAGGTATCAGAGATGGTCCAGGTAAACTTGACGTTGGGGTGAAAGGTGTTAGTAAAGTTGATGAGTAGTTGACTAGTAAAGTTGTGAGCATGAGGCGGCACTAATACAGTCATCAATGTAATGGAAGAGGTGGGGGATGGGGCCAGTGTAGCTGTGGAAGAGGGACTGTTCCATGCATCCTGCAAAGAGGCAGGCATAGCTTGGGCCCATGCGCGTTCCCATGGCCACCCCCTTTGTCTATAGGAAGTAGGAGGAGTTGAAGGAGAAGTTGTTAAGGGTAAGGACAAGTTCAGCTAAGTGGATTGGGGTGTTGGTGGAGGGGGAACTGGTTGGGCCTGCGGGAGAAGAAGAAGCGGAGGGCCTTTAGGCCATCTGCATGGGGAATGCAAGTATACAGGGATTGGACGTCTATAGTGAAGATAAGGTGTTGGGGACCAGGGAATCAGTATTTTTGGAGGAGGTGGAGGGTGTGGGTGATGTCCCAGACATAGGTGAGGAGTTCCTGGACTGGGGAGGGAGGTGGAGAAAATAGAGTCAAGATAAGTGGAGGTAAGTTCAGTGGGGCAGGACCAGGCAGAGACAATGTGTCAGCCAGCGCAGTTGGGTTTGTGGATTATGAACCTGATCAGGTGTTGGTTGAAAAGAAAGTTCCTTTTAAAGAATTTACTCGCATAGGCCAGGAGAAACCAGGTAAAGAAATTAAAATTTTAAGAGATATGAGAAAATGTCAATCTTTGATGGTGAGATATGGGGAGATAAGTAATTCAGAAGGAGCATTACCAGAAAAGGTGGCAATATGTGGAATTTATGGTGAGATGAAAAGTTCTCCATCATGTAGAGTGAGGTTGGAGTATCCAGTGAAAAATGGAGCCGTGGTGGTAGGAGCACTGGAGGAACTCTTGGCTCCAGGAATACAATTTTTCCCTGATAATGATATATCTGGATCACAGGTGGGAGTGGTGCCTACTGTGGTTGAAAAGTCAGTGGAAAATCAGGCAACTGAGATATTATAGGAAGTGTATCCTGAGAATTTTCCTGACACTGTGGTAACAAGGTCACAAAGCCATCAGTTGAAGCAGAAGAAGAAATCAAAGAATAAAGAGAAGGAAGTTGAAGAACAATTATCAGAGACCATGTCTGACTGAATAGTTAAGAAAAGAACAAGAACAGGTGGAGGATAAAATGGATATTTTTAGCTCAGAGAAATTAATTGAATTGCAACAGAAAGCTGAAAAACTAAGCCATTAATATCGAAAAACTTATACAGAAGAAGAATCTGAGTGTATCCCAGAATGCTACAGTCTTAAAAATGACATCCTGATGAGAAAATGGAGACTATCACATATTCAAACGGATGAGAAATGGGCATAAGTTCATCAAGTTGTATTATCGGAGAGTTATGGAGAGGATGTGTTGTCGGTAGCTCATGAATTATCAGTAAGTCATCATTTGTGAATAAAGAAAAGTCAAGCCAAAATACAAAAACATTTTTATTGGCCTGGACTGCATAGTTATAGTTGAATTTTGCTGGACATGTTGTACGTGTCAGGTACTTGGAAAACCTCAGCAATAAAATCAGGATATTTAATACAGATAGTAAGAACTGTTGATGCTGGAGTCAGAGATAACACAGTGTGAAGCTGGAGGAGCACAGCAGGCCAGGCAGATTCAGAGGAACAGGAAAGTTGACGTTTCGGGTAAGGTCCTGACCCAAAACGTCAACTCATAATGACCATAAGGGATGTCTCTACTAGATTTTCAGAAGCCATTCCATTACAGAGTATCATAGTTAAAAGGGTTGCAGAAGAGTTACACAAATTTTTCACTAGCTACGGCCTACCCAGAGACACAATCAGATCAAATTTTACTTCAAGATTATTCAAGGAAGCTATGGATAGTTTAGGAATAAAACAATTCAAATTCACTGTGCACAATCCAGAATCACTGGGAGCATTAGAACAGTGATATCAAACTTTAAAGACCATGTTGAGGGCTTATTGTCAAGACTATCCATTTGCAGTTTTTGTAATTCGGGGTGAATTTACTAAATTCAGTCCATTTGAATTAGTCTTTGCACATGAGGTAAGCGAACCACAAAAATCAATTAAGGAGAAATTGGTGAGTCAGAGTTCAGGGACAACATGTTTGGACCATGTGTCAAATTTTAGGGAGTGTTTAAATATAATAGGTGAATTGGTTAGATAGCATCTAAAAGTAGCACAGCATATGATGAAACAGGAAGTAGGCAAGAAATCAAACACTCACAATTTCATGAGTGGAGATAAAGTGTTAGTGTTATTTCCAGCGACAGATGATTCTTTAAAAGCAAGGTTTAGTGGACGTTATCTAATTGAAAAGAAAGAGTGAGGTGAATTATTTGGTAATAATGCCGGATTGAAAGAAATGTCATGGAGTGTGTTGTGTGAATATGCTCGAAATATATTTTGAAAGGGAAGGAAAGCAGAAGGAGAATATGTTACTGGCTACAACACAAAGTGAAGAACCAAGTGCAGAGGATTCTGAACTGGACATTCCTCAATTTGAGTTGGACAACAAGGAAGATCTGAAAAATTGGGATGAATTATTGAGTTATTACAGTCAGGTAGAATAAGATGGGAAGTATTAATCTAATTGTGCATGACATTGTTGTAGGAAATGCATTTCCAATTAAGCAACATCGCCTCTAAAGCTGACAAAAAGAGATTGAATGCATGCTCCAAGCAAATATAAAGTAAGTTGCAGCGACTGAAGCTTAAATTTCAAAGTTGGAATTACTCAGAAATTAGACAACATAATTGCCGATGAGGTATTGTGAGTTTGATAAAGGAAGGCAGAGGCGTTCGCTGATGGGAATGAACATAATGAAACAGGCAGTAGTAGTGAATGATTGAATGCTTAAAGTCAGTGTAATGTATATTTATTCTGGTATACTAATAGAATAAGACTAAGGGTTTTTTAAAAATGAAGCTATCTTTGCAAATTGATGGTTCATGTTTTTTTAATGGGGGAGGGTGTGACAATGCTGTCACTTTAAGCATTTATTTTGTTCTATTTTTGAAAAGAGGTTGTAAGGCAGAAGAAAGTTGGAACAATGGAGGCAGCCTGGCTGGGTGTGACCAACTCTCACAGATTGGTTTTCCTTTTAGTTTTGTGGGTTAGCTTTAAGCAGTTGCTGTTGTGGGCTGGAAGAAGTTGAAGCTATCTTTTCTCTCCTATGGTTACAGTTAGAAACTGGGGTTTCTCCCTACTGCTGGGATACCTATGACACAAATCTACTTTCCTGAATTTTCCTTTTTGCCAAGGGGTGTGCGTAAGGAATGTTACTATATTGCAGCTATACAGGGCCCTGGTGAAACTGCACCTGGAGCATTGTGTGCAGTTTTGGTCTCCAAATTTGAGGAAGGACATTCTTGCTATTGAGGGAGTGAAGCATAGGTTCATGAGGTCAATTCCCAGAATGGCGGGACTATCATATGTTGAAAAATTGGAGTGACTGGGCTTGTATGCGCTTGAGTTTAGAAGGATGAGGGGGGATCTGATTGAGACGTACAAGATTATTAAGGGATTGGACACTGTGGAGGCAGGAAGCATGTTTCTGCTGATGGGTGAGTCGAGAACCTGAGGACACAGTTTAAAAATAAGGGGTAGGCCATTTAGAACAGAGTTGAGGAAAAACTTCTTCACCCAGAGAGTGGTGGATATATGGAATATTCTGCCCCAGAAGGCAGTGGAGGCCAACTCTCTGGATGCTTTCAAGAAAGAGACAGACAGAGCTCTTAAAGATAGCAGAATCAAGGGTTATGAGGATAAGGCAGGAACAGGATACTGATTGTGGATGATCAGCCATGATCATAATGAATGGTGGTGGTGGCTCGAAGGGCCGAATGGCCTACTCCTGCACCTATTGTCTATTGAAACAGTTAATTAGTAATAGTTACTGTCTCTGTTGTTCGGTTAGGCTTTCCAACAGAATTGTTACTCTAAACTTCTCTTTCTTTGCTTATGTTTTAACAATGTTTTTAAATGAATTGTTTAACTTTGTATTGTTTGACCAGTCGCATTGCATTGGGAACATGGCACTTCACTTTTGCCTTTAAAATAAGAAAAACTTAAGTGTCTGGGCTACCTTCTTAAAATATTTTGAGCGGGCCTGTTCTGGCCCATAACAAAGTAGTTGGGACAAGATTCATTAGATATATTCAAGAGGGAGCTGGGATGTTGCCTTTATGGCTAAGGAATATGGAGAGAAAGCAGGAGTGTGATGCTGAAATGATCATATTGAATGGTGGCGCCGGCTGGAAGGGCCAAATGGCCTACTCCTGCAGCTATTTTCTGTGTTCTGTGTTCCTGTGCCCTTTTTTTTCTCAATCGTTTGTTCAAACATTGTCTCTGATAAATGAATCTCAACTTCCTTATCTTTAGTTTTTAACTTCTCCTTCTGCTTCAACCTATAGCTTTGTGACCCTATTACTACACAGTCAGGAAAAATCCCAGGATATACTTCCTGTAATACCTCAGTTGCCTGATTTTCCACTGCATTTTCAACTACAGTCAGCATCATCGAGCACAGATATTCACAATTTGTATAAATGACCTGGATGAGAGAACCAAATGAACTCTTTCCATGTTTGCTAATGACACAAAACTAGGTAGGATTTTGAGGAGGCTGCAAGGTGTTTTCAGCAAATTGATGGAGTGGTCAAATCAATGGCAAATGTAGTACAATGTGGATTAATGTGAAGTTATACATTTCAGTGCAAAAAACAGAAAGGAAAAGTATTATTTAAATGGTGATATATTGGGAAGTGTGGATGTATAAAGGGATTTAATTGTCCTTGTACACTGGCCAATGAAAATAAACAGGCAGGTGCAACAAGTAATTTGGAAGGCAAGTGTTATGTTGGCCTTCATTGCAAGAGGATTTGAGTTCAAAAGTAGGGATGTCTTATTGTAGTTGTACAGGGTCTTGGTGAGATTGCACTTGGAGTATTGCATGCAGTTTTGATCTCACTTCATAAGAAAGGAGACACATACCATACACATGCAGTGGGGAGTACCTAATCACTGCATTCCACAGGCTGATGAATTAAGTTGTAGTTTAAGTGTCTAAACGTGTAGTTCACTTAAACAGTGTTGTAGCATACAATGACAAGGTGCAGGCCTCTGAAATCTATATGTAAGAGCAACTTCCTGAACTGGATATCAATGCCATGATCGGTGATCGCACACCAATGTGTAGAATGTTGCAATGGCTGTGCAACTTAGGGGTAATGTTGTTGGTGACACATGGAAGGAGCATGCAATGAAATTAGCGGGCCTGTTGAAACAATTACAGTTAGCTGGCTTGGAATGCAACTGGCCAAAAGTAAATTCATAGAAGGGCAACTTACCCAGGATATAACATAGATCAAGGACAAATGTTGCCAAGAATAGCAAAAGTGATCAAAATTTCTTCCTAAAGCTAACTAAAAAATCATGAGATTTTTAGTAACCTGAGGGTCTGATTGGAAATTAATGTCTAATCTCAGTTGCAAATTTGGGACAGAAACAGGCAAACCAGGGTGCAAAAGCAAAAATAGTGAGAAGGCAGAATTAGTGTACAAGCCCAAAGATCACTGAAGGTATCAGCACAGGTAGCCAGGTGAAGAGAGCATACAGGATGCTTGCCCTCATTAGCCAAGGTGTAGAATACAGAAACAAGAACGTTTATTACAACTTTATAAAACATTGGTCAGGCCACAGAGGGAAAACTGTATATGCAGTTCTGGTCACTACACAATTGAAAGGACATGATGACACTGGAGAAGGTGCAGAGGAGATTCACCAGGATGTTGCCTGGGATGGAAAGGCTCAGTTTATGATGAGAGACTGGGTTGGCTGTGATTTGTTTCTCTTAGAGCAGAAGAGGCTGAGGGAACATCTGATTGAGGTATACAAAATCATGGGTGCCATAGATAATGTGGTAGCTGTCTTCACAGTGTGTGTTACCAGCAGCATACCAAACTCAGTCAGAGGGCAGAGGTGTGAGTGTCGCGACCATCACTAAAGAGAAGGGGTAGAGGAACTGCAGATGCTGGAGAGTCTGAGATAACAAGGTGAAGAGCTGGATGAACATAGCAGGCCAAGCAGCATCAGAGGAGCAAGAAAGCTGATGTTTCGATGATGTTTCATTTCTCTGAAGAAGGGTCCAGGCCCAAAACATCAGTTTTCCTGCTCCTCTGATGCTGCTTGACCTGTCGTGTTCATCCAACCTTGTTAACTAAAGTGAAGGCGCTGGGGGTGCAGAAAGGTGGGAAGGAGATCAATCACCCAGAGCTAATGGTATTGTTGCTAATTTTTCAGATGGCACAAAGATAGATGGTGGAAGCAAGGAGGCTGCAGAAGGACTTGGGAGGGCTAAGAATGGAAGACGGCATACAATGTGAGAAAATGTGAGGTCATTGTTTTCATTTCTGGTTGCAGCAGCAGCGCGAACGGGAGCCTGTCGGGAAGCCAGTGAGTCACCGTTTTTCAACCTTTAAAAAGCTTACCTCGTGAATAGACGGAGATACGCTGAGCAGGAGCTGACACGGGACTGGTGAGTGAGTGAGTGAGGTAATATATTTGTGTGGTTGCGTTACCCGAAACACTACACGAGTAGTGTCTCCCACCCATCCTCCTCCTTCAACCAAAAAAAAGGTTGTGCGTGCCTGATTGGTAAGGTAACAAGTTTATTTTTTATTCTTTATTTTTTAAGTCTTGGGAATTTAGAATAATGGGAACGGAGGTCAGGGCAGTTGAATGTTCCTCCTGCAGAATGTGGGAGGTAAGGGTCACCACTAGTGTCCCTGCTGACTACATCTGCAGGAAGTGCACCCAACTCCAGCTCCTTGAAAACCACATTAGGGAACTGGAGCTGGAGCTGGATGAACTTCGGATAATTTGGGAGGCAGAGGGGGTTATTGAGAGGAGTTACAGGGAGGTAGTCACTCCTCAAGTAAAGGAAAAAGGCAGATGGGTTATGGTCAGGGGACGGAAAGGGAACTGGCAGGCAGTGCAGGGATCCCCTGTGGCCATTCCCCTCAACAATAAGTATACCGTTTTGGATACTGTTGCGGGGGACGACTTACCAGGGGAAAGCAGTGGGGCACAGGTCTCTGGCACAGAGTCTGTCCCTGCTGCTCAGAAGGGAAGGGGGAAGAGGAGCAGAGCATTAGTCATTGGGGACTCCATAGTTAGGGTCCAGATAGGAGGTTCTGTGGGGAAGAGAGAGACGGACAGTTGGGGTGTTGCCTGCCAGGTGCCAGGGTGCGTGACGTCTCTGATCGTGTTTTTGGGGTCCTGAAGGGGGAGGGGGAGCAGCCCCAAGTCGTGGTCCACAATGGCACCAACGACATAGGTAGGAAGAGAGATGGGGATTTAAAGCAGAAATTCAGGGAGCTAGGATGGAAGCTGAGAGCTAGGACGAACAGAGTTGTTGTCTCTGGTTTGTTGCCCGTGCCACGTGCTAGTGAGGCAAGGAATACGGAGAGAGAGGAGTTGAACACGTGACTACAGGAATGGTGCAGGAGGGAGCGTTTTAGATTCTTGGATAACTGGGGCTCTTTCTGGGGTAGGTGGGACCTCTACAAGCAAGGTGGTCTTCACCTGAACCAGAGGGGTACCGATATCCTGGGGGGGGGAAATTTGCTAAGGCTATTCGGGTGGGTTTAAACTAATTCAGCGGGGAGATGGGCACCAAAACTGTAGTTCGAGTATAGAAAAGGTTGAGAGTAGGGTGGTCCAAAATAAAGTTTCAGGGAAGCAAGATGGCACCGGCAAGCAAGAAGTTGGTTTGAAGTGTATCTACTTCAATGCCAGGAGCATCTGGAATAAGGTGGGTGAACTTGCAGTATGGGCGGGTACCTGGGACTTCGATGTTGTGGCCATTTTGGAGACATGGATAGAGCAGGGACAGGAATGGTTGTTGCAGGTTCTGGGATTTAGATGTTTCAGTAAGAACAGAGAAGATGGTAAAAGGGGCGGAGGTGTGGCATTGTTGGTCAGGGACAGTATTACAGTTGCAGAAAAGATGTTTGGGGACTTGTCAACTGAGGTAGTATGGGCTGAGGTTAGAAACAGGAAAGGAGAGGTCACCCTGTTGTGAGTTTTCTATAGGCCTCTGAATAGTTCCAGAGATGTCGAGGATAGGATAGCAAAGATGATTCTCGATAGGAGAGAGAGAGACAGGGTAGTTGTCGTGGGGGACTTCAACTTTCCAAATATTGACTGAGAACACTATAGTTCGATTATTATAGATGGGTCAGTTTTTGTCCAGTGTGTGCAGGAGGGCTTCCTGACAAGTATGTAGATAGGCCAACAAGGGGCGAAGCCACATTAGATTTGGTACTGGGTAATGAGCCTGGCCAGGTGTTAGATTTGGAAGTAGGTGAGCACTTTGGTGATAGCGATCACAATTCTGTTATGTTTACTTTAGTGATGGAAAGGGATAGGTGTATACCACTGGGCAAGAGTTAAAGCTGGGGGAAAGGCAATTACAATAAGATTAGGCAAGATTTAGGGACCATAGGATGGGGAAAGAAACTGCAGGGGATGGGCACATTAGAAATGTGGAGGTTATTCAAGGAAAAGCTCCTGTGTGTCCTAGATAAGTATGTACCTGTCAGGCAGGGAGGAAGCTGTAGAGTGCAGGAGCCGTGGTTTACAAAGGAGGTGGAATCTCTGGTCAAGAGGAAGAAGAAGGCTTATGTTAGGATGAGATGTTTAGGCTCAGTTAGGGCACTTGTGGGCTACGAGGTAGCCAGGAAAGACCTAAAGAGAGAGCTCAGAAGAGCCAGGAGAAAACATGAGAAGTTGTTGGCGGATAGAATCAGGGTAAACCCTAAGGCTTTCTATAGGTATTTAAGGAATAAAAGAATGACGAAAGTAAGATTAGGCCCAATCAAGGATAGTAGTGGTAAGTTGTGTGTGGAGTCAGATGAGATAGGGGAAATGCTAAATGAATATTTTTCAACAGTATTCACTCTAGAAAACGACAATGTTGTCGAGGAGAATACTGACTAGGTGGGATTGAGGTTCACAAGGAAGAGGTATTAGAAATCCTACAGAGTGTGAAGATAGATAAGTCTCCTCTGCCGAATGGGATTTATCCTCGGACCCTCTGGGAAGCCAGGGAGGAGAATGCCGAGACTTTGGCATTGATCTTTAATTCATCATTGTCCACAGGAATAGTGCCAGATGACTGGAGGATAGCAAATGTGGTTCCCCTGTTCAAGAAGGGGCGTAGAGACAACACTGGTAATTAAAGACCAGTGAGCCTTACCTCAGTTGTTGGTAAAGTGTTGGAAAAGGTTATAAGGGATAGGATTTATAATCATCTAGAAAAGAATAAATTGATTCGGGATAGTCAGCACGGTTTTGTGAAGGGAAGGTCGTGCCTCATAAACCTTAAAGAGTTCTTTGAGAAGGTGACCAAACAGGTCGATGAGAGTAAACCGGTTGATGTGGTGTATATGGATTTCAGCAAGGCGTTCAATAAAGTTCCCCACAATAGGCTGTTGTACAAAATGCGGAGGAATGGAATTGTGGGAGATATAGCAGTTTGGATCAGAAATTGGCTTGCTGAAAGAAGTGGTAGTTGATGGGAAATGTTCATCCTGGAGACCAGTTACTGGTAGTGTACCGCAAGGGTCGGTGTTGGGTCCACTGCTGTTTGTCATTTTTATACAGGACCTGGATGAGGGCGTAGAAGGATGGGTTTGTAAATTTGCAGACGACACTAAGGTTGGTGGAGTTGTGGATAGTGACGAAGGATGCTGTAGGTTGCAGAGAGACATAGATAAGCTGCAGAGCTGGGCTGAGAGGTGGCAAATGGAGTTTAATGCAGACAAGTGTGAAGTGATGCACTTTGGTAGGAGTAACCGGAAGGCAAAGTATTAGGCTAATGCTAAGATTCTTAGCAGTGTGGATGAGCAAAGAGATCTCGGTGTCCATGCACACAGATCCTTGAAAGTTGCCACCCAGGTTGACAGGGCTGTTGAGAAGGCATACAGTGTTTTAGCTTTTATTAATAGAAGGATCGAGTTCCAGAACCAAGAGGTTATGGTGAAGCTGTACAAAACTCTGGTGTGGCCGCACTTGGAGTATTGTGTACAGTTCCGGTCACCGCATTATAAGAAGGATGTGGAAGCTTTGGAAAGGGTGCAGAGGAGATTTACTAGGATGTTGCCTGGTATGGAGGGAAGGTCTTATGAGGAAAGGCTGAGGGACTTGCGGCTGTTTTCATTAGAGAGAAGAAGGTTGAGAGGTGACTTAATTGCAACATATAAAATAATCTGAGGGTTAGGTAGGGTGGATAGGGAGACCCTTTTTCCTAGGATGGTGATGGCGAGCACGAGGGGGCATAGCTTTAAAGTGAGGGGTGAAAGATATAGGACAGATGTCAGAGGTGGTTTCTTTACTCAGAGAGTAGTAAGGGAATGGAACGCTTTGCCTGCAACAGTAGTAGATTCGCCAACTTTAGGTACATTTAAGTCATCATTGGATAAGCATATGGACGTAGATGGAATAGTGTAGGTTAGATGGGCTTCAGGTCGGTATGACAGGTCAGCACAACATCGAGGGCCAAAGGGCCTGTACTGTGCTATAATGTTCTATGTTCTATATGCTTTGGTAGGAAGAATAAAGGGGTATACTACCTTTTAAATGGAGAAACGGTTCAGGAATCTGAAGCACAAAGGGACTTTGGAGTCCTAGTTCAGGATTCTTTTGAGGTTAATGTGCAGTTTTGATGGCAGTTAGGAAGGCAAATGCAATGTTAGCATTCATTTTGAGAGTCAGGATACAACAGCAGAGATGTACTCGTTAGAGTTTAGAAGGATGAGGTGTTAACACAGCGTGGAGCTGGAGGAGCATACAGGTCAGGCAGCAAAGGAGGAGCAGGAGAGTCAATGTTTTGGGTTCACACCCTTCATCAGGATTGCAACAACGTAATCTCTTACTCCAAATTCCTCCTCAAACACCTTTCACCCCAATCTCAAACTCAAGTGGACCATCTCCGATACCTCCTTCCCCTGCCTGGATCTCTTTGTCTCCATCTCCGGTAGCCATCTCAGCAATGACATCTATCTCAAACTCACTGACTCCCATAGCTGCAGTGACTATACCTCCTCTCATCCACCCTCCTGCAAGAATGCGATCCCTTAAGCCCAATTCCTCCACAAATGTAAACCTGAATAGTCAACTTTCCTGCTCCTCTGATACTGCCTGGCCTGCTGAGTTTCTCCAGCTCCACACCATGTTGACTGACACCAGCATCTGCAGTTCTTGTATCTCAGGATGAAGGGTTATCTGATTGAACCTTACAGGAGACTGAGAGGCCTGGATACAATGTATATGGAGAAGACATTTCCACTAATAGGAGACACCATGACCCTTGGGCACAGCTTCGGTGAATGGATGGCCCTTTAAAAACAAGACCGGAAAAATTTCTTCAGTCAGAGTTACCTTGTGAAGCTAATTGCCACAGAATAGGTAGGAGACCAAGTCATTGAGTGTATTTAAAATACAGCTAGATAAATTCTTAATTAGGAAGGGGATCAAAGGTTATGGGGAGAAGGCAAGAGAATGAGGCTGAGAAACATATCAACATAATCAATCAATAATTGAATGGCAGAGCAGACTAATTGAGTAAAATAGCCTAATTCTGTTCCTGTACCTGAAAATACCCAAGAGGACAGCCTCAGCCAGGATCTTGAGCTCATGTACTACGACAGGTGACCCCAGCACACCATCCACACTCACACACGTGCGTACATACACACGCACTTGCACAGACCCTCTCACATGCACGCCCTCTGTCTCTCTCTCTCTCTCTCCCTCTCCCTCTCTCTCTCTCACACACACACACACACACACACACACACACACACACACACACACACACACACGTGCGCGCGCGCGTGTGCGCATACCACTGGGGTGAATTATTTAATCAAAGATATTTGTGTTTTTGCAGATACATTCTATCTTGTTAAAAAACAAACCCAGTCTGATCCCAGGTTAAAACACAAGCAGATTCTAAACAAGACCTCACACCTAAAATGAATGCATTGCCTGACCTGAGATGTCATCTCTTGTATACATTTGATAAAACTTTTAATTTTCTTGGGGCAATGACTTGAAAGGAATTCTGGAATTTGATGTGTCTCCTCTCTAACTGATTAAAGATTCAATAGGAGGTGGTCTGTGAGCCATTTTCAGGTGTTACCTTTCTGTTTATAAATTGTGTCAGTATACCTCATCTTCACACTACACCTGAGGAAAGAGCAGAGCTAAAAAGCTAGTGTTTTCAATTAAAGATCGCGAAGTGTGGAGCTGGATGAACACAGCAGGCCAAGCAGCATCCAGGGTCTATGCCCGAAACATCAGCTTTTGTGCTCCAAAGATGCTGCTTGGTCCACTGTGTTCATACAGTTCCACACTTTGCTATCTCGGATTCTCTAGCACCTGCAGTTCCCATTATCTCTGTTTTCAAATAAATCTGTTGGACTATAAGCTGATGTCATGTGATTTTTGGCCTGACAGCCTAATGTAATGGAAAAACATTTAGAAATACCAGACCTGGTTCTGGGCAACGAGGAGGACCAAGATGATCTTGTGACAGTGGGGTAACATTTAGGAGACAATGATCATTGTATGAGGGGTAATTTTTAGTGAAACATTAACAATTATTAGGGGGTTTGAGAGTGTCAGTGCTGAGAGGCCATTTCTGTTTGTGGGAGAGTCTTGGAAGAGAAGGCATAATTTCAGAGTAATGTCATTTACTTAATGGTGAGATAAGAAGTAATTTATTTGTCAGATGGTAATGAATCTGTGGAATTCTTTACCAGCGCACTGGAAGCTGGGTCATTAAGAATACTCACTGCTGAGATATGGGGATTTTTAATCAGGAAGGGAATCAGGGGTTAAGGCATGAAAGTGGAGTTGAGGATGATCAGTTTAGCCATAATTTCATTGAATGGTACAGTAGATTCGATGGGCCGAATGGTATACTTCTGATCGTATGAAAGATAAGGTTCAGGCAGCAGAATGTAAAACTGCCTTTGAGAAACTGTGAGTAATCCTATTAGTTGAACCAATTTGACCATCTCGTCTTTGCTAAATCTTTTAAAATAGCAGTTGACACGAGTATCTTGAGGTCAGAATAGCTTTGACCTTTCAGATATTTGCCATTTCAATTAAAGTACCTTGTTCACGTTTCCATCTGAACCTGCTGCAATGTTTCATCAACTGTCAGAGTAAGTTGGAGGGATAGCATCTCATTTTCAAGTTAGAGAGTTCACAGCTCTCTGGACTCAACTTCAGGGTATTGTTACCAGATGTGCCTTTAAGAGGGATTTGTTCAGTTCTGTTTCTCTTGAAGAAGTGTATTGTAAACCTGGCATGGAGATGTCTTCTCCATGGAAAGCAGAATAAATAACTTTGGATTTTCTTTAAAAGATTATACAAAAATGCATGAGTGATGGAGTCAAGCACACACAGACCCAGAATTTTAGTTTTTGCTTTCATTTTTGGAAGTTGGGGTTTAAAGCTGCTGCATACAGCTCTCTCTGCTGCTAGATTCATTCTTTCAATTTTTCCTTCTTCTGGACTGAAGGAAATAGCAAATGGGAAAAACTTGCTCAATTTGCATAAAAATAGTTCCTTTGCCAGCCCCTTGAATTTCTGAAGAAGTCATACTGGCCTCAGAACATTAACTCAGTTTCTCTCTGATGCTGCCAGACTTGCTCAGTTTCTCCCACATTTTCTGTTTGTACTTCAACTTCAAGCATCTACAATATTTTACTTTCAAGTGAAAAACTGTCTTCAGAAACATTGAAAAGGACAAATGGAGAATGGAAGATTGAGAATTGGCACATCTATAACCTCAGACTCCTCCTCAAAGAATTCAAAGAAACCAGAAGAAAATTGAAACAAAGCATCTCATTGATGTCAGTAATCTGGACCGCTGCCTGAGCTATGTCTCACAATATTTGAATTGTCTTGTCTCTTTATGTATCTGTGTAAGGAAGTTTTTAGAAGGGGTAAAATTTAAGTTACGAAGAGTTATAAGTTAAAGATTCATGTTTATTTTCTGCCACTGGTTAATATTTGTTTGCAATAACTTCAGTACAGAAACCCATGGAGTGTTTTTCCTTTAAAAAGCAGAAGAACTGCAGATGCTGTAAATCAGGAAGATAAGCAGAAGTTGCTAGAAAAGAACTTGTGAGTAAAGGTCACTGGAACCAAAACATTAACTCAAATTTCTTCTTCACAGATGCTGCCAGACCTGCTGAGTGTTTTCTTTTCACCTGAGTTTGTCAGTCAGGTGGATTGAACATTGAACAGTACAGCACAGGAACAGGCCCTTCAGCCCACCATGTCTGTGCCGATCATGAAGTCGTTCTAAACTAATCCCCTCTGTGGAAAGATGCAACAACAGCTTTGTCGTAGTAGTCACTTTATCTTCCGCAATATTGACTGGGATTCCCTTACAGCAAGAGGCTAAGATGGTGCAGAATTTGTTAAGTACATCCAAGAGGGTTTCTTGAAACAGTATGTGGATAGTCTAGTTGGAGGAGAAGCCGTACTGGATCTTGTATTGGCTAATGAACCTAACCAGGTGACTGACCTTTCAGTAGAAGACCTTTTTGGAAACAGTGATCACAAGTTCTTACGTTTTAAGACAACTGTGCATGAAGATAAATCAGGACCTTGTGGGAATGTACTAAACTGCGGAAGGGCAAATTATATCAGTATTAGGCAGAAGCTACGGAATGTTAATTGGGTGCAGCTATTTTCAGGCAAGTTTGCAATTGACATGTGGGAGTTGTTAAAAGACCTGCTGATCAGAGTTCATGACTGACACGTTCCAGTAAGGAGGAAGGACAAGGGTGGCAAGGTAACTGACCAGTTTGGATAACAGTGGAGGTTGTGAATTTAGTCAAAAGGGAAAAAGAATCATATGTAAGGTTTAGGAAGCTAAAATCAGACAGGACTCATGAGGAGTATAAGGAAAGCAGGAAAGAACTCAAGCAGGGAATTAGGAAAGCAAGAAGGGGCCATGAAATGACCTTGGCAAGCAGGGTTAAAGAGAATCCCAAGGCATTCTAATCATACATTAAAAGCAAGAGGATAAGTAGAGGAAACGTAAGGATAAAGGAAAGAATGTGTTTGGAGGCAGAGGACATGGGCAAGGTCCTAAATGAATACTTTGCATTGGTATCACCCAGGAAAAGGACATGGAGAATAGTGAGATACATGTGGAGCATGCTGATATGTTAGGGCATTTTGAGATCAAGAAAGAAGTGGTGTTGTGTCTCTCGAAGAGGATTAAGGTGGATACATCCCAAGGGCCCAATGGTTATAGAGAGAGGCAACAGAGGAGATTGCTGGGCCAGCAAGGAAACAAAAATCTTGATCAAGGCCCAAGCAGAGTTCTTGGAGGACTGGTGAATAGTTAATATTGCTCCTCAGTTCAAGGGAAGTAGAAAAATTGCAGGAAACTGTAGACTGGTGAGTCTCATAGCAGTGGTTGGGAAGTTATTAGAGAGAATTCTTTGGGACAGGATTTACTCGCATTTGGAAAAACATGGCCTAATTAGGTACAATTAGCTTGGTTTTGTGGGGGAAGATGCCATGTCTTACTAACTTGATGGACTTTTGAGGTGGTGACCAAGGTAATCAATGACAATGGAAAAGTGGATGTTGTCTATGTGCATTTTAGTAAGGCTTTCAGGCGGAGTGGACTTGATGGGCCGAATGGCCTTACTTCCACTCCTATGTCTTATGGTCCCTCATAGTAGGGTCAACCAGAAGATTAAGATATAAGGGATCCTTTGTGGTTTGGTTGCATGGGTTCAGAATTAGCTTGCCCATAGAAGGCAGAGGGTAGTGGTGGAAAAGGGTTTTTCTGGCTGGAGGCCCATGACTAGTGGTATTCTGCAGCTATCTGTACTGGGACTTCTGCTGATGGTGGTATGTATAAATGACCTGGATGAAAATATATATGGGTAGGTTAGTAATTTTGCAGATGATAGAGATCAGTGGAGTTGTGGATAGTGTAGAATGTCATCAAAGGATAAAGCGAGATATAGATCATTTGCAGATATGGGTAGAGAAATGGCAAGTGGAGTTTACTCTAGGCATGAGGTGCTGCATTTTGGGAGATCAAATGTTAAGGAAAAGTACACAGATAATGGCAGAACCTTAAACAGTATTGATGTACAGAGGGATTTTGGAGTTCAAGTCCATAGCTCCCTTAAAGTGCCCATGCAAGTGGTTAGGGTGATAAGGAAGGCATATGACATATTTTAGTTTATTCGTTGGGGAATTGAGTGCTAGAGTCAGGATGTCATGCTGCAGCTTAATTTTCAGGAGGAGAGTGAGAGAGAGAGACAGAGAGCACCAGGAGGCTGCCAGGAAGGTAAGGTTTTTCTCACTTTAAAAAGCTTACCTCGACCGGGAGCGGTCTTCATTTATTTGGGCAGCTGCAGGAGGAAGGGGTTCAGATTTTGGGACATTGGAACCGGTTCTGGGGAAGGTGGGACTATTACAAAATGAACAGTCTACGCCTGGGCCGATTGGAACCAATGTCGTTGGGGTTGCTTTTGCTAATGCTGTGGGGGAGGGTTTGAACTAACGTGGCAGGGGGATGGGAACCAAATATTGGACAGAAAAGAGGTAGTAATGAAAGCTTGTAGGGAACTAGATAATGGAGTCAGTGTGACTAAAGGGAATAGTAGTCGGGGAGCAGATGATGAACACAAAGGGACAGGTGGTCTGAGGTGCATTTGTTTTAATGCGAGAAGTGTAGTAGAAAAGGCAGATGAGCTTAGGGCTTGGATCAGTACCTGGAAGTATGATGATATTGCTATTACTGAGACTTGGTTGAGGGAAGGGCATGATTGGCAACTAGTTGTCCCAGGATATCGCTGCTTCAGGCAGGATAGAGAAGGAGGTAAAAGGGGTGGAGGAGTTGCAATACTGGTCAAAGACGACATCACAGCTGTACTGAAGGAGGGCCCCATGGAGGACTCAAGCAGTGAGGCAATATGGGTAGAACTCAGAAATAGGAAGGATGCAGTAACAATGTTGGGGCTGTACGACAGGCCTCCCAACAGCGAGCATGAGATAGAGGTACAAATATGTAAACAGATAATGGAAAGGTGTAAGAGAAACAGGGTGGTGGTGAAGGGCGATTTTAATTTTCCCAACATTAACTGGGATTCACTCAGTTTTAGGGGTCAAGATGGAGCAGAATTTGTAAGGTGTGTCCAGGAAGGTTTTCTAGAACAATATGTATGTAGTCCACCTCAGGAAGGGGCCATACTGGACCTGGTGTTGGGGAATGAACCCAGGCAGGTGGTTGATATTACAGTAGGGGACTACTTTGGAAATAGCGACCACAATTCCCTAAGTTTTACAACACTCAAGGACAAGGATGGGAGTGGTCCTAAAAGGAAGAGTTCTAAACTGGGGGAAGGCCAACTATACCAAGATTTGGCAGGATCCGGGGAATGTAGATTGGGAGAGACTGTTTGAAGGTAAATCCACATTTGATATGTGGGAGGCTTCGAAACAGCGGTTGATTAGCATGCAGGAGAGACATGTTCCTGTGAAAATGAGGAATAGAAAAGGCAAGATTAGGGAACCATGGATGACAGGTGAAATTGTGAGACTAGCCAAGAGGAAAAAGGAAGCATACATGAAGTCTAGGCAACTGAAGACAGACAAAGCTTTGCAAGAATATCAGGAATGTAGAGCGAATCTGAAATGAGGGATTAAGAGCGCTAAGAGAGGACATGAGATATTGCTGGAAAACATGGTTAGGAAAATCCCAAAGCCTTTTATTCATATATAAAGAGCAAGAGGGTAACTAGAGAAAGGATTGGCCCACTTAAGGACAAAGAAGAAAAGTTATGCGCTGAGTTAGAGAAAATGGGTGACATTCTTAACGAGCACTTTGTATCGGTATTCACCAAGGAGAGGGACATGACAGATGTTGAGATTAGGGATAGATGTTAGCTTACTCAAGGTCAAGTTGGCATTAGGAAGGAGGAAGTGTTGGGTATCCTAAAAGACATTAAGGTGGACAAGTCCCCTGGTCCGGATGGGATCTATCCCAGGTTATTGAGGGAAGCGAGAGGAAATAGCCAGGACCTGGACAGATATCTTTGCAACATCCTTAGACACGGGTGAGGTCCCGGAGGATTGGAGACTTGCTAATGTTGTCCCGTTGTTTAAGAAGGGGAGAAAGGATAATCCAGGTAATTATCGACTGGTGAGCCAGACGTCAGTGGTTGGGAAGCTACTGGAGAAGATACTGAGGGATAGGATCTATTCCTATTCGGAAGAAAATGGGCTGATCAGTGATAGGCAACATGGTTTTGTGCAGGGAAGGTCATGTCTTACCAAATTAACACAATTCTTTGAGGACGTGACAAAGTTGATTGATGAGGGAAAGGCTGTAGATGTCATATACATGGACTTCAGTAAGGCGTTTGATAAGGTTCCCCATGGCAGGCTGATGGAGGAAGTGAAGTCACATGGGGTCCAGGGTGTGCTAGCGAGATGGATGAAAAACTGGCTAGACAACAGGAGAGAAGAGTAGTCGTAGAAGGGAGTTTCTCAAATTGGCGACCTATGACTAATGGTGTTCCACAGGGATCTGTGCCAGGGCCACTGTTGTTTCTGATATACATAAATGATTTGGAGGAAGGTGTAAGTGGTCTGATCAGCAAGTTTGCAGATGATACTAAGATTGGTGGAGTAGCAGATAGTGAAGGGGACTGTCAGAAATTACAGCAGAATATAGATAGACTAGAGAGTTGGGCAGATAAATGGCCGATGGAGTTCAATCCGGGCAAATGCGAGGTGATGCATTTTGGAAGATCTAATTCATGGGCGAACGATACAGTAAATGCAAAAGTCCTAGGGAAAATTGATGAACGGAGAGATCTGGGTGTTCAGGTCCATTGATCCCTGAAGGTGGCAACGCAGGTCAATAGAGTGCTCAAGAAGGCGTACGGCATGCTTTCCTTCATCGGATGGGGTATTGAGTACAAGATTTGGCAGGTCATGTTACAGTTGTATAAGACTTTGGTTCAGCCACATTTAGAGTACTGTGTACAGTTCTGGTTGCCACATTACCAAAAGGATTGTGACAATTTGGAAGGCGTGCAGAGGAGGTTCACCAGGATGTTGCCTGGTATGGAGGGTGCTAGCTATGAAGAACGGTTGAGTCGATTAGGATTATTTTCATTAGAAAGACGGAGATTGAGGGGGGACCTGATTGAGGTCTACAAAATCATGAGGGGTCTAGACAGGGTGGAAAGCAAGAAGCTTTTTCCCCAGAGTGGGGGACTCAATTACTAGGGGTCATGAGTTCAAAGTGAGAGGAGGAAAGTTTAAGAGAGATATGTGTGGCAAGTTCTTTATGCAGAGGGCAGTGGGTGCCTGGAATGCATTGTCAGTGGAAGTGGTAGACACAGGCACGTTAGCGTCTTTTAAGATACATCTGGACAGGTACATGGATGGGCGGGGAGAAAATGGACACAGACCCTTAAAAAATAGATGACAGGTTAGACAGAGGATCTCGATCGGCGCAGGCTTGGAGGGCCGAAGGGCCTGTTCTTGTGCTGTAATTTCCTTTGTTCTTTATAAGTCTTTGGTTAAACCACACTTAAGGGTATTGTGTTCAATTTGGTTGCCACATTAGAGGAAGAATGTGGACGCCTTGGAGAGGGTGCAGAAGAGGTTTACTGGGATGTTGCCTGGATTAGAGGGTATGGGCTATAAGGAGAGGCTAGAAAAACTCAGGCTGTTTTCTCTGGAGCAGTGGAAGCTGACGGGAGACTTTTTTAGAAGTCTATAAAATTATGAGATGAAAAAATAATGTTGACAGTCATAATCTTTTTCCCCACAGTTGAAATATCTAAAACTAGGGGGCATGTGTTTTAGGTGAGAGGGGGCGAGTTCAAAGGAGATAAGTTGGACAATGTGCTGTTAGTGGTGCTGATGGAGGCAGACACAATAGGGTCATTTAAGGATAAGCACACGTGGATGCAAGGAATGAAGGGATGTTGACCATGGGCAGGCAGAAAGGATCAGTTTAATTGGGTATTGTGTTTGGCATATGGTGGGCTGAAGAGCCTGTTCCTGTGCTGTACTGTTCTATGCCTGCATGTGGTCCATATCCCTCTATTTTCTGCCTGTTCAAATACCTTTTAAACTGTGTTAACTTATCTGCTTCTACCACCTGCCTGGCAGCACATTTTTCCAGGCACCTGTGTAAGAAAAACTTGCCCTGCACGTCTCCTTTCTTCTTTCTCCCTCTCACCTAAACATGATGCCCCTTAATACTTGACACTTCCACCCTGGGCTTGAAACCTCACCACATTTGTGATGACTCTGGGAACAGTGCTATCCTAGTGAATCATGATTTTAGCCACTTTCAAAAGTTCCAAACTTCTGCCATGACTCAACTGGGAGGAATGTGCTTTTAAAACACAGCATACAGTTTGACAAGCTGACACAAATGTTGAAATCCCCAATTATCTGCCTGATTGAGAGAAGAGGAAGTGCTGGAGGTCTTAAAAAACATAAAGAAGAATAAAATTATGGCGATCTGATCATGTGTATCCCAGAAAGTTGTGGCAAGTTAGGGAAGAAAGTGTGGGGGCCCTGGCAGAGATATTTGTATCATCTATTGTCACTGGTGAGGTGCTGGAGGAGTGGAGGGTGGCTAATTTTATGCCATTGTTTAAGAAAGGCTGTAAGGAAAAGCCTGGAAACTACAGACCTGCAAGTTTGACATCAGTAAGTTGTTGGAGGGGATTCTGAGAGATAGGATTTACATGTAGTTAGAGAGGCAAGGACTGATTTGGCTCTGTTTGTGGAAATTCAGGTCTCTCAAATTTGAGGTTTTTTTTGAGGACATAACCAAAAAGATTGACAAGGGCAGGCAAGTGGAACTAGTTTAGATTAGGATTATAGTTGGCATGGATGAGTTGGACTGAAGAGTCTGTTTCCATCCTATGTCAGATTAAGGATTATCAATCTACTAAAATGTAACAAGCTCCCCCCTCTCTCCCTCCTGCTCTCACAACCAGTTCCCCAACAACTGTCAAGTTATTAATACGAGTTTGATCATTTGTTTCTGATTGTCTCACACAAAGTCAGCACTGACAGCTCTTCTCCAGAGCCTCATAAAAAAAGTGGCAAAAAAAACAGAAGTTGTAGAATTATGTAGAAAGGTGCATTCATTAACTCACAATTTACATTAATTGTGGGTCTGATAACAAACAAAAATTTGAAATCACTATGTTGTTACTCTGACAGATCCAACCAGTCACCCAAGTGGGCAGCGTAAGATGTCTCAAACATTCCATTGGGAATGGTCTCCAATTGCAGGTGAGTTCAGAAACAGTGCAGAGAGCAACTGCAGTCACACTTTACACAATATGGCCCAGAATTGTGCAGCGCCACTGTAAGCCAAAACAGACCTCGGCAATCGTTAGCCACAGATACAGACCTAGCTTCAGTATCAGTCTCTCGGACAGAAATTAAGGACACAGACAATCGTCTGACAGTAAGAAACAGTTTAACCACAAAATCAGGAATTATCACTGCCAGCATGTTATACAGTCTGAACGAGACCTGGTCCCCGGCGCGGTCCGACGGACCGAGACCTGGTCCCCGGCGCGGTCCGACGGACCGAGACCTGGTCCCCGGCGCGGTCCGACGGACCGAGACCTGGTCCCCGGCGCGGTCCGACGGACCGAGACCTGGTCCCCGGCGCGGTCCGACGGACCGAGACCTGGTCCCCGGCGCGGTCCGAGAGCTGGTCCCTGACACGGTCCGACAGACCGAGAGCTGGTCTTCTACGCGGTTCGACAGACCGACACCTGGTCCCCGACACGGTCCGACAGACCGAGAGCTGGTCTCCTACGCGGTCCGACAGACCGAGTGCTGATCCCCGACGCGGTTCGACAGACCGAGACCTGGTCTCCTACGCGGTCCGACAGACCGAGTGCTGGTCTCCGACGCGGTTCGACAGACCGAGACTGGTGCCCGACGCGGTCCGACAGACCGAGACCTGGTCCCTGACACAGACTGAGATACCGAGAGCTGGTCTCTGTCTCCAATTTTAACAAAGAGGCATTCCAAACAGGATCTGTGGATGGTCCGAGCTGTGCATAATGCTGGATAAGCAGGTGTTTGTGAACAGCACAATTTACTTTTGTACATTTTGGCAGAAGGATCCAGTTAACCCCAATTGTAAAAATATATCTTCTGCCAAACTGGTAAATAATCCATCAATGGACCTGAAAGATAGAAACAGCATCATTTGATCAAAAAATTGCACTTTGTGCTGCCTGACCAATGTCTCTTGTCCCCACCACCGCCAGACATGCTCCTGGGGTGTCCACTACATCCTCAGGCTCATGCCCGAAATATCTGGGGGTCCTGTTTGCTCCCCTATTATCTCCGCGCTGATCCAGAGGTACCGACTGGAAGAGGAGCAATCATACAGGAGAAACATAAGTATACTTACGAGCCAGCAGACTGACTCCAGGAACATAGTCAGTGAGTATCCGGAGCAGGAAGAGGATCTTAGTCCTGGAACGAGAAACACAGCAAGGCAGCTATTAATGTAGATCGATAAACGTCAACAGGCCGCCAGATATCTCCAAGTATCAGAGGGCAATGGTGAGAAGCAACAAGGAGGATTCTGGGAGATATCAGCTCAATTACCATGACTGGTAACATTGTGGGCCGAAAGGCCTGTACTGTGCTGTACTTTTCGTTTTCTATGACTGAGAAGGGGACAGCAGACCTATGCTTGGTTGCTCAGGAAGCAGGTTTGCAGGCTGCATTGGTAGTGCCTGGAGAGACACAAATTACGTATTTTTGCCTGAGCCATCTCCCACTTCATCTGGAGGTCCAAGATGGACCTTGTCCTCAAGGACACCATGTACCAAGCTCTGGATAAGTGGGGAAAGAATGTACCCAATGTTGCCCTCATCCCGATGGCCACCTCTGTGCCTGTATCAAGCTATGTGCAGACACTTGTCTATGCACCGAGCGTGCCTATGTGCTTAGGTTCTACTTGTCCTTGGTGTTATGAGGATGGGTCTGGGGTTGGTGTCAGCGTCACAGACTGCTCCAAGTAACTGGACCATTACCTTTATGGAAAAATGTACAAAGGAAAGCATCTCTGACCACAAGTCCAACAGGAAGTAGTCAGCACATAATGTCCTTGAGATTCTGCCAGATGGGTCCTTGAGTAGACTGGAAAAGACATTTGGCAGAATGTCTCATCACCAGAACTTTCCAACAAGCACCAAGATGTAGCTTGGCTGGTGGTGAGAAGGGCTCTGCTGTGAGTTCCTTTGTGCATACCTGGACTCTCTCCGTCACCACACACTGCCCTCAAAGCAGCTGTGCTGCTGAAGAGACTACCATACATTTTCTTTCGGAATGTGTCTTTGTAAAAAAGGTCTGGAGAGAGATGCAATGGTTTTTGTTGAGGTTCATCCTGAGAAAGTCCAAGGCACATGACTCTGTGGTCCACAAGCTATTGCGTGGGATGCACACCAGGACAAACATTGACTGTGCCTGGAGGATCATCAATTTGATGAAAGACACCCTTAAATCTGCTCAAACCTTGCTGGTCTTGCAGTGTGAAGAGTGGACCTCAACAGGGTATTGTAGACAAGCACATTGCATGGGTCCAAGGCTACGTACTGAGGGACAAGCTAAAGCTTGGGGCAGCTGCCGCCAAGGTGAAATGGAAAAAGACCACAGTTTAAGGTAGAACCAGGGTTGGTTAACTTATCAGACCCTCTCGTTGCCAGAATGCAGAATACTGTTTACATGCAGGAGTAAAAAATGCCTTTGAAATTTTGAAACTGCAGGGAATATCAAATTTGGATATTTGTTTCTCTTTAATATTTTGCGTCTTTGTAGTCTACTCGGAATAGAGAGCAGTAGTGAGAGTTTGGAGTTTGGTAACAAGTGGGTACGGTTGTGCAATATGTTCCCAGATTATTGTCCACAGTTGATTAGGCTCACAGTGGCAGGAGAACCCGGCTCTGTGGAATGCTCCTCCTGCAATATGTGGGAAACCAAGGACATTTCCGGTCTCCACGGTGACCACATCTGCAGGATGTCCGTTCAGCTACAGTTCCCGATTTGCCGCATGGATTGACTGGGGATGTGGATGGATTTCCTTTGGAGCGTCCATTAAGTTGAGAACCTTGTGAATAGCACATTTGGTGAGTTGGTCATACTACCAATAAGGGCTACACAGAGAAGAGTTGGGTGACCACCAAGAAGATAAGAAAGCTTGGGAAGGTAGTGGAGGTGTCCCTGTCTCCGTTGCTTTCTCAAACAAGTACTGTTTGGGTACTGTCGGGGGCATAAACTATCAGGGGAAAGCAGCAGTGGCAACAAGATTGGCAATGCAGGCAGGGTCAAAGCATATGTGAGCAATAGTGATAGGAGACTCTATACACACATAGGAGTACACATAGGCGTTTATGTGGCTGCAAGCAAGACTCCATGATGGTGTTGCCTCTCTTGTGCCAGGGTCAAAGATGTCTTGAAGCAGGCAAAGGATATTCTCAAAAGAGAGGGTGAGCAGCCAGAGGTTCATATTGGCACAAACAAAATACACAGAGGGAGAGATGAGGTACTGCAAAAGGAGCTCAGGGAGATAGACAGAAAATTGAAAAGCAGGACCTCCAATGTTATCTCAGGACTACATTTTTTAAAAATTAGATTTCCTACAGCGTGGGAGCAGACTCTTCGGCCCAACAAGTCCACACTGCCCCTTGAAGCATACCACCCAGACCCATCCCCGTATAACGCACACACCTCTGAACACTACAGGCAATTTAGCATGGCCAATCTACCTAACCTGCACATCTTTGGACTGTGGGAGGAAACCAGAGCACCCGGAGGAAACCCAAGCAGACACGGGGAGAATGTGCAAACTCCACACAGACAGTCGCCCGAGGCGGGAGTTGAACCCGGTCCCTGGTGTTGTGAGGCTGCAGTGCTAACCACTGAGCCACCATATGAACACGTCTTGTTCATATGCCAGTGAAACTAGAAATAGAAATAGTTATAATTAAACACATGGCTAAAGAGCTGGTGTAGGACAGAGGGCTTCAGATATGTGGATCATTCGGATGTCTTTCAGGGGTCTGTACAGGAATGACAGGTGCATCGAAACTGGAGGGGTATCAATATCCTGGCGGGAACGTTTGCTAGTGCCACTTGGGAGGGTTTAAACTAGTGTTGCGGGGAAAGGTCCAGAGCACTAGGGCAACAAGGATAACCAAGGAGGAGTCTGAGACTCCATAAAAGCCGAAAGAACTGCGGATACTGTAAATCAGGAACAAAAACTGAAGTTGCTGGAAAAGCTCAGCTGGTCTGGCAGCATCTTTGAAGAGAAAATCAGAGCGAACATTTCGGGTCCAGGTTCTGAGGAACAGTCACTGGACCTGAAATGTTAACTCTGATTTCTTTCTTCGCAGTTGCTGCCAGGCTTGCTGAGCTTTTCCAGCAACTTCAGTTTTTTGTTGGAGTCTGAGGCTCTGTCCTGTACAGCTAAGAGGAAGAACAAGCTGGAAGGCTGCTGAATTTAGTAGCACTGGCGGTGTTTGTTTTAATGCAAGGAATATGACAGGTAAAAGAGATGAACTAACAGCTCAGATAAATATATATTAGATGATCCTGTGGCTATTACAGAGACTTGATTGAGAGAGGGATAAGATTGTCAGCTTAATGTTCCTGGATTTAGATGTTTCAAATGAGATAGATGTGGGGGAAGTTGTGTTACTGATAAGGCAGAATATCACAGCTGTACTGAGGGAGGACCCTTTGGGTCTCTCATCAGCAATGACATATGGATAGAGCTCAGGAAATCACTTTGATGGGGTTATACAGCAGGCCTCCCAACAGCCAGCAAGGGATAGAGGAACAGAAATGTGGACACATTACGGAAAATGTGAAAACAACAGGGTTGTTGTGGTTAGATAATGGGAACTGCAGATGCTGGAGAATCCAAGATAATAAAGTGTGAAGCTGGATGAACACAGCAGGCCAAGCAGCATCACAGGAGAACAAAAGCTGAAGTTTCGGGCCTAAACCCTTCATCAGAGAGGGGGATGGGGTGAGGGTTCTGGAATAAATAGGGAGAGGGGGGGAGGCGGACCAAAGATGGAGAGAAAAGAAGATAGGTGGAGAGGAGAGTATAGGTGAGGAGGTAGGGAGGGGATAGGTCAGTCCAGGGAAGACGGACAGGTCAAGGAGGTGGGAAGAGGTGAGTAGGTAGGAAATGGAGGTGTGGCTTGAGGCGGGAGGAAGGGATGGGTGAGAGGAAGAACAGGTTAGGGAGGCAGAGACAGGCTGGGCTGGTTTTGGGATGCAGTGGGGAGAGGGGATGAACTTGGCCGGTTTTGGGATGCAGTGGGGGAAGGGGAGATTTTGAAGCTGGTGAAGTCCACATTGATACCATTGGCCTGAAGGGTTCCCAAGCGGAATATGAGTTGCTGTTCCTGCAACCTTCGGGTGGCATCATTGTGGCACTGCAGGAGGCCCATGATGGACATGTCATCTAAAGAATGGGAGGGGGGGTTAAAATGGTTCGCAACGGGGAGGTGCAGTTGTTTATTGCGAACCGAGTGGAGGTGTTCTACAAAGCGGTCCCCAAGCCTCCGCTTGGTTTCCCCAATGTAGAGGAAGAAACACCGGGTACAATGGATACAGTATACCACATTGGCAGATGTGCGGGTGAACCTCTGCTTAATATGGAAAGACATCTTGGGGCCCGGGATGGGGGTGAGGGAGGAGGTGTGGGGGCAAGTGTAGCACTTCTTGCGGTTACAGGCGAAGGTGCCGGGTGTGGTGGGGTTGGAGGGGAGTGTGGAGCGAACAAGGGAGTCACGGAGAGAGTGGTCTCTCCGGAAGGCAGACAAGGGTGGGGATGGAAAAATGTCTTGGGTGGTGGGGTCGGATTGTAGATGGCGGAAGTGTCGGAGGGTGATGCGTTGTATCCGGAGGTTGGTGGGGTGGTGTGTGAGAACGAGGGGGATCCTCTTTGCGCAGTTGTGGCGGATGCGGGGTGTGAGGGATGTGTTGCGGGAAATGAGGGAGACGCGGTCAAGGGCGTTCTCGACCACTGTGGGAGGAATGTTGCGGTCCTTGAACAACTTGGACATCTGGGATGTGCGGGAGTGGAATGCCTCATCCTGGGAGCAGATGCAGCGGAGGCGGAGGAATTGGGAATAGGCTACAGAATTTTTGCAGGAGGGTGGGTGGGAGGAGGTGTATTCTAGGCAGCTGTGGGAGTCAGTGGGCTTGAAATGGACATCAGTTACAAGCTGGTTGCCTGAGATGGAGACTGAGAGGTCCAGAAAGGTGAGTAATGTGTTAGAGATGGCCCAGATGAACTTGAGGTTGGGTTGGAAGGTGTTGGTGAAGTGAATGAACTGTTCGAGCTCCTCTGGGGAGCAAGAGGCGGCGCCGATACAGTCATCAATGTAACGGAGGAAGAGGTGGGGTTTGGGGCCTGTGTCGGTGCGGAAAAGGGACTGTTCCACGTAATCTACGAAGAGGCAGGCATAGCTGGGGCCCATGCAGGTACCCATGGCCACCCCCTTTGTCTGTAGGAAGTGGGAGGAATCGAAAGAGAAGTTGTTGAGGGTGAGGACGAGTTCGGTTAGGCGGATGAGGGTGTCATTGGAGGGGGACTGGTCGGGCCTGTGGGACAGGAAAAGGCGGAGGTCCTTGAGGCCATCTGCATGCGGAATACAGGTGTATAGGGACTGGACGTCCACTGTGAAAATGAGGTGTTGGGGGCCAGGGAATTGGAAGTTCTGGAGGAGGTGGAGGGCGTGGGTGGTGTCACGGACGTAGGTAGGGAGTTCCTGGACCAAAGGGGAGAACATGGAGTCCAGATAGGTGGGGATGAGTTTGGTGGGGTAGGAACAGGCTGAGACAATGGGTCGACCAGGGCAGGCAGGTTTGTGGATTTTGGGGAGGAGATAGAAATGGGCCGTGCGGGGTTGGGGAATAATAAGGTTGGAGGCTGTGGGTGGGAGGTCCCCTGAGGTGATGAGGTCATGAATGGTGTTGGAGATGATGGTTTGGTGCTCGGGGGTGGGGTCATGATCGAGGGGGCGGTAGGTGGTGGAGTCGGAGAGTTGGCGTTTGGATCCGGCGATGTAGAGGTCAGTGCGCCATACTACCACTGTGCCACCCTTGTCTGCGGGTTTGATGGTGAGGTTGGGGTTGGCGCGGAGGGCTGCCCGTTCTGCGGGGGAGAGGTTGGAGTGGGTGAGAGGGGTGGAGAGGTTGAGGCGGTTAATGTCTTGATGGCAGTTGGAGATAAAGAGGTCGAGGGAGGGTAGGAGGCCTGGGGGTGGTGTCCAGGAGGAGGACTTGTGTTGGAGGCGGAGGGTTAGGCTCCCGGCTGAAGTAAGCATGGAGGCGAAGGCGGCGGAAAAACTGCTCTATGTCCAAACGTGACTGGTATTCATTGATGTGTGGTTGTAGGGGGACAAACGTGAGCCCCTTGCTTAGGACTGACCATTCGTTCTCAGTCAGTGGGAGGTCTGGTGGGATGGTGAAGATTCGGCAGCACTCAGTGTGGCTGTCTTCTCTGGGGTTGCTGGCTGTGGAGGTCGTGGGCGGAGCGATGAGGTTGTCGGCTGTGGGCGGGGTTCCGTCGGCGTTGGCCGTGGGCGGGGTTGTTGTGTTTGGTGATTTTAACTTTCCTGTTTGACTGGGACTACCTTAGCACCAATGGCTTGGATTGGGAAGCAGGCGGTTATTAGGGGCGACCAGATTGTTTCTTTAAGACACTGTTTAAATAGTCCAACTAAGGTAGGGACCATATTAGATCTGGCATTGGAGAATCAGCCTAGCCAGATGATTCAAGTTTCAGTGGGGGAGCGCTTCAGGAAAAGCAACTACAAAGGGTGGCAAGATTTAAGAAATTTGGATGACAAGAGAAATTGGAAGACAAGAAAAAGGAAACGTACGTAAGGATTAGGAAACCGAAGACAGACTCAGCCCTCAAAGAATACAAAGATAGTGGGGAAGATACCAGCCAATGTCCTGTATAGGGCTCCATACAGAACGCTGTTTTTGGTAAATAGGGCTCAAGAGGCATCCAGTAAATTGAAGACCTTCTCCAGTGCCCTGCAAAGGGGGTCCCAGCTCCACACCACAGCCCTGAAAACAAAAGTGATCACTCACTCTGAGTAACAGTCGTAGAATGGGGATCGCAGTAAGTAGTATAGTAAGAGGAAGGTCCTTCGACGCAATTCAGCACGTTCACTCTGTCTCATCTCCTTCGGGTCCCGCATTAAACTCAAGCTGTGGGAATACACCAGTTATAAATACAGGACAATAGGTCTGCATAACTCTGATCCCAGCTAACAGGTCTGTGTGCTGGTGTCAGTATAACTGATCCTGGTTAACAGGTGTGTGTTGGTGTCTGTATAATGTGTGCTGGTGTCAGTATAACTCTGATCCTAGTTAACAGGTCTGTGCATTGGTGTTTATATATCTCTGATCCTGGGTCACAAGTTCAGTGCATTATACTTCATTTCCACTCACGCAGTTTGCATGTGGACTTTATATCATGCGTCTGCAACTCACCTTGCAATATCCACAATGCCAGAAAGGAGCCATGGCTTCCAGGATTTCTGTCCCCACATTCCTAATGCCAGCACTGGGAGTTTGGGATAAGGAAAGTATCTCATTCTGGCTTGTTTATACTCAGGTCTGGGAGCAGCGAGGAACGGCCTGTTCATATGTGAACATTACAAGTATGAAATGCCTTTTCCTGTGACTCTGTAATGGATTTGGGAGGCTGAATGACTTCTATTTGTTCTGGTGTTACAGGATTGAGGGTCTGAATGGCCTCTAGCCCTCCCTGTATAACAAGCTTGAGGTGTTGAACTGCCTCCTCCTACCCCTACATAAATATAGAGTAGATGAATAGCTTCCACCTGTTCTTTAGCAGCAAACTCAAGTTTCTAAATGACCACCTCCTGTTCCTGTGCCCTAGTAATCTTTCCTGTACAAAGACTGAGGGATTGAATGGCTTCCTCCTGTTCCTATGCAATTACTGAGGAGCTGAAGGCACTGCAGTGTAAACACGGAAAGGTTGAACAGCCTTCAGGCTCTTTATAGTGTAGGATACAGTGCACCAGTGGGCGGGTGATGTACAGTGACTCGGCCAGAATTTCCTGCTGGGTGAGGATGGTTGGAGGGTGCTGAATTCCTGCCTGTGAACTCCATTGTCTCTGTTCCTCTTGAGGACTGCCCCAGCGACGTAGCTGCAAAGCTGGAGCTGAAAGAGCAATTTCAAGATTACCATTTCCAGTAGAGTCCACACAAACATCTCTAACAGTAAGTGCCAAAGGGTGAGTGCCACCTAGGCAGACAGAGGAGACAACCTCCAAAGGTACAATCTGCACAGAAAACCAGAAAGCTCCAGGTGTTCTGAAAAATGTTTATTTGCTACACTGACTCACTGACAAAGCAGCGTTGGCTCAGTAGTTGTTGACAATGTGGAAGATGGTCTCAGGATACAATCTGATACTGATTAACTGGTATATCGGACAGAGCAGTAGCTGATGGAATTTAAACCTGGTAAGTGCGAGGTGATGCATTTTGCAAAGTCTAATAAGGGAAGGATTTACAAAATGATGCGCAGGTCCCTAAGGGGTACTGAGGAACAAAGGCACCTTGGTGCATAAGCCCTTAAAGGTCCTTAAAGGTGTCAACACAACAGGATGCTGAAGGCAGCATTCAGAATGCTTGACCTCAATTGCCAGGTTGCAAAGTATTGCTACAACTTTATTACACATTGGGTAGGCCACAGATGGAATAGTGTATGTGGTACTGGTCGCCATACTATCGGAAGAACATGATTGCACTGAAGATGGTGCAGAAGAGACTCACCAGGATGTTGCCTGGGATGGAAAGTTTCAGTTACAAGGAGAGACTGGATAGGCAGGTTGTAGAGCTGGATGAACACAGCTGGCCAAGCAGCATCATAGGAGCAGGAAAGCTGATGTTTTGGGCCTAGACCCTTCTTCAGAAACTCAAAACATCAGCTTTCCTGTTCCTATGATGCTACTTGGCCTGTCGTGTTCATTCAGCTCTCTACCTTGTTATCTTGGATTCTCCAGCATACGCAGTTCCTACTATCATTGGATAGGCAGGGTTTGTTTTCCCTGGAGCAAAAGAGGTTGAGGGGTCCCTGAATGAGATGTACAAAATTATGGGAGGCATAGACAAGTTAGATCCTGAAAACTTTTTTTTTCCCCATGGCAGATGTGTCTAAGACCAGGGGGCATAATTTTAAGGTGTAGTAAATAGTTTAGAGGGGATCTGGGGAAAGAGCTGCTTGAGTGTGTGGTGGAGGCAAGATACTCTTGTAACATTTAAGAAATGGACAAGCACTGAAAATGTCAGGGCATTGTAAGCAATAGATGATGGGGATTTGTATAGTTTGGTATTTGTTGGGTGGCAGAGGTGTGGTGGGCCAAATGGCCTGTTTCTCTGCTGTATGACTCTATCATCTCATGACAGGGGGCAGTCCTGGGCTTAATTTTAGGTATCAAAGCTGGGCAAGTGATTGAAATGAAGTGGTTGAGAGCATTTTGCAGACAGTGACCATAACTCCGTCAGATTTATGATTGTTATGAAAACACAAGGAAGGATACGCTTGAAATCAAAGTTCTCAAACAGGTGAAGGCTGGTTTTAATAAAATCATATATGATTTTGTCAAAGTAGACTGGGAGCAGGTACTTTTAGATAAAAGTCTCAGAATCGTGGGATGCATTTCAGAAGGAAATATGGAGAGTGCAACTTATTCCAAAAGGGTGAGGCCAGTAAATCCTGCAAACCATGTGATCCCAGACCCACAGCAATGTGATTGACTCTCAACTGCCCTTTGAAATAGCCTACCAAGCCATTCAGTTTTACCAATCACTCACCAGCACCTTCTCAAGGGCAACTAGGACAATAAATGCTGGCCTGTAAGGGAGGAAGGATTCATGTCTGACCAACTTGACTGAGTTTTTTGAAGAGGTGACCAGGTATGTGAATGAGGACAATGCTTCTGATATCATCTACTGGGACTTCAGCAAGGCGTTTAATAAGGTCCTGCAACAGTGCGGCATTCCCTCAGTACTGACCCTCCGACAATATGGCACTCCCTCAGTGCTGACCCTCTGATAATGCAGCGCTCTCTCAGTACTGACCTTCCAACAGTGCAGCACTCCCTCAGTATGGACCATCTGACAGTGCACCAGACTGAATGCAGAGACACACACACACACTCTCTCTCTCTCTCTCTCTCTCTCTAGGAGGTGGAAAAGCTGAGTCACTCACTACTATTGAGTGTCCTTACTACTCTCTTCGAACGCTGTCCGATGAAGATAGTAGAAGTAAACTGTAAGGATACCTCGGCCTCTGTCACGTTGTCTGTGAAATAAGAGTGTGATGAAATTTAGATAAGTCCAACAAAGCAGGAGGGCAGGGTGAAGAGGGAGCTGGCTGAGAGGAAGAGCTGGTTGAGGTGGAGGGAAGCTAGGCGAAGTGTAGAGTTCTGAGAGTGGGAAGCTGGGTCAGGAGGTAGTTGAGGTTACAGAGAGGTCAAAATGCCTGGGAGATGGGAACATAGCAGTGGAGTGAGGGGATGAGAAGGCATGACAGCAAGTGTCTTAGGATCAGGAAGTTTTGCAGTGGGGAAATAGGGATGGGTGCTTGGAAAGGCTGTTAGGAGAGCAGCAACAGGAAGGGGGCATAGTGTGGAGTGCTGTGCCACAGGAGGAGCACGGGGCAAAAGATTTCAGAGGGAGCTTGTGACGCGTGGAAATGACTAGGGATTGTGGGGTACGTGAGCTTGCTTGTCTGTCTCCCAAGGGGGCAGATAGTGTGGAGTGCAGTGCCACAGGAGGAGTACAGGGCAAAAGATTTCAGAGGGAGCTTGTGACCCATGGAAATGACTAGAGATTGTGGGGTAGGTGAGCTTGCTTGTCTGTCCCCCTTGTTATTTCCCCAATATTTCCATGTTCTTCTGAACAGCTCGGGGCTGCTCTCTCACCTTCACAGCTGCCCCTGTGTAGATGTCTCTCTCTATCCAGTGGCGTAATGGGGGGAGAAGTCTGGATTCCAGCCTTATACCAGTGCAGCAGCAGGATCCTTAGGGTTGCTCTGAGAGAGAGAGAGAGAGAGACAGAAAGGCATGCTCTTGTCAAGAGATCAGTCACTAAAAATGCAGGTCCATCAAGCAATGAACAGAGATTTCTGGCTGAGAGAGACGGCAGAGAATGTTAGGTTAGCGTAACCTGGCCGGGAACCAGCAAGTGTGGGATTGGGCAGCAAATAGAATTTGGGTGTAGATGATGTCCTGCGTTTCCTTTTGGCAATGGCTCTGCACAATCAACTAATATGTGAACTGAAGCTGGTGTAAGTATCAAGTGTGCTGGTTTTGGTTACATGTTAAGAATTTTACATAACTGCACTATGCCTTTATGAAGTTCAGGCTACGTTACATACCCATGTATGATGCCACTGTTTTCTGTACTGCCATACAAATTTCATGTGCCAAAATGACTCACTGAAATAGTGCACTGGAAATCAAGCTCTGCTTTCCTTGTGGTTATCACAAAAGTCAAAGATTATCAACAAAGATTCCCCAATTTACCTGCTTTTCAGACCCGGGTTGACAGAAAGCACAAACCAGGTTTATAGAAACCCATCAAAATCTATAATTCATTCCAAGTAACTCTAGCTACAGGCGAAAGTTTATGAACCATTGGCATATAACAGTGATAATTAAACCTCTAATCTCCTTATAAACTGTCCTTTTTGCACACACAGATAGACAGAGGTGAAAAGATGGGTTATGGACAGAAGGAAAAAGCAGATGAACAGTTCAGTGGTTCCCGTTCAAAAGGTTTGTTAATATGATTCTTATCCTGGTCAGTATGCTGTTTCTCAGTGATCCTTCTCTGGATGCTCCACTGGTTTGCAATATGCCCAGGGTGGCTGGTTCATTTATCAGAACATCTCTGACTAAAAAAATTAAAAGTCACAACTGACAGCAACCACTGAAGGAAACACAACCTGTTTTCTTCAGGATTAAAGTGACTTCTTGCAGGGAACTGAGAGCATACTCTGGTTGGTGGAGACCTGTTGGCTTCTCTCTATCTTGTTCCCAGCCTCAACTTACCTAAGAACTAATCAGACGTTTGCTGGCAGACAGAAGAATTTCACTATTGATAACTGGTCACTAGTCCATAGGCAATCAACACCGGTGCCAACCAAATTTCGAATAGTACACAAGCCCTTGACTCTAGTTTGTCTGCAAACACTGATGTAATCCACAGCTGTCAGCCTAACGCGTACCCAGCCTTACAGGGAATGTACAAAGAAAGGAAGGGCGCACTAAGGTGCCTGCAAATCATCAGGTCCTGAGGTGCATACATGAAGTTGTGGGTCTAATTCCTTGAGGACCTGAAACGCTGCTCTCCCTTTCTATACTCTGAAAAGTCAATGAGGGTGGGGGCAACAGCTCTTTGTGTTGCCAGCCATGGCAGGTTGCTCATCTTGGATCAGGATAGTATCAATGCCCAGACCTCAGGCTATTACATGACTCTCTTCTCTCCAGATCCATCGAACAAGGATGCTCACCAAATTCTATGGGAGGACCTGCCACAGGCTGGCCCAGGGAATGCCAGGATGCTCAACACCCAGATACTTTAGAGGAGCCAACTGGCTCCCTCACCCAAATCTTAAACGACTCAGGATTGGATCGGCTGACCATGGAGTTCCACAGGGCATTCTGAGACATCCTGGGGAGTAACTACGTAGTCCTGGAGTAATGTCTTGCTGCTGGAGGCTATCTTGGCACAGACATCATCCTGCTGAAAAGTGGCACCTTCATTTACTTAAGAACAAGCATCTGGTCTCCCTCCTCCACATGGATTACAAAATCCTCATCAGGGTGTGGTCATCTCACTAGGCATTCATGCTGGATCACATTATCTCCACTGACCATTTCTACACAGTCCAGGGCCGGAGGAGCCATGACAATGTCCATCTGGTCTGGAACCTGATCCACGTTTCCCAGAGGACTGATCTGTCAATCATGTTCCTGTCAGACAGTTAGACAGCACGGAAACAGACCCTTTAGTCCACATGCCAATCATAATCCCAAACGAAACTAGTCCCACCAACCTGCACTTGGCCCATATCCCTCCAAACATTTGATATTTGTATACTGATCCAAATGACTCTTAAGTGTAACTGTACCCACATCGACCACTTCCTCTGGAAGTTCATTCCACATGTGAACCGCTCTTTGTGTAAAAAAGTTGTCCCTCCTATCTTTTTAAATCTTTTTTCATCCGCCTAACAGAGCAAACAACTTCAAAACAAAAAGCAAAGAACAAAACAGCTCAGGAACAGCTCTTCGGCCCTCCAAGCCTTTGCCGACACATTTTGCCCTTCCATACTAAAACCGTCTTCACATATGGGATCCGTATCTCTCTATTCCCCTCCTATACATGTATTTGTTCATTTGCTTCTTGAATGCTGCTGCTATTATGTCAGCTTCCACCACCACTTCTGGTGTGTGTTCCAGGCACTCACCACCCTTTGTGTGAAAAACCTGTCTTGCACATCTCTTTTAAACTTTCCCTACTGCACCTTAAACCTGTGTACCCTCATAATTGATCCCTCCATCCTAGGAAAAAGTCTCATACTTTCCATGCTATCCACACCATTCATAATCTTATAAACTTCTATCTGACAGCCCCTCAACCTCCTGTGTTCCAGTGAAACAAACCCAGTCTATCCAACCTTTCTTCATCACTAAAATCTCCCACACCAGGCAACATCCTGGTATACCTTTTCTGTACCCTCTCCAAAGCATCCACATCCTTCTAGTAGTATGGTGGCCAGAACTGTATGCAATATTCCAAGTGTGGCTTAATTGAAGTTCTATAAAATTGCAGCGTAACTTGTATATCCTTATTCTCAATGCCCTTTCCAATGTAGGCAAATATGTCATAAGCCTTTTTTACAACGTCATCTACCTGCACCACTACCTTTCTCCCCTCACCACAAAAATATGCCCACTTGTCTTGAAATCCCCTACCCTAAGGGAGAGATACCTACCATTCACCTTATCTACACCCCTCTTTAAAGGTTACGTTCAACCTGGTACGCTCCAGTGAAAAACATCCCAGTCTAGCCAGCCTCTGCTCACATCTCAACCCCTCCACTCCCAGCAACATCCTGGTTCAGCTTTTCTGAAGATACCAGGAACTGCCAATGCTGGAGAATCTGAGATAACAACGTGTTCATCCAGCTCTACACCTTGTTATCTCATCTTTTCTGAACACTTGCTGGTTAACTAACATCCTTTCTCTAACAGGGTGACCAGAACTGGACACAGTACTCCAGAAGAAGCCTCACCAACATTATGTACAACCTTAACAAGATGTCCCAACTCCTACAATCAAAGGTCTGGACAATGAAGGCAAGTGTGCTAAACCACCGCAAAATATTATAGAGACAGGATCTCAGTGTAATAACCACTGCAGTGTACTGTACAGGGGACAGGATCTCAGTGTAATAACCACTGCAGAGTATTATACAGGAGACAGAATCTCAGTGTAATAAGCATTGTCCATCAAACAGGAGAGGATGCTTGTCAAGATGGATCACAAGTATCCACTCAGGACTCTGCAAACATCCATGTACAGGCTACAGTTCATCACTCAGATCTGACTTCTATACACTTGCAGAGTGTCTGATTAAAGTTAGCATATCTCTTACTTTTGGGAGAGGAGCACGTCCAGGCTGCCCTTTGTCTGTATTCCGTGTGTGCAGCCTTTTTCGTGCATCTTGCAGGGGTGGTTGTTGAGATTACCTCTGCATGGGTCAGAAACAGGGGATAGTTCATTCAACTTACGCCAAAGAAATACACCTGATGTTCGCCGACCCAACTGATGTGCAACTGCCAGATGGTGTACTTGGCCACCTTTATCGCCAGGAAAAATGTCAATTTTTCCAGATTCTTGGTTGGTCATGGTGAGGCGATTCCCATGCTGAAGGAGTTACGGAGGCGTGGGGGCGTTCAGCTAGAGCAAAAGAACATCAGGGAAATACAGTACAGGAACAGGCCCTTCAGCCCTCTGAGCTTGTGCTGGTCATCATGCCCTAACTAATCTAAAAAGAAAACTTTCTGCTCTTATTCAGTCCATGTCCCTCCATTCCCTCCCTATTCACGCAACCATCCAGTTACCTCTTGAATGTCACCAATATCCCTCCTTCCACCACCTCCTATGGCAGTGCATTCAGGCTCCTAACACTGTCTACTTGATAAACTTCCCTCGCACATATCCTTTAAACTTTCCCCCTCTAACCTTGAACGAATGCCACCTCGTAATTGAGACTTCAATCCTGGAAAAAAAACCTCTGACTACCCACCCTATCTATGCCTGCCATAATTTTGTAGACCTCTATCAGGTCTCCTCTTAGCTGTCGTCTTTCCAACTGAAAACAGCCCTAGTCTTTTTAACTGTTCTTCATAGTCAATGCCCCAGAAACCAGGCAAGATTCTGGTGAACTGTCTCTGCACTCTCTCCAAAACTTCCACATCCTTCTGGTAATGTGGTGACCAAAACTGCACAGATTACTCCGAAGAAGGGTTTTTTTCGCTTCAACAGGTAATGCCAACTTTTTGCCTCCATGTCCCAGCCGATGAAGGCAAGCATGCCATATGCCTTCTTAATCACTTTGGCCACCTGTGTTGCCCTTTGTAGGGAACTGTGGACCTGTATGCCCAGACCCATCTGAATGTTAGCGTTCCTAAGGCTTCTGCCATTTACAGTATAATTCACACCTAAATTTGATTCTCCAAAAGGCATTACCCTGCATTTGTCTGGATCAAACTCCATTTGTCATTTCTGAGCCCAAGTTGCCAATCTATCTATATCCTGTTGTCTCCCTTCATAATCATCAGCACTATCAACAATGCCACCAAACATCGTGTCATCCGCAGACTTACTAATCAGACCACCCACATTTTCCTCCAGACCATTTATACATGCTACAAACAACACACAACTTAAACACAGATCCCTGTGGAACACTACTAGTTACTGGTCTCCATTCTGAAAAACACCCTTCCACTGCTACCCTCTGATTTCTATAACCAAGTCAGTTTTGTATCCATCTAGCCAGCCCACCTCGAATCCCATGTGATTTTAGTTTTTGTACCATGTGACTTTATCATATGCCTTACTAAAGTCCATATAAATGATATCCACAGCTCATTCCTCATCAATTATTTTTATTAACTCTTCAAAAAATTCAATTAGTTGAGAGACATGGCCTTCCCCATACAAAACCATGTTGCCTGTCACTTACTAGTCCATTTTTTTCCAAATGCGCATATATCTTGTCCCTCAGTATCTTGTCCAAGAGCCTCCCCACCACAGATGTCAGATTCACCAGCCAATATTTTCCCGCATTATCCCTGCTTCCTTTCTTAACCAGGGGAACAACATTGGCTAATCTCCAGTCATCTGGAACTTCGCCTGTGGTCAAAAAGGATGTGAAGATATCTGCTAATGCCCCAGCTATTTCATAGAATCATAGAATCCCTAGTGTGGAAACAGGCCATTCGGCCTAACAAGTCCACAATGCCCCTCTGAAGAGCATCCCACCTAGATCCATACCCCTAATTTCCCATGTCCAACCCCTCCAACCAAAACATTCCTAGGCACTACGGGCAATTTAGCATGGGCAATCCATCTACTCTGCATATCTTTGGACTGTGGGTGGAAACCGGAGCACCCGGAGGAAACATGGGTAGACATGGGGAGAAAGAGTAAACTCCACACAGACAGTCGCCTGAGGCTGGAACCGAACCCAGGTCCCTGGTGCTGTGAGGCAGCAGTAGTAACCACTGAGCCACCATGCTGCCCATTTCTTCCATTGCCTCTCCCAGTAACCAGGGAGATATCCCATCTGGTCCTGGGGACTTGTCTATCATATTGCAATTTAGGATACCCAAAACTTCCACCTTTAATATATTAACATTCTCTAGAGTGTTCACACACTCAACATTAGTAAACTCGGTGAATACCAATACAAAGTACTTACTAAGGATCTCTCCCACTTCCCGTGGCTCCATGTATAACTTCCATCCTTTTGTCTTTGAGTGGATCTACTCTTTCCCTTTCTACTGTTTTTCTTCTAATATCTCCATAAAAAGTATACCCAACTCCTCTATCTGGGGGCATAACTCAGTCTGGCTAAATAATCCCAACCAGTCAAGTGGCAGGAGCTGGAAGTCACAGTCTTGGTTTGCCTAGGCCTTTGGATAGGACTGCACCGAATGCTATCACACAGGAGGTGACTGCTGATCATAAACCAAATATTGGCCTCCATGCTGTGGTACTGACTGGTTCCTTTGACCCCTCCTCCTGGTATTGTCACAAAAATCCAATAATTTCTTCTGGGATAAGATGATGTGCTGGGTTATGGCATATTCTCCCCATTGAGGAGGGAGTTCAGTCAGTTTGTGCCACCACATCCCGGTGGCGGCTTCCTACCTTTGGACATGCCAAAATTTCAGCTGTCTAACAGCGACTTGTGATGTTACTGTGACCTGTGGTGATGGACTTTATTCAGTCAGATTGCCCTGGACACCAGCTATGATGGAAAAATATCTGGAATCTGTTCCTGCAACCATTCTATCTCCTTAGCATCAAGTGGACTTTCTGTGATGAAGCTATAACATGTACTCCTGTTAACCCTCTCCAGGTCAGTTCTTAACTACGCCAACTCCTACTAGTCCAGACACCAAATCACATTCTAATTAGACTCTGTACACTAGAATCAAGATATACTCTCCACTTATCCCCTTGTACTTTGGTTTTTATTCAAGTTTCTAGAGAGAAAACTGAGTTGTTGCCTAGCAAGAAGATTTGAGTAGGCCCTGTATCTCAATTTCGTGTAGAATCGGATGCTCACTTTAAAGAAAAATGTACTTTCTTTAGATAACGCCTAGACTCATGGTGAGGCGGAGGGGTGGAGGGTGTGTGTGTGTGAGAGAGAGAGAGAGAGAGAGAGAGAGAGAGAGAGAGAGAGAGAGACAGATGATGATAGTGCGCTGGAAACTGAGCCCCATTAGTCATGATAAAAATTATGGATTTTAAAGTTAGTACACAAAATTCCCCAATTTACTTGATTTTTTACACCTTGGTTGACAAAGCATAGACAGAGTTTCTGTATTTAACAAGAATGGCTACTTATTACAATTAAGTAAACTTAAGCTACCGATAAACATTTAAAAAACCACTGTCACAAGTTAAAACTCCAACCCCCTTATAAACCCCCTCACACACACAAAGACAGGTGTATAGATAGGGGAGGGGTGTTAAAAAGACTAATGGAAAGACAGGATAAAGCTAGGAAATCTGGCCCAGCCATTTCCCTAAATTCTGGCATCTTTGTCTACGTGCCTTAGAAACCAACTCATTTGCAGTCACAATAGATTACAAAGTGTGAAGCTGGATGAATACAGCAGGCCAAGCAGCATCCCAAGAGCACAAAAGCTGACGTTTCGGGGCTAGACCCTTCATCCCATTATCTCCTGCAGTCATAATAGCTTTCTCTACAGTGTACTAGTCCTGAGAAATCTCCTCTGATAGTAAAGCACAAATTTTCTCTGTATTACCCCTCAACTTACTCTGCACAAGCAATGCCCAGTCTTCTTTTGCCTTATTCATTTATCTAGCCATTTTCTAATATGACATGAAGAATGCCTTCACATCCTTTTCCTCAAATTTTGGTAGGGCCTTTGCAAATGCAAATATAAACATTTCCTTAGTGGACTTCACATTATGATTCAGACTCTCCTCGCTGTATCAGCATCTGGCGCCTCCTGGTTCATTGAAATCATTTTAAACCCATACTAATGATTTTTTTCTTTTCGCTTTCCCTCTGCAATATAAGTTTTCTCATCTCTATCCTATTCCTTTCCATTGTCAGCTCCCGTTCCTTATTTAACTTTGCCCCTTCCTTTTTGTTTTATCCCATCTCCTTTCTCTCTTCATGCTCAAGCTGCATTCCCTGGAACTGAACTTCACTCTATTCCAACAGTTCACTCCCATGAGTATCAAATCCAAAGATGTATAGGTTAGGTGGATTGGCCGTGGGAAATGCAAGGGAGTTACAGGGATAGGGTAGGGGGGTGAGTCTGGGTGGGATGCTCTTCAGTGGGTTAGTGTGGACTCGATCAGTTCAATGGCCTCCTCCCAAACTGTAGGAATTCAATGATTCTATAAGTATCTGGTCTGTCCTGTCATTCCTCTGAACCCAAGTATTGTGCTAGTAACTCAATCATTTCTGTTTTCCTAGCTCTGGCAAGCAAATTCCAGATTATACATTAATTTAAACAGCCTGGCCTACGTAAGTTGCCTTAAGACAAGCTGTGACAACTCAGCTACCTTTAGAAATCTTTTGCTATTCCTAACACCATGTCTTAAATGTAGTACAGAATTTTCTTTCACTGTGCTATTTACGAATACCACACCCAGATGCTTGTTGCGGCTGTTTCAAATCAATCCTGGACAAGCTCCCAAACTCTAAGGCCCACCCCTACAAACAGACAAAAAAAGGAAGGAAAAAAACTGGGAAGACAGTTCAATGCTCTATGTCCACAGAATTCAGTGAGATGAATCTTTTTGCTTGCTGCTCCATGATCTTCCTTCACCACATACTTTCATTTGCCTGCAGGAGGCACAGGGTAGCTGATTTGCACTTAGAAACCTCTGACTTACTGGTTAACTGATGAGGGAAAAATAAACTTGCTTGCGTCAAGCTTGAGTGTCTATTACTAAGAGAAAGGAAAGCTCCTTCTCTCTCAAAGATCTGATGGCTGCATGCTGACATATCAGAATTCAAAGGTATTAACGACTTTTAATATAACTCCATAAATCATGTCTATTAATCCATCAATCCACTAATTCGTGGTTATAATACCAACTGCAGGTTTTCATGTACTAGTCAGCCCCCATTCAAACTAACTCAGGGGTTTGCTACTATATCAGGTTATAACCACCTCAATTTGCCGTAACACCTCACTTGAAAGTGCACTCATGCATAACGCGCTATGTAAACAAACCCATTCAAACAAGACTGACATTCTATTCAAGGGTGCAGTCGGCGTGCCAGCTAACAAAACTGCACAAACACGACAGGATGGAACCTTTTTGCACCCTGACATCAAAAGCAGTATTTTTGGATTTTAAAATCCAACTGAATTGCTGCTGTTACCAAGTTGTTTATCTTCTCCCTCCATCTAGAGTGACTCCAAATATCAGTCAAAGGTGATAATTAGATAGCTCTGCAGAATTTTCCTGTACAATATGTACATGTCCCAAGTTTTTATTCAACATGTATATAAAGCTTTACTCCACTAATAAAACTAACAAATGCTACACAGTGTACGCAAGCAACCGTTACCCTACTAATAAAACTAATGGTGCTATGTCCAGAACGCGCGACCTTGAATGAATGAATGAAACAATGAAACTGACACGACTACCACAACAGGTGTGACCACGAAACCGAATGAATGAATGATAGTAAATAGAACCACAGACAATCAAAACTGTTGGGAACTCAGACTTTTATTGAACAAACATAAGATGTCTTTTTCTAACTTTAAAATTCTAACCTTGAAAGTAACAAGACTAATACCTTCTGAATTATGCAAGATCACTCCAATCTCATTAAAATAGCCATTAACACTCAACAATAACTGGTAACACTTAGCACATGTTTAAACCATCTCTGATTTCCTGCAAAACAGTTCTTGTACAAGTGTTAAAATGTTAATGTATGCTTGAATTCTGTATGAAATGGCTGCTTTTGAGCTATTTCGGGGAACTCTATTTCATAGAACAATAACAGCACAGTACAGGCCCTTCGGCCCTCTATGTTGTGCCGACCTGTCATACCGATCTCAAGCCCATCTAACCTACACTATTCCATCTACGTCCATATGCTTATCCAATGACGACTTAAATGTACCTAAAGTTGGCGAATTTACTACCATTGCAGGCAAAGCGTTCCATTCCCTTACTACTCTCTGAGTAAAGAAACCACCTCTGACATCTGTCCTATGTCTTTCACCCCTCAATTTAAAGCTATGCCCCCTCGTGCTCGCCGTCACCATCCTAGGAAAAAGGCTCTCCCTATCCACCCTATCTAACCCTCTGATTATTTTATATGCTTCAATTAAGTCACCTCTCAAACAACTTCTCTCTAATGAAAACAGCCACAAGTCCCTCAGCCTTTCCTCATAAGACCTTCCCTCCATACCAGGCAACATCCTAGTAAATCTCCTCTGCACCCTTTCCAAAGCTTCCACATCCTTCTTATAATGCAGTGACCAGAACTGTAAGCAATACTCCAAGTGCAGCCGCACCAGAGTTTTGTACAGCTACACCATAACCTCTTGGTTCCGGAACTCGATCCCTCTATTAAGAAAAGCTAAAACACTGTATGCCTTCTCAACAGCCCTGTCAACCTGGATGGCAACTTTTAAGGATCTGTGTACATGGACACAGAGATCTCTCTGCTCATCTACACTACTAAGAATCTTACCATTAGCTCTGAACTTTGCCTTCTAGTTACTCCTACCAAAGTGCATCACCTCACACTTGTCTGCATTAAACTCCTTTTGCCACCTCTCAGCCCAGCTCTGCAGCTTATCTATATCTCTCTGCAACCTACAGCATCCTTCATCACTATCCACAACACTACCGACCTTAGTGTCGTCTGCAAATTTACTAACCCATCCTTCTACGCCCTCATCCAGGTCATTTTTAAAAATGACAAACAGCAGTGGACCCAACACCAACCCTTGCGGTACACCACTAGTAACTGGTCTCCAGGATGAACATTTCCCATCAACTACCACCCTCTGTCTTCTTTCAGCAAGCCAATTTCCAGTCCAAACTGCTATATCTCCCACAATTCCATTCCTCCGCATTTTATACAATAGCCTATTGTGGGGAACCTTATCGAACGCCTTGCTGAAATCAATATACACCACATCAACCGGTTTACTCTCATCTACCTGTTTGGTCACCTTCTCAAAGAACTCAATAAGGTTTGTGAGGCACGACCTTCCCTTCACAAAACCGTGCTGACTATCGCTAATCAATTTATTCTTTTCTAGATGATTATAAATCCTATCCCTTATAATCTTTTCCAACACTTTACCAACAACTGAGGTAAGGCTCACTGGTCTATAATTACCAGGGTTGTCTCTACTCCCCTTCTTGAACAGGGGAACCACATTTGCTGTCCTCCAGTCATCTGGCACTATTCCTGTAGACAATGATGAGTTAAAGATCAATGCCAAAGGCTGGGCAATCTCCTCCCTGGCTTCCCAGAGGATCCTAGGATAAATCCCATCCTACCCAGGGGACTTATCTATCTTCACACTCTGTAGGATTTCTAATACCTCTTCCTTGTGAACCTCAATCCCACCTAGTCTAGTAGCCTGTATCTCAGTATTCTCCTCGACAACATTGTCGTTTTCTAGAGTGAATACTGTTGTAAAATATTCATTTAGCATTTCCCCTATCTCATCTGACTCCACACACAACTTACCACTACCATCCCTGATTGGGCCTAATCTTACTTTTGTCATTCTTTTATTCCTTAAATACCTATAGAAAGCCTTAGGGTTTACCCTGATCCTATCCGCCAACAACTTCTCATGTCTTCTCCTGGCTCTTCTGAGCTCTCTCTTTAGGTCTTTCCTGGCTACCTCGTAGCCCACAAGTGCCCTAACTTAGCCTAAACATCTCATCCTAACATAAGCCTTCTTCCTCTTGACCAGAGATTCCAGCTCCTTTGTAAACCACGGCTCCCGCACTCTACAGCTTCCTCCCTGCCTGACAGGTACATACTTATCTTACAGGAGCTTTTCCTTGAATAACCTCCACATTTCTAATGTGCCCATCCCCTGCAGTTTCCTTCCCCATCCTATGCTCCCTAAATCTTGCCTCATCTCATCATAATTGCCTCTCCCTCAGCTATAACTTTTGCCCAGTGGTATACACCTATCCCTTTCCATCACTAAAGTAAACATAACAGAATTGTGATTGCTATCACCAAATTGGTCACCTACCTCCAAATCTAACATGTGGCCAGGCTCATTACCCAGTACTAAATCTAATATGGCTTCGCCCCTTGTTGGCCTATCTACATACTGTTTCAGGAAGCCCTCCTGCACACACTGGACAAAAACTGACCCATCTGTAGTTATCGAACCATAGTGTTCTCAGTCAATATTTGGAAAGTTGAAGTCCCCCATGACAACTACTTTGTCTCTCTCACTCCTATCGAGAGTCATCTTTGCTATCCTTTCCTCTACATCTCTGGAACTATTCAGAGGCCTATAGAAAACTCACAACAGGGTGACCTCTCCTTTCCTGTTTCTAACCTCAGCCCATACTACCTCAGTTGACGAGTCCCCAAACATCTTTTCTGCAACTGTAATACTGTCCCTGACCAACAATGCCACACCTCCGCCCCTTTTACCATCTTCTCTGTTCTTACTGAAACATCTAAATCCCAGAACCTGCAACAACCATTCCTGTCCCTGCTCTATCCATGTCTCCAAAATGGCCACAACATCGAAGTCCCAGGTACCAACCCATGCTGCAAGTTCACGCACCTGATTCCGGACGCTCCTGGCATTGAAGTAGACACACTTCAAACCAACTTCTTGCTTGCCAGTACCATCTTGCTTCCCTAAAACTTTATTTTGGACCACCCTACTCTCAACCTTTTCTATACTCGAACTACAATTTTGGTGCCCATCCCCCTGCTGAATTAGTTTAAACCCACCCGAATAGCCTTAGCAAATTTCCCCCCCAGGATATCAGTACCCCTCTGGTTCAGGTGAAGACCATCTTGCTTGTAGAGGTCCCACCTACCCCAGAAAGAGCCCCAATTATCCAAGAATCTAAAACGCTCCCTCCTGCACCATCCCTGTAGTCACATGTTCAACTCCTCTCTCTCCCTATTCCTCGCCACACTAGCACATGGCACGGGCAACAAGCCAGAGACAACAACTTTGTTCGTCCTAGCTCTCAGCTTCCATCCTAGCTCCCTGAATTTCTGCCTTAAATCCCCATCTCTCTTCCTACCTATGTTGATGGTGCCAATGTGGACCACGACTTGGGGCTGATCCCGCTCCCCCTTCAGGATCCCAAAAACACGATCAGAGACATCACGCACCCTGGCACCTGGCAGGCAACACACCAACCGTCCGTCTCTCTCTTCCCCACAGAACTTCCTATCTGGACCCTAACTATGGAGTCCCCAATGACTAATGCTCTGCTCCTCTTCCCCCTTCCCTTCTGAGCAGCAGGGACAGACTCTGTGCCAGAGACCTGTGCCCCACTGCTTTCATCTGGTAAGACCCCCCCCCCCACAACAGTATCCAAAACGGTATACTTATTGTTGAGGGGAATGGCCACAGGGGATCCCTGCACTGCCTGCCGGTTCCCTTTCCGTCCCCTGACCATAACCCATCTGCCTTTTTCCTTTACTTGAGGAGTGACTACCTCCCTGTAACTCCTCTCAATAACCCCCTCTGCCTCCCGAATGATCCGAAGTTCATCCAGCTCCAGTTCCCTAACGCGGTTTTCAAGGAGCTGGAGTTGGGTGCATTTCCCGCAGATGTAGTCAGCAGGGACACTAGTGGTGACCCTTACCTCCCACATTCTGCAGGAGGAACATTCAACTGCCCTGACCTCCATTCCCATTATTCTAAATTCCCAAGACTTAAAAAATAAAGAATAAAAAATAAACTTGTTACCTTACCAATCAGGCACGCACAACCTTTTTTTTGGTTGGAGGAGGAGGATGGGTGGGAGACACTACCCGGGTAGTGTTTCGGGTAACGCAACCACACAAATATATTACCTCACTCACTCACCAGTCCCGTGTCAGCTCCTGCTCAGCGTACCTCCGCCTATTCACGAGGTAAGCTTTTTAATTATTCAAAAACAGTGACTCACAGTGACTTCCCGGCAGGCTCCTGCTCCAAGCTCCCGCTCGCGCTGCTGTTGCAACCAGAAATGGACAGGTACATGGATGGGCAGGGAGCAAATGGACACAGACCGTTAGAAAATAGATGACAGGTTGGACAGAGGATCTTGATCGGTGCAGGCTTGGAGGGCCGAAGGGCCTGTTCCTGTGCTGTAGGTTTCTTTGTTTGTTTGTTTATAGGGATGGCATGTGAGACACTGTACTTTACAGTTGAGGCATTGATTATAAGAGCAGGATGATTGCATTAGAGCTGTACAGAATTTTGGTTAGGCCACAGCTGCAGTACTGTGTGCAGTTCTGGTCACTACACCATAGGAAGGACGTGATTCCACTGGACGGGGTGCAGAGGAGATTCACCAGGATGTTGCCTGGGATTGAGCACTTCAGCTACGAGAGAGGCTGGATGTTCTCTTTGGAGAAGAAAAGGTTGAGGGGAGACTGGATTGAGGTGTACAAGATTGAGGGGAATGGACCGGGTGAAGCGAAAGTAATGGTTACCCTTAGTTGAAGGGTCAATACAAGGGGATATAATTTTCAAGTTAATGGTTTTGAGGGGATGACGAAAGGTCTTTTCATCCAGAGAGTGGTGGGGTCTGGAATGCACTGCCTGGGAGGGTAGTTGAGATGGGAAACATCAGAAACTTTAAAAAGTGCTTGGATAAGCACCTGAAATGTCATCACATTCAAGGCTATGGGCCTAGTGCAGCAAAGTAGGACCAATGTAGGTAGTATATTTTTGGTGGTAGAGATATGATGGGCCAAAGGGCCTCTTCATTACTGAATGATCATATGATTTGATTGAAATCATCGGAGGTCTGGACAGAGAAGAGCGGGAGAAACATTCCTGGTCAGAAAAGGATTGAAAACCAGAGGTTACAGACTTAAAGTGCTTTGCAAAAGAAGCAAATGCAAGGTGAGAAAAATTGTTTTTTCACAGTCAGTCATTAGAGTCTGAAATGCACTACCTGGTAATGTAATGGAGGATGACATTCTCTTTGAGATGTGGCCATACAGTCACTCTAAGGGTCTGCACATGCCTAGTAACATATTGACACATTCACTTCCAGTTTCCACAGCCACTGCCACATACAAACATTGAGACATGTTCAGTTGAGACATTCAAGAGGGCACTAGATGACGAATTAATTCAGAACATGCATGTTTATGGGGTACAAGCAAGAAATTACCAGCAAGTCAAAATGCTCAGAATTGATGCAGACACAATGGACTGAATGGCGTCCTTTCACACCATAACAACTGACGCTCTGAGTTCAAATATTTGCTACGACAGAATATAAAACATCAATTAAGCAACTGCTGCTTCATTTGAAAACCACACACAAGGACTGTAGAACTTTGCCACCTTTATTTTGTGCCAGACATTCCCTCTTAACTTTGCACCGATGTATATGCTTTACAACACATCTCCATAATTTCTCTCAGAGCTGGCCAAGAATAAAATTCCCCTTCCTTGTACTCAAAATAACCTTCTACTGGCTGTTGAAGAGTGGTAACTGACATCAAGTAACTACATTTTCATTAGCAAGGTATAACTTGTGCTGAAAAGAAGATCAAATCTCTGTGGCAGTCAATTAAGGAAGGTAAAAAGCAAAAGAACTGCGGATGCTGTAAATCAAGAACAAAAGCAAAGTTGCTGGAGCAGCTCAGCAGGTCTGGCAGCATCTGTGGAGGAGAAAACAGAGTTAACATTTCGGGTCCGGTGACCCTTCCTCAGAACAGTTCTGAGGAAGGGTCGCCAGACCCGAAATATTAACTGTTTTTTCCTCCACAGATGCTGCCAGACCTGCTGAGCTTTTCTCGCAACTTTACTTTTGTTCCCAATTAAGGAAGGTAACATTTGGGAGGGGGTTTCCTTTTTTCACCCGAGCAGGTTGAGGGGAGAACATTGCGTCTGGGAAAGGGAGCGTGAGGTAGAAGGAGCAGGAGCACATGGGAACTGAATGCTGGGATGGGACCTGTTCAGAGCAGCATGTTAGATCACAGAGGCAAAAGGGCCAGGAGATCAACCACAGCTGGTCCAGCAATGTGCCAGTTTTATGTATATAAGTGTTGGAAAATGAGCTGGCGGTAGGGACAGCAGACAAGGAACGAGTGAATTTCAGTGCTGTACTCTTACTTAGCTAACTGGATGAGGATAATCACCAGCCATCGACACTTTTCACCCCAAAACTTGGCCGAGCACATCTCAGTGAAAACTTCCAAATGTTCCAAAACTGTCAACCACGTCATCAACCGCCGTTGAGTGTCAGACTGGGGTGAAAAAAGCAGCAGTGAGTGTACATAAACACAGCACCTGAATATCTTTCAGTGCAGACACAGACATACACAGTCCCCAAACACCCATCAGTGCAGGCACAGACACAGTCCCTGTCCCTGAACACCAGTCAGTGCAGACACAGATGTAGTCCCTGAACACCAGTCAGTGCAGACAGAGACACAATCCCTGAAAACCAGTTGGTGCAGACACAGACAGACACAATCCCTGTTCATGAACACCAGGCATCTCGAGGCAGCTGGTGATAAGAGTGGGAGCAAGCAGCCTGAGGCAGCGGGGGTGGCAGCAGGCAGCTTGAGGCAGCAGCAGGAGAAGGAAAAGGGTTTTTCTGGTCGAGGCAGCAGCAGTCTGCAAGGTGGTGAGATCAACAGCCCGGGCCAGTGGCAGGGGCGAGGTTGAGCTCTTTTGAGGAGTATGAGCCCAGCATGTCCAGGCACTTATGGACTGTGGTGTTGAACTGTTAACTTTGTTTTTTCTATTTTTCTGCTTTGTACCACGGTTCCATACCTAGGTATCTTTGTACCTAAGATGGTGCCCTAAGTGGTGACTTGTAAGCTTTTCATTTTACTCATATGAATACGTGACAATAAACCTATTTCAAATTCCATTCTTTGGCTGGGAGTCCTCTCTCCAATACACAGACCCTTTCACCTGTCTCCTACACTTGTGCCCTTCCTTCTTGCCTCTTCCCTGCAATTACCTCTTCAATAAGAAATGGTGAATGACATACCCACCTTCATTTCTGTGCTTCCTTCTCCAACTGTAACTTCTTTTCCTCTTAATACGTTGTTCCCTCAAGGGCAAACCCTATCTTGGTCTCCAACCTGCTCACTAGGATGATGCTGTTGTGGTCAGACATGTCAATCTCTACCTGGCTGAGGCTGAGCACCAACTCTCAGACACATCCTCCTATTCCCCTCACCCCCACAACCATGACCCCACCATTGAACATCAAACTGTTGTTTCCAGGGCTGTGACTGACTTCGTCTCCTCTGCAGATATCTTCACTGCAGTTTCCACACAGCCCACTGCTACAACTTTCCCAAAATCCATAAATGTGATTGCCCAAGATGACCCATCGTTTCAGCTTGTTGCTGTCTCACTGAACTCATTTCTTCCCAACGTGACTTGATTCAGTTCCCCTTGTTCAGTCTCTACCCTCTTACACATTTCTAATCCTACTGAGAATTTACATCAGTTCCACAGTTTTTGATTTTCTGGCTCTAGTCACCTCTTCACACCCATCCCCATAAAGATAGTCTGAAAGCTCTCTGTTTCTTCCTTAAAAAGAGGCCTGATCAGTCCTCATCCACCACCATCCTCCTTCACCTAACTGAACTCATTTTCACCTTGAACAATGTCTCATTTAACTTCGATAACAAGGCGTAGAGCTGGATGAACACAGCAGGCCACATCAGAGGAGCAGGAAGGCTGACATTTCGGGCCTAGACCCTTCTTCAAAAATTTCATTTCTGAAGAAGGGTCTAGGCCCAAAACGTCAGCCTTCCTGCTCGGCCTGCTGTGTTCATCCAACTGTACACCGCGTTATCTCAGATTCTCCAGCATCTGCATTTTTTACTATCTCATTTACTTTCTCCAAAAGGACAACATCCAAAGCCATTGTTATCCACATGAGTCTCTTTGTGGGCTATTCGTTGTTGCAATGCACTCGGAACTCTTTCTCCAATTCATTGATAATGTCACAGGTGCCACCTGCTGCCCTCTTTCAGATTTGAAAACATTCATCAGTATTGCTTTTAATTTCCACCCTACTGTCACGTTCATTTGATCCATATTAGACATTTTCCTTCCCTTCCTTGATTTGAGGATAGGATGTCAACCAATATTGGTTACAAACACACCAACTCCCACTATTACTGTGATTACACTCCCTCACACCTTTGTTTCCTGTAAGGACACCACTCTGTTCTCCCAGCCTGTCTGTTGCAAATATTCGGATGACATCACATTCCACCGGGGTGCCTCTGACATTCTCTCCTTTTCTTTCAGCCAGGAACTTCCCTCCATTGTGGTTGGTAGGGTCTTCAGCTGTATCTGAACTATAACCCAAGCTTCTGCCTTCACATCTTACTGCCTCTCCCAGAGCCAGAACAAGGTTGCTCTTGTCCTCACTTGCCACCCACCAGTCTCAGCATTCAAAGGATCATCCTTCATTATTTCTACCATGTCCAGCTGGATGCCACAGAACACACTTTCCTCCTCCCCTCCACTGTTAGTGTTCTGCAGGGACTGTTCGCTCCATAACACTCTGGTCCACTCCTGCATCATTCCCAACATTTCCTTAGTCCCCTCAGGGCACCTTCCCATGCAATCAATATGTAACACTTGCCCATTCACCTCCTCCCTCCTCACTGTCCAAGGTCCCAAACACAACTCCAAGTGAAGCAGCATTTCACTTGTACTTCTTTCAATCTAGTCTGCTGCATTTGCTGCTCACTTCACAGTTTCCTTTGATGAGACCAAATACAAGCTGCATGAGCAATGTGTGAAACATGTCTGTGACATGTGCAGGAATGACCCTGACCATCCAGTTGCTCTCATGCTAACATTTCTATCCTGGGTCTGCTGCCACGTATCAACGAAGAAAAACACAAGCTCAAGGAACACCACTTCATTTTTTGCTTGAGCTCTTTACAAACTTACGGACTCAATATTGATTTCCAACACTTCAGAGCCTGATCTCATGGCAGAGATAATAGGAACTGCTGATGCTGGAGAATCTGAGATAACATGATGTAGAAATGGATGAACACAGCAGGCCAAGCAGCAGAGGATGTTTTGGGTCTGGACCCTTCTTCAGAAATTTCTGAAGAAGGGCCCAGAACTGAAACATTAGCTTTCCTGCTCCTCTGATGCTGCTTGGTCTGCTGTGTTCATCCAGCTCTACACCTTGTTATCTCTGATCTCATGACATTTGTCTTCCATTTTTCTACATTCTTTAACCTCCATGTCCCAATGCCCTATCTTGTTTGTGCCTTGTTTACTTTGCTCATGGCAGTCAGTCCACATTTACCCATTTTCACACCCTAATCTACAATCACTTTACATGTCTATTTCTCTTCCATCACAATTAACAAACTTTTTGTCTTTTGGACTGGGCTACGCATCATATAGTCCCCTCACTTCTCTGTTGTTTCAATCAAATGTATGAAAACCACTATTTTCCAACCCCTTTCAGTTTTGATGAATCATAGTGGACTGAAAATGTTGCCTCTGTTTTGCTCCGCAACGATACTGTCAGACTTACTGAGTTACTCCAGTGTTTGTTTTACAATTCCAGCATCTGCACTATTTTGTGTATATCTAACAGAGGAATTCACATGTTTAAATATACAGAAAGAAATACCCAGTAGTGAGTTACAGATTGGAATCTAATTGAAAGGCTTTGGGGGTGTACATACAGAATACCAGTCACCTGGGAATGACTTACAAACTTGAATCTAACAGGGATGTTTAGTGTCGTTAATAAACAGAATATAAGATACCTGGGTGAGAGACAGCCAGTGTTTAAATGATAAATGTCAGGACATTTTTAATGTTAGCTATGGTTTATGTATTGGCTTTTGTTCTGCATGTCAGTGGTCAAAACTTCCCTCCTGAAGCAGTACTTACCACCAGCAGTGTTGGAGCAATGCCTTTCCTGAGGATTCCATCATTCACCAGCACCAACAAGTTGGAAGCAGAGTACACTGTCAAATGGAGAGAAACCCATGTGAAATCATGACACCAGATAGAACAGCTGAATCTCTCAACAAGCAGAAACCGAACTGATAAACAACCATTCCATGCCCACTTCAATGATGTGATCTGCAGATTCTGCCCTGTACACTTTTCAATGTGAACAAGCTAGTGGTCTGAGAACACTGCCATACAAAACCGCACTATAATCTTTCCACCTGTTTTCAGGTCAGCTTCCCAACCACCTTTTTCTCACTCCACACCAGTTCCTTCACAGAAAGAACCACAAACAGTGCACCTCAACCCTTCTCACTAGTGGTCAGGGTCTGGAAAATCACAGACATTAAGTCATACTAACTCAAGGACTACTTGAGTCTGTACACTTGAATCTCTCATGCAGCCCTTTGTCCAAGAGTCCAGTGTGTGTTAAGCAGGGTTCAGGAATTGTCAGAAATTAATGCCCAGTCACAGGCACCTGCTCTGTGATCAGCAGGCTGTCCTCGATACCTGTGCACCTTGCTGTCTGTGATCAGCAGACTGCACAAACTACCTACAGACCTGTCCGTAGGTGAGCAGACTGTACTCAAGAAAAAGGCACCACACCTAGCCGAGTTTAGCAGATTGTTCATAGTTCAGGAACACCTTGTCTGCTTGTCATCAGCAGAATGCCCTCAGTACCTACATACTATTTGTCTGAGTTCAGCAGACTGTCCTCAGCATCTGTATACCCTGTTTGTCTGTGTTCAACAAACTATTCTCAATACGGGCTCACCTCGTGTAAAGATCAGCAGACTGTCCTCAGCAGCTGTTCACTGTCTGCCTGTAATCAGCAGACTGTGCTCAATATCTATACACTACTTCTGCCTGTGAACAGCAGATTGCACTCAATATCTTTATACCTTTTTTGTCCGTGATCAGCAGACTGTATTGTTATTAACAAAAAAAAAGAACCATGGATGCTGGAACTCAGAAACAAAATCAGAAATTGCTGGAAAAACTCAGCAGGTCTGACAGCACCTATGGAGAGAAAGCAGAGTTAATGTTTCAGGTCCAGTGACTCTTCTTCAGAAAAGCGCAATTTCAGATTTTGCTTCTGCATTTGATACTTGGACACTCCTTCTGTCTGTGACTAGCAGACCGTCCTCAGTATTAGTATAGTTTCGTTGTGATGTTTCTAAGGACTGGAATTAATTTCTTCATGCTACTGTAAATACTGCACTCCTCTACACCCATGTCCGAGGTTCCACTCCTTTATACATACCAAGCTCAGAGAATTCGTGGGAATCTGCAAACCGCCCTGTAAGAGAGAGGAGAGACTCTGTTACTTCAATCCTGCCAATGACTGAACTCAATGATTTTTCCTGGCTCTCACCTGCCAAGGTAAGATCAAAATTCACATCAAGGGAGAGCAGGGAATTGAGATATAGAATTGTGCACTCAAACAGGAACATATAGGAAAGGGGGCTCAGAATCTGACTGAATTTCATATTATGTTTGAAAGTGACAATGCGAAGTTTGAAACTGGGATCTTAAACTGAAACAAAGTCAGTTTGAGGGGGGGGCTTCAGAGAGGTTGCTGGCTGATTAATGTTGGGGAGATTCAGTTATAAAATGATAGTGAATAATCAAATTTTGCAAACATTTTTAAAAATCATGAGTAATTCTCAACAAATATTAATTAACTTCCAGAAAGCACTGCAACTAAAATGACACAATGGTAGCTAAAGAGTTAAAAGGGATTTACAATGTTGTCAAAAAGTGTAGAAGGCTTCAAATTGATAAAGAACCAGATAGTGAAACTGCCACAAAAGATAAAGAGGTTTTCAAGAGCTGAGAGAAGCAGACAAGGAAAAAGGAAGTAACTTTGCCAAGTCCCTTAAAGGCAGAAGAATGACAGCTAATGATCAGAGACTGGTTACAATGCAAGAGACCATATGGCTCGTAGTAAATATCTCATCCTGTCCCAGAGCATCCCACCTCATGTCATTCTCCAGTCTTCTCTCTGTAACCTTGTTCATTCTTCTCTTTCAGATAACCCTCCAATTCCCATTTTAATGGTTCATTTAATCCTACATCCACTACAATCTCAGGCAGTACATTATACAGTGAATGGTTGAGGTGTACAAAGAACAATAAAACAAAGAACAGTACAGCAAGGGAACAAGCCCTTCAGCCTAGCAAGACTGCTCCAAGGCATAATGCTTTTCTAATTCAAAACCTTTTGTCTCTCTGCAGTCTGTATCTCTTTATTCCCTGCCTATTCAGATGTCTGTCAAGATGCTTAAATGTTATTATTATTTCCACCTCAACCACCTCCTCTGGCAGCACATTCCAGGCACTTACCACTCACTGTATAATAAACTTGCCTCTCATATCTCCTTTAAACTTATCCCCTTTCACCTTACCCTAGTAATTGACATTTCTATCCTGGGAAAAATGACTCTGACTATCTGTCTGTTATCATTTTGTAAACTTCAATCAGGTTGCCCTCATCCTTTGTCATCCAAGTGAAAACAAAGTCCAGGCCCGAAACGTCAGCTTTCCTGCTCCTACGATGCTACTTGGCCTGCTTTGTTCATCCAGTTCTAAACCTTGTTATCTCAAGTTTGTCTAATCTCTCCTCATGACTATTGCCTTCCAAAACTGGTAACATCCTGGTAAACTGTTTCTGTACACACTCCAAAGCCTTCACATTCTTCTTGTAGTACGGCATTCAGAATTGTACACAATATTCCAAATGTGGCCTAACTGAAGTTCTATACAGCTGCACTATTTGCCAATTTTTATACTCTGTGCCAGACATGCATGCCATAAGCGTTCTCAACCATCTTATCTACTTGCTTTGCTACTTTCAGGCAACTGTGGACCTGAATGCCTAATTCCCTCTATAAAAATTGATCTAGTAAAGGTTCAGCCAATTACTGGATACTTCTCTCCTGCATTGGATCTTCACTTTGCACTTGTCTGGGTTAAACTCCATTTGCCATTTCTCTATCCAGGTCTGAGCCTATCTATATCCTGCTGTCTTCTCTGGCAATCCTCCTCACTATCTGCAACTCCCCCAATTTTGTGTCATCTGAAAATTTGCTAATCAGGCCACCTGCATTCTCCTCCAAACTGTTCATATATATATTACAAACAACAGGGGTCCCAAAACTCGTGGCTGCAGAACACCACTGGTTACAGACCTCCAGTCAGAAAATCATCCTTCCACTGCTACTTTCTACCCATGTGGACCACATCTAATGCCCTGCCCTCATCAATCATCTTTGACACTTCCTCAAAAAACTCAATTAAGCTCGAGAGACACCAACTTCCCTCTGCAAAACTACACTGCCTATTGCCAATAAGTCCATATTTTTCCAAATGTGAATAAATCCTATGCCGAAGAAACTTCACCAATAATTTCCCAAACAGTGAAGTAAAGGTCACTGGCCTGTAGCTTCTCAGATTATTGCTGAGGCCCTTCTCAAACAAAGGAACAATGTTGGCTATTCTTTAATCCTCTGGGACCTCTTCTTATACTGAACAGGATATAACATTTTGTACAAGGCTCCAGCAATTTCCTTACCTGCCTCCCGCAGCATTCTGGGATGGAACTTCACAGATCCTGGGGACTTGTCTACCTTAATGTTTTTTAAAACACGCCACACCACTTCCTTTATTATAATGACATGCCCCAGAATATCAATATTTCTCTCATGTGAATATTCTCTATGGTGAATACCAATGCAAGGGTTCATTAAAAACCTCACTCTCATGCTCCAGCTTCATGCATAAATTTCCTCCTTCATCCTCGCGAGGATGTCCCCTTTCCCGAGCTAGCCAGGATGATGGAGCAGTAGGTCATTCAGCTCCTTGAGTCCTCTCCACCTTTCATGGAGGTCATAGTTCATCTAATAATCCTCAACTTCACTTTCTGCTTTACCCCATAACCTTTGATTCCCTGACTGATTAGAAATGTTCTATCTCAGCCTTGAATACAGTGAACGACCCAACCTCCACAGTGAAGAATGCCAGAATCATGACACTCAGAAAAAAATTCCGCCTCATATGGATATGGATGATAGTATAAGATAGGGGTGGAGGTTAGAAAGACCTTAGGATTAGGGTAAAAGTTCGGCACAACATCATGGGCCGAAGGGCCTGTACTGTACTATGTTCTAACTCTTGTCTTACATGGGAAACCCCCTTCTTTGAGACTATGCTCTCTGATTCTACATTCTTCCACAACGGCCCCCTTAAGAATTTTGTGTTTCATTAAGGTCTCCTCTCACTCTTCCAAACTTCACTGAGTGAAGCTCAACCGACCATACAAAAAAATCATTCCAAATCCAGTATCAGCCTGGTGAACCTTGTCTGGTCTGCCGCCAATGCTAGCATATATTTCCTTAAAGGGCCAAAAACTGTTCAGAGTATTCCTTCAGAACATAGAACACTAAAGCAAAGTACTGGCCCTTCGGGCCTCGATGTTGTGCTGACCTGTGAAACTAAACTGAGGTCCATCTAACCTACACTATTCCATTATTACCCATATGTTTATCCAATGACCATTTAAATGACCTTAAACGTGGCGAGTCTACATTCCACGCCCTTACTACTCTGAGTAAAAAGCCTACCTCTGACATCTGTCCTATATCTATCATCTCTCAATTTCAAGCTATGTCCCCTCGTGCTTGCCATCTCCACCTGAGGAGAAAAGCTCTCACTGTCCACCCTATCTAATCCTCTGATTATCTTGTATGTCTCTATTAGGTCACCTATTAACCTCTTCTCTCTAATGAAAACAGCCTCTCTCAGTCCCTCAGCTTTTCCTCATAAAACCGTCCCTCCATACCAGGCAACATCCTGGTAAATCTCATCTGCACCCTTTCTAATTCTTCCACATCCTTCCTATAATGCGGCGACCAGAATTGTACACAGTACTCCAAGTGTGGCTGCACCAGAGTTTTGTACGGCTGCAACATGACCTCATGGCTCCAAAACTCAATCCCTCGCCCAATAAAACCTAACACACAACCAGCCCAGCTCTTCCCCTCCACCCACTGCATCCCAAAACCAGTCCAACCTGTCTCTGCCTCCCTAACTTGTTCTTCCTCTCACCCATCCCTTCCTCCCACCCCAAGCCGCACCTCCATCTCCTACCTACTAACCTCATTCCACCTCCTTGACCTGTCCGTCTTCCCTGGACTGACCTATCCCCTCCCTACCTCCCCACCTCCCCACCTATACTGTCCTCTTCACCTATCTTCTTTTCTCTCCCCATCTTTGGTCCGCCTCCCCCTCTCTCCCTATTTATTCCAGAACCCTCACCCCATCCCCCTCTCTGATGAAGGGTCTAGGCCCGAAACGTCAGCTTTTGTGCTCCTGAGATGCTGCTGGACCTGCTGTGTTCATCCAGCCTCACATTTTATTATCTTGGATTCTCCAGCATCTGCAGTTCCCATTATCACTCACACTGTACACCTTCTTAGCAACCCTATCAACCTGGGTGGCAACTTTCAGGGACCTATGTACATGGGCACTGAGATTTCTCTGCTCATCCACACTACCAAGAATCTTACCATTAGCCCATTACTCTGTATTCCTGTTACTCCTTCCAAAATGAATCACCTCACACTTTTCCACATTAAGCTCCATTTGCCACCTCTCAGCTGATCTCTGCAGCTTATCTATGTCCCTCTGTAATCTGCAACATCCTTCTGCACAATCCACAACTCCACCGACCTGAGTGTCATCTGCAAATTTACTAACCCATCATCCAGGTCATTTTTAAAAATGACAAACAGCAGTGGCCCCAGAACAGATCCTTGCGGTACATCACTGGTAACTGCACTGCAGGATGAACATGTCCCATCAACCACCACCCTCTGTCTTCTTTCAACTAGCCAATTTTTGATCCAAACCACTAAATCACCCTCAATCCCATGACTCTGTATTTTATGCAATAGCCTACCTTGGGAACATTATCAAATGCTTTATTGAAATCCATATACACCACATCAACCGCTTTACCCTCATCCACCTTAGCCAGAAGTTTGAAGCATACAATTTGAAGTTTGACTCATGCAATTTTAGCAAGACTGCCCTATTTTAATATTTCACTCACTTTGACACAAAGGCCTACATTCCATTTGCCTTTCCTAATCGACATTGTTTTCCCTCATGTCATCATTGCTTCTCTTGCTGATCACCTTCCAGTTCTCCAACCTTCCTATTAACAGGAATGGTTTTCTCGATTTATCTCCTTGTACTTTCTGCATTAATAAAATCCAGAAGGCTGTATGCTTTATAAACCACTGTCTCAGCCGTCTATCCTTCCATATCAGAGCCTTTATTTTATCCTGTCTCTCCACGTTCTTCCAACCAAATTACATTTCTTCATACTCTCTGCATTGACATTCATATCTCACCTATTCACCCACTTCACCAACTTTTCCATGTCTTTTTGCAGTTCTATAGTATCCTCCTCTCAGTTTACAATTCTTCCAAATTTCGTGTCTCACGACACGTGTAGTGTCTCCCACCACCCTCCTCCTCTTTCCGAAAGAAAACCGTGGTGTGTTGAGAAGGTTTTTGTTTTTCTTTTTTTTTAAATCGCGTGCTGTTAAGTAGTGATTGGTAATAAATTTTTCATTTCGTTTATTTATTATTTGATATTGTAGTGGGACTAAGTTAAGCTTAAGAGTAAAAACGGCAGGAGATCCCAGACCCGTGTTATGCTCCTCTTGCTCAATGTGGGAGCTCAGGGACGTGGCTGATGTCCCTGATGCCTACACGTGCAGGAGGTGTGTCCAGCTGCAGCTCTTGTTAGACACATGATGGCACTGGAGCTGCAGATGGACTCACTTTGGAGCATCTGCAATGTTGAAGAGGTTGTGGACAGCACATTTAGCAAATTGGACAAACCACAGATTAGGTGGTTAGGCAGAGAAAAAGCAAGGAGGCAGTGCATGTGCCCCCTGCGGTCATCTCCCTCCAAAACAGGTACACCGTTTTGGATACTGTTGGGGGAGATGGCTCACCAGGGGAAGGCAGCAGTAGCCAGGTTCATGGCACAGTGGCTGACTCTGCTGTACAGAAGGGTGGGAAAAAGAATGGAACAGCAATAGTCACAGGGGGTTCAATTGTAAGGGGAGTACATAGGCTGTTCTGTCGTCGAAAACAAGACTCCCAAATGGTATGTTGCCTCCCAGATGCATGGGTTGGGGTGTCTCATATCGGCTGCAGGACATTCTGAAGGAGGAGGGTAAACAGCCAGCTGTCGTGGTACATATAGGCACAAATGATACAGGTAATAAATGGGATGAGGTCCTGCAAGCAGAATTTAGGGAGTTAGGAGCCAAGTTTAAAATGTAGGACCTCAGATGTAGAAATCTCAGGATTGCTACCAGTGCTACATGCAAGTCAGAGTAGAAATGAAAGAATAGGTAGGATAAATGAGTGGCTTGAGAGATGGTGCAGGAGGGAGGGGTTCAGATTTTTGGGACATTAGGACTGGTTCTGGGGGAGGTGTGACTATTACAAATCGGATGGTCTACATCTAGGCAGGACTGGAACCAATGTCCTACTGGGGTGCTTTTGCGAACACTGTTGGGGAGGGTTTAAAGTAACATGGCGGGGTATGGGAACCAAATGAGGAGGTAAGTGGACAGTAAGGAGGTAGTAACTAAAGCCTATAAGCATCTAGATAATAAAGTCAGTGAGACTAAGGGGAAGAGTAGGCAGACAGCAGATGATGAACGCAAAGGGGCAGCTGGTCTGAGGTGCATTTGTTTTAATGCGAGAAGTGTAGTAGGTAAGGCAGATGAATTTAGGGCTTGGATTAGTACCTAGGAGGATGAAGTCATTGCTATTACTGAGGCTTGCTTGAGGGAAGGGCAAGACTGGCAACTAAATATCCCAGGATATAAATGCTTCAGGCGGGATAGAGAGGGAGGAGGATTTACATGACTGGTCAAAGAGGATATCACAGCTATGCTGAAGGAGGGCACTGTGGAGGACTCAAGCAGTGAGGCAATATGAGCAGAGCTCACAAATAGGAAGAGTGCGGTAACAATGTTGGGGCTGTACCATAGGCCTCCCAACAGCGAGAGTGAGATAGAGGTACAAATACGTAGACAGATTATGGAAAGATGTAGGAGCAACAGGGTGGTGATGATGGGAGATCTTAATTTTCAAAACATTGATTGGGATGCACATAGTGTTGGGGTTTAGATGGAGCAGAATTTGTAAGGAGCATCCAGGAGTGTTTTATGGAGCAGTATGTAAATAGTCCAACTCAGGAAGGGGCCATACTGGACCTGGTGTTGGGGAATGAGCCTGGCCAGGTGGTTGAAGTTTCAGTAAGGGATTACTTTGGGAATAGTGATCACAATTCCGTAAGTTTCAGAATACTCATGGACAAAGACGAGAGTCGTCTTAAAGGAAGAATGCTAAATTGGGGGAAGGCCAACTATAGCAAAATTCGACACAAGATGGGGAATGTGGATTGGGAGCAGCTGTTTGAGTCCAGGACATGTGAAAATAAGGGATACAAAGGGCAAGATTAGGGAACCATGGATGACAGGTGAAATTGCGAGACTAGCAAAGAGGAAAAAGGAAGCATACAGAAGGTCTAGGTGACTGAAAACAGACGAAGCTTTGGAAGAATATCGGGAAAGTCGGACCAATCTGAAACGAGGAATTAAGAGGGCTAAATGGGGTCATGAAATATCTTTAGCAAACAGGGTTAATGAAAATTCCAAAGCCTTTTATTCGTACATAAGGAGCAAGAGGATAAACAGAGAAAGGGTTGGTCCACTCAAAGACAAAAGAGGGAAGTTATGCGAGGAGTCAGAGAAAATGAGTGAGATTCTTAATGAGCACTTTGCGTCGGTATTCACCGAGACGACGGACAGGATGGATGTTGAAGTTAGGCAGGCATGTTGAAGTTAGGGATGGATGTTTGATTACTCTAGGTCAAGTCGGCGTAAGAAGGGGGGGGAAGTGTTCGGTGTTCTAAAAGGCATCAGGGTGGACAAGTCCCCAGGTCCAGATGAAATCTATCCCAGATTGCTGCGGGAAGGAAGAGAGGAGATAGCTGAGGCCTTAACAGATATCTCTGCAGCATCCTTGAACATGGGTGAAGTCGTGGAGGACTGGAGAATTGCTAATGTTGTCCCCTTGTTTAAGAAGGGTTAGCAAGGATAATCCAGGTAATTACAGACTTGTGAACCTGATGTCAGTGGTGGGGAAGCTGCTGGGGAAGATACTGAGAGATAGGATCTATTTACATTTAGAAGAAAATGGGCTTATTAGTGATAGGCAGCATGGTTTCGTGCAAGGAAGGTCATGTCTTACCAACTTGATCGAATTCTTTGAAGAAGTGACAAAGTTGATAGATGAGGGAAGGGCTGTAGATGTCATATAAATCGACTTCAGTAAGGCGTATGATAAGGTTCTCCATAGTAGCCTGATGGAGAAAGAGAAGTTGCATGGGGTCCAGGGTGGACTAGCTAGATGGATAGAGAACTGGCTGGGCAACAGGAGATGGAGCGTTGTAGTGGAAGGGAGTTTCTCAAAAATGGAGAACTGTAACCAGTGGTGTTCCACAGGGATGCGTGTTGGGACCACTCTTGTTTGTGATATACATAAATGATCTGGAGGAAGGTATAGATGGTCTGATTAACAAGTTTACAGATGACATTAAGTTTGGCGGAGTAGCAGATAGTGAAGGGAACTGTTGGAGAATGCAGCAGAACATGGATAGATTAGAGAGTTGGTTGGAGAAATGGCAGATGGAGTTCAGTCTAGGCAAATGCAAGGTGATGCATTTTGGAAGACCCAATTTAAGAGAGAACTATGTTGTAAATGGAAAAAGCCCTGGGAAAAATTGATGCGCAGAGAAATCTGGGTGTTCAGGTCCATGGTACCCTGAAGGTGGCAACGCAGGTGGATAGAGTGGTCAAGAAGGCATATGGCATGCTTTCATTCATTGGACAGTGTACTGAGTACAAGAGTTGGCAGGTCATATTACAGTTGTATAGGACTTTGGTTCCAACATATTTTTAATACTGCGTACAGTTCCGGTCACCACATTACCAAAAGGATGTGGATGCTTTGGACAGGGTGCAGAGGAGTTTCACCAGGATGTTGCCTGGTATGGAGGGTGCCAGCTATGAAGAGAGGTTGAGTAGATTAGGATTATTTACATTAGAAAGACAGAGGTGGAGGGGAGGAATCTGATTGAGGTCTACAAAATCATGAGGTGTATGGACAGGGTAGATAGCAAGAAGCTTTTTCCCTAGAGTGGGGGACTCGATTACTAGGGGGCCACAATTTCAAGGTGAGAGGGGAAAAGTTTAAGGGAGATATGTGTGGAAAGTTCTTTATGCAGACGGTGGTGGGTGCCTGGAATGCGTTGCCAGCAGAGGTGGTACAGGCGGGCATGATAGCATCGTTTAAGATGTATCTAGACAGATACATGAACGGGCAGGGAGCAGAGGGATACACATTCTTGGAAAATAGGCGACAGGTTGAGATGGAGGATCTGGATCGATGTAGGCTTGGAGGGCTGAAGGGCCTGTTCCTGTGCTATATTTTTCTTTGTGTGTTCATTTCATATGAACAGACCAAGGAACAAGAGTAGGCCATTCAGCCCTTGAGCCTGTTCTGCTATTCAATAAAATCTTGACTGATCTGATTTTAACCTCAATCCTACATATCCCTGAGAATCTTTTGATAATCATGAATATCAAGAACCTCTGCCTTAATTAATGATTCTGTATCCAGTACCTTCTGAGGAAGAGAATTCCAGACACTCAACCAAAGAAATTGTTTCCTGCCTCAAACGGGCTACCCTTATTTTTAAACTATGACCTCTCATTCTAGCTCTAGCTTCTCCCACTAAAGGAAACATCCTTTCCACATTTGTCCAGGCAATTCCCCCCTCAACCGTGAATAAACTCAACAGAATACAGGCCTAGCCCACTTCACCTTTCTTCACAGGGAAATTTACTCATTTGGGGAACTCCACAACAAACTTTCTTCCAGTCCATTCCTTTCAATTTCCTATCACTTGACCACTTCCGTATCCATTTTGAAAGCAGTGAAAGAGGAAATGGCTGAGATGTTGAAGTGATCAGCAAAGATGTCAAAGCTCTTACAAGCAACTTCTGATCCATGCTTCCAAGGTCTATCAATCTCAAACATTCTGAATTTGCTAACTAACCTCCATGTGGCACCATTGCAAATGCTTTCTGAAAGTCCAAATAGACAACATCCACAGCACTACTCTCATCCCTCACCTGTGTCACTTTGTCAAAGAACTCAATTTGTCAGACTTGATCTACCCTTGTCAAAGCCATGTCAACTGTTTTTCTTTCAGTGTATGTTTATCTAACTCCATATTATGGCCTCCACCAGTTTTCCCACTACTCACATCAAGCTTTATGGTCTGCAGTTTCCTGGGATAGCCTTTCTTTAACAACAGTGTCATTTATAATCCTTCCCGTCCCCTGGGACTAATGCCGTGTTCAGAGAGGTCCAGGAAATTTCTGCGAGGGGTTAGATAGAGATTTTAGCCATTGAGAAAAGTTGGATGAATCGGTTTGCTTTCTTTCACTGAAATGCAAGAGACCGGGGGGGGGGGGGGGGGGGGGGGGGGGGGGGGGGGGGGCAGCGACCTGATAGAAGGTGATGGTTTCAGTGTCTGACCACTAACTGCCCCTACCCCCCATTTATAAGTTTATAAGATTGTGAATATCAAGGAAAGCAATGGAAAGCATGTGGCTTTTTCCCAGGATGGAGAGATCAATTACTAGGGGACACAGGTTCAAGATGCAAGGGGGGGGATGTTTGAATGAGATGTGCGAGGCAAGTTTTACACACACAGGGTGGCAAGCGCTGGAGCACACTGCCAGAAGTGGTCGTGGAAGCAGACACAACAGTAGCATTCAGGAAGCACCTGGATGAACACATGTATAGGAATGAAACAGAGCAATATGAATCCTATAAGTGAAGACAGTTTTGTACGGAAGGGCAAAATGTGTTGACACTGGCTGCGAGGGTACACCACGACAAACCATTGGTCAAACCACATTTGGAGTATTTTGCTCAGTTCTGGTCACCTTATTTAAGGAGGGATGTTCAAGCCTAGAGAGAGTTCAAAGGAGATTTATGAGAATGACACGAGAAATTAGAGAATTTTAGATACAAGTAAAGATCAGAGAAACTGGGCTTATTCTCTTTTGAGCAGAGAAGATTAAGGTGTTCAAAATTATGAACAGTTTTGACAGGGAAAAGTAGGATACTCTGTTTCCACTAGTTAGTATATCAATAACTAGGGATTACAATTTTAAGACTGTCAGCAAAATAGCCAGAGATGAGATGAGGGGAAACATCTTTATTCAGAGAGTTGTTAGCATTTGGAATGTGTTCCCTGGGAGAGAAGTGGAGGCAGATTTCATAGGTAGTTTCAAAAGAGAGCTGGGTATATATTTGAAAGTGATGAATTAATGTGGTTATAGATATAGGGCTGTTAAATGAGTTTCGCTGAGTAGCTCTTACGGGAGCTGGCATAGACACGATGGGTTGAATGATCTCCTTCCGTAATGTAAAATTCTACAACTGGGATGGCACGGTCCTTCCAGAAAAAGAGGGAGAAAGACTGAGAAGTTTGTAAAGAGTAAGTTGCTTTTTAAAATCTGTTCAGAGTATGTCAAGGTCATTATGAGCAGAACTATTAAAAACAGGATTGTGGGTGAAGCAGATTGGGAGGGGACATACCCTCACTCACCTAACCTGCTGCAAAACCGGAGGCTGCAGGCAGGGCAGGGGGAGAACACCAATCCTCCCCCTATTACTAAACTAGTGAGGTCATGTCTCATTTGGGAGGGTTTTTTGACAAGGTGGAGAATCTTTCTGATCGATGATTACATAAATCACACTTAGCACAAGAGCTCTCCAGATCAAGGGGCAGAGTGGATATCGTGTGGTGCGGAATGTATGGGGGTGTATACGAAGGGTACATCTAGCTCCTGATGACAAACTCCGCACAGAGCTAACAAGCAACCAAAAAGGTATAGGAAGACATTGAAGGGGATACAGCAAATCCTCTATATCCACAAAATCACAAATTCACCTACACAATAAAATAAGCAACAGCAAGAGTCAAAAATTTTTAAACAAACTTTGCTTTGAGACTGAGGCAATGGCCTCGTAATATTATCACTGGATTGTTAATCCAGGGACCCAGGTAATGTTCTGTGGATCTGCGTTCGAAGCCTGCCATAGCAGATGGTGGAATTTAAACTTGATTGAAAAAAAATGTGAAATTAAGAGTCCATTGACAATTGGTGCAAAAACCCATCTTGTTCACTAACATTCTTTAGGGATGGAACTGCCACCCATTCCTGGTGTGGCCGACATGTGACTCCAGGCCCACAGCAGTTTGGTTGACACTCAACTGTCCCCTGGGGCAATTAGGGATGGGCAATAAATGCTGGTCTAGCCAGCAACACCCACACTCCATTTAAAAAAAGGGCTCACAGGTTTCATTATTGGGGCGGGCTTAGGAAGAACAGTTCTCATGGATACGGGGGAAATGACTGCACATCAAGTAGAAAGGGAGTATAGACAACCCTGGTAATTATAGACCAGTGAGCCTTACCTCAGTTGTTGGTAAAGTGTTGGAAAACGTTATAAGGAATAGGATTTATAATCATCTAGAAAAGAATAAATTGATTAGGGATAGTCAGCACGGTTTTGTGAAAGGAAGGTCGTGCCTCATAAACCTTATTCAGTTCTTTGAGAAGGTGACCAAACAGGTAGATGAGAGTAAACCGGTTGAGGTGGTGTATATGGATTTCAGCAAGGCGTTCGATAAGGTTCCCCACAATAGGCTATTGTACAAAATGAGGAGGAATGAGATTGTGGGAGATATAGCAGTTTGGATTGGAAATTGGCTTGCTGAAAGAAGACAGAGGGTGGTAGTTGATGGGAAATGTTCATCCTGGAGACCAGTTACCAGTGGTGTACAGCAAGGGTCGGTGTTGGGTCCACTGCTGTTTGTCATTTTTATAAATGACCTGGATGGGGGCATAGAAGGATGGGTTAGTAAATTTGCAGACGACACTAAGGTCGGTGGAGTTGTGGATAGTGACGAAGGATGCTGTGGGTTGCAGAGAGACATAGATAAGCTGCAGAGCTGGGCTGAGAGGTGGCAAATGGAGTTTAATGCGGACAAGTGTGAGGTGATGCACTTTGGTAGGAGTAACCGGAAGGCAAAGATTCTTGGTAGTGTAGATGAGCAGAGAGATCTCGGTGTCCACGTACACAGATCCTTGAAAGTTGCCACCCAGGTTGACAGGGCTGTTAAGAAGGCATACAGTGTTTTAGCTTTTATTAATAGAGGGATCGAGTTCCGGAACCAAGAGGTTATGCTGCAGCTGTACAAAACTCTGGTGCGGCCGCACTTGGAGTATTGTGTACAGTTCTGGTCACCGCATTATAAGAAGGATGTGGAAGCTTTGGAAAGGGTGCAGAGGAGATGCCTGGTATGTTGCCTGGTATGGAGGGAAGGTCTGATGAGGAAAGGCTGAGGGACTTCAGGCTGTTTTCATTAGGGAGAAAGAGGTTGGGAGGTGACTTAATTGAAACATATAAAATAATCAGAGGGTTAGATAGGGTGGATAGGGAGAGCCTTTTTCCTAGGATGGTGACGGCGAGCACGAGGGGGCATAGCTTTAAAATTGAGGAGTGAAAGATATAGGACAGATGTCAGAGGTAGTTTCTTTACTCAGAATAGTACGGGAATGGAACGCTTTGCCTGCAACGGTAGTAAATTCGCCAACTTTAGGTACATTTAAGTCGTCATTGGACAAGCACATGGACGTACATGGAATAGTGTAGGTTAGATGGGCTTGAGATCGGTATGACTGGTCGGCACAACAGAGGGCCGAAGGGCCTGTACTGTGCTGTATTGTTCTATGAAATAGAATTCCCCGAAATAGCTCAAAAGCAGCCATTTCATACAGAATTCAAGCATACATTAACATTTTAACACTTGTACAAAAACTGTTTTGCAGGAAATCAGAGATGGTTTAAACATGTGCTAAATGTTACTGGTTATTTTTGACTGTTAATGGCTATTTTAATGAGATTGGAGTGATCTTGCATAATTCAGAAGGTATTAGTCTTGTTACTTTCAAGGTTAGAATTTTAAAGTTAGAAAAAGGCATCTTATGTTTGTTCAATAAAAGTCTGAGTTCCCAACAGTTTTGATTGTCTGTGGTTCTATTTACTATCATGCATTCATTCATTCGGCACTGTAGGGAATCTAATCTAATCTAGATGGGTTTAAAATCGGTAATGACAGGTCGGCACAACATTGAGGGCCGAAGGGCCTGTACTGTGCTGTAATGTTCTATGTTCTAAATGCCGATGCTGTACATCAGGGTCGATAACTGAAGTTGCGGGAAAGGCTCAGCAGGTCTTTTGCGAAGAACAAAAATCAGAGTTAACGCTTCGGGTTGGATGACCCTTCCTCAGAATTGTATGAGGGACGTGTTCAGTGAGTATATGCAGGAGGGAGGCGTATGCAGAAGATTTTATACTGGGGTAGACAAAGGAGTATTGGTGATATGAGGGGTATTCGACGGAGGAAGGTGGTATATGAAACGACTGATAGTTGGCTGTGGGACGTATATGAAGGGCATTCAGAGCTGTGTTTATGGGAGAGGGGAGTTACTCCTGGTTACATGGAGGATATATGTGACCCGCTCCTCACCGAGCTCTCAGGACAGGTATTGATGGGGAGGTATATGAAGGGTATTTCTGACCGGCAATGATGTAGGACACGCTCCGCACCGAGCCCTCCAGCTGAGCGGCTGCCCCCGGATTCCTAATAACGTACTCCCGGTACCGGAACAACAAACGCCTCAACACATCCACCATGACAGCACTATCCCCCGATCGCGCGCGGAACCACTTCCAGGGAATACTGGCTTCAAATCCGGGGCATACCGGCACCGCTCCACACTGATTGGCTGATTCGCTGCCACCCCGCACACCAGTACCCTATTGGTCAGGACCAGAGCAAGGAGGCGGGGCATCGATGATCTGAAAATTGGCGCTGAATTCAGATGCGACCCAGTGTGAGACATCCAGTGTCTGATCACGAACCCCGCAATGGTTCCAGTGTCTGACCACTAACCGCCCCCACCCCCCGCCATGGTTCCAGTGTCTGACCACCACCCCCCCGCCATGGTCCAGTCTGTGACTCAGTGTCAGGCACTTCCCTCCAGTGTGACCCTCCCCAATGCCCCCCTCACAGTGATCCAGTGTACCCTCCCCAGTGAATCCCTCAGAGTGATCCAGTGTGATGCCCCCCCCCCACATCCATTGTGACAACCCCAGCGATTCAGTGTCTGACCGCCACCTCCACGACTAGAGTGCGATTGCTCAACCCTGCCATGGTCCAGTCTGTGATCCAATGTGCAACAGCTCCCCCCGCCCCCCGCCATCTTCCCCAAGTCATCCAGTGTGTGACACCACTCTCCACCAATGGCCCAGTAAGTGTGTGTGTAGCCCCCTGTGTACCAGCATGTCCACCCATGCTCCAGTGTGTGACCTCTTGCAATCCAATATATGATTAGATTCCCTACAGTGTGGAAACAGGCCCTTCGGCCCAACAAGTCCACACCACCCCTTGGAGCATCCCACCCAGACCCAGACCCAACCCCATCCCCATCCCCCTATAACACACACACCTCTGAACACTACGGACAATTTAGCATGGCCGAACCACCTAGCCCACACGTCTTTGGACTGTGGGAGGAAACTGGAGCACCTGGAGGAAACCCACGCAGATACAGGGAGAATGTGCAAACTCCACACAGACAGTTACCCGAGGCTGGAATCGAACCCGGGTCCCTGGTGCTATGCAACTGCAGTGCTAACCACTGAGCCACCGTGACCCAGTGTATGGCCTCGGCGATCCAGTATGCGATTCCCAATGGTCCAGTGTATGACTCCACTGATCCTGTGTGTGAACCTACGTCAGTGCTCTAACGATCCATTAAGAATTTGTAAAGGAGCAATGTGTGCTCCATGATGATCAAGAGGTACCCATTAATGATCCAGTTATCCAATGTGATCCCGAATTAACTCAGTCAGAGATAGTAAGAACAGTCGATGCTGGAGTCAGAGATGACACAGTGTGGAGCTGGAGGAACACAGCAGGCCAGGTAGCATCAGAGGAGCAGGAAATTTGATGATTTGGGTAAGGTCCCGCATTCAGAAATGGGGGAGGGGGAAGGGAACTGTTTGTGATTTGGCATGGAACCTCTGGTGAAATCCACTTCCTACATTCTGAGAGAATGTAACATATGTGGAATACTGATCCAACAGTAGTTAGAAGGTAAAATTCAATTCTGTCCAGCGATAGAGAAACACAGTGCTTTTTGCAAGGCTTTTAGTAGGTCATTCTAGATAGTTCCTGGGACATTTAAGAAGAACAGAACTAAGAGCAGACTCCATGTTTTAAGTGCAGAATTCTAGCTGTTCTGCAGGGAAGACGTTGAGACGAGTTGACTATCATAATCAAGGTCCATAAGACATCCTGGGGAGCTGAGAAAGTGGGAAGGTTATTGGCTCTGTTTTTGGAGGAAGCTGTGAGGTGCTGGGAAGAAGCCTGTCAACATGAATACTTTGTTGCAGCTCAGAACATAGGAGTTGAAAATCCCATAAACAGCATTTGCTTTATACCCTGAGAAAGACTGGAGTTTGCAGTGGGGGTTTGGTGGTTGGGGAATAACACACAGGTGTGTTTCTAGCTTATTGAAGAGTAGTCTTATGCTTGTAAGTGACGATCGGAGTTGACTCCAGCAAGGTATAGTGTAAGGAAAGCCAGAGACTATTCCTTTGAGGACAATTACAACAAGGGTAGCAGTGGAAATAATAACACAGTTTACTAGTTAGAGGCCACCAGTTGATATATAGTCTGATCAGGGTTCGGGGATTATGTCAACGTTTTCCAGGAAATCATGAGCAGTTTGGGAATAGAACAATTAAAGTCAATTGCGTATCTTCTGCAAACAAAGTTTGAACTGTTTTTTTGTCAGAGGATTTGAATCTGTGCAACTTGTGGAGTAATTGAGTTACACAGCACGGACATAGACTGTTCACTTCAATTCATTCATGCTGACCAGACATCCCAAATTACTCTAGTCCCATTTGCCAGCATTTTTGGCCCAAATCCCACTAAACCCTTCCTATTCATGTACCCATCCAGATACCTTTTAAAAGTTGTAATTGTACCAGCCTCCACCATTTCCTTGGTAGCTCAATCCATACCCTCCACATGAAAACGTTGCCTTTTAAATCTTTCCCCGCTTATCTTTAACCTATGCCCTCTAATTTTGAACTCACCTACCCTTGGAAAAGACTTTTGCTATTCATCCTATCCATACCCCTCATGATTTTATAAACCTCTATAAGGTCACCCCTCAGCCTCCGACTCTCTAGGGAAATTAGCCCCAGCCTATTCAGCCCCTCCCTATAGCTCAAACTGTCCAAACCTGGCAACATCCAAATCTTTTCTGAACCCTTTCAAGTTTAATACCATCTTTCCTAGAGCAGGGAGACCAGAACTGAAGGCATTATTCCAAAAGTGGCCTAACCAATGTCCTGTACAGCTGCAACGTGACCTTCCAACTCCTACACTCAATGCACTGACCAATAAAGGCAACTGTACTAAATGCTTTTTCACTACCCTATCGACCTGAGACTCCACTTTCAACAAGCTATGAACCTGCACCCCAAGGTCTCTTTGTTCAGCAACACTGTCCAGGACCTTACAATTAAGTGTCTAAGTCCTGCCCTAACCAATATGCAAAACTTCACATTTATCTAAATTAAACTCCATCCGCCACTCCTTGATCCATCTGATCAGGTCCTGCTCTACTCTGAGATAATCTCCTTCACTGTCCACTACACCACAGTGCCATCTGCAAACTTACTAACCATTCCTCCTATATTCACATCCAAATTGTTGATATAAATGATGAAAAGCAGTGAACCCAACGCTGCTCCTTGCAGCACACTGCTGGTCACAGACAGCCAGACAGAAAAACAACCCTCCACCACCTCCCTCTTTCTCTTACCTTCAAGCCAATTTACAGGATGGAGATTTGGTTGCTTTCTAGTTGTCCACCCATTACCAACTCATTGAAAGTTATAAGAATTAAGTGAATATTTCTTAAAACTACTAGAGGCTATTTACATTGACTGATGTCATCAGAAATCAAGCAAGATACAATCCCAAGTACCTGCGATGCTATGTATCATTGAAACTGCTTAAATGAACTGGACAGTTACATCTCTTTAATTTTCCTTTTAATTTATCCCTAAACTGTGTCTGTCTGTCTATATGTGTTGGGGCTAACAATCAAAGAAGATTGAGTTTAAATCATGGACATATTTAAATTATCTTGTTCAACTTTGCTCAGCTAAAGCTACTATATTAATAATAAACTGTTACCTCTTTTGTTTAAGCAATGAACTTGGTCTCTGGCTTTGGTTATTCAACAAACCTGGTTGGGAACCATTGGAGTCAGGTTGTAGACTTGCCTGTCGAGCTGGTGTGTTTGGTTGCAGACGTTTTGCTAGGTAACATCGTAAGTGTGCCTCCGGTAAAGTGTTGGTATTCTGTCCCTCTTGTTATTTATATGCCTCGGTTTGCTGGAATGGTTGGCTTTACTTCAGGTTCTGTTTTTCAGTAGTTTGTATATTGGGGCCAGTTCAATGTGTTTGTTGATGGAGTTCTGCTTGGAATACCAGGCTTCCAGGAATTCCCTGGTATGTCTCTGTTCAGCTCGTGCTATTATGGATGTGTTGTCCCAGTTGAATTTGTGTCCTTCTTTGTCCTTGTGTATTGAGACCAGTGAGAATTGGTCATGCCTCTTTGTGGCTGGTTGGTGTTCGTGTATCCTTATTGTTAGTTTTCTTTCAGTGTGGCCTATGCAATCTTGTTCACAGTCCTTGCATGGTATTTTGTACATTATGTTAGTTTTATTGGTTGTGGGTCACTTCGTCAGTAGATGTTGCTGGGTGGATGTTGGTATGTGGGCTAACCTGATACCTAGCTGTCAGAGTAGTCTTGTGGTCACTTCTGATATGTCTCTGATGTATGGTAGGGTGACTATTGTGTCTGGCCGTTTTGAGTCTCCTTGTTGTGGTCTGTCATGGAGGTAATGGTAGGTTGTACTTTTTGGGATCCATTCCTTTTAAAAATGCCATATAAGTGCTCCTGTTCTGCTTTGCACAATTTCGGGTTGCTGCAGTGTGTGGTGGCTCATTTGAATAATGTCTTGATGCAGCTCCCTTTGTGGGTATTGGCTTGATTGCTGGAGTAATTAAGTACTGGTCCGTATGTCTGGTCTCTCTGTGTACGCTGGTCTAGAGTTCCCCATTGTCCTTACGTTCGACCATAATGTCCAGGAAGGGTAGTTGGTTATTGTTCTCTTCTTTTGTGAATTTTATTGCGGTGAGGATGGTATTAATGTGTTGTTGGGTTTTTTCTAGTTTTGTGCATTTGATAATCACAAAGGTGTCATCTACATATTGGACCCAGAGTTTGGGTTGTATGGTGGGGAATGTTGTTCATTCTAACCTTTGCATTACTGCTTCTGCAGTCAGTCCTGATATTGGGGATCCTACTGGTATTCCTTTGATTTGTTTAAACATATGGTTTTGAAGGTGAATGGGTTGTGATGCACAGATCCAGCAGTTTCAGGGTGCTGTCCTTGTTGATGCTGCTGATGTCAAGGGGTGTCTGCCTTCCTGATTCATCCAGTAGCGTGGCAATTGTCCCTTTGGCTATATCAATGTTTATGGATGTAAATAGTGCTGTTACTTCGAAGGATATCATTGTCTCGTCCTCTTTTATTCTGATGTGTTTGATGATGTTGGGGAATTCTTAGGAGGACTGGGTAGTATTATCAACGAAGTAATAAAATGTGAGGCTGGATGAACACAGCAGGCCAAGCAGCATCTCAGGAGCACAAAAGCTGACGTTTCGGGCCTAGACCCTTCATCAGAGAGGGGGATGGGGAGAGGGAACTGGAATAAATAGGGAGAGAGGGGGAGGCGGACCGAAGATGGAGAGTAAAGAAGATAGGTGGAGAGAGTGTAGGTGGGGAGGTAGGGAGGGGATAGGTCAGTCCAGGGAAGACGGACAGGTCAAGGAGGTGGGATGAGGTTAGTAGGTAGCTGGGGGTGCGGCTTGGGGTGGGAGGAAGGGATGGGTGAGAGGAAGAACCGGTTAGGGAGGCAGAGACAGGTTGGACTGGTTTTGGGATGCAGTGGGTGGGGGGGAAGAGCTGGGCTGGTTGTGTGGTGCAGTGGGGGGAGGGGACGAACTGGGCTGGTTTAGGGATGCAGTAGGAGAAGGGGAGATTTTGAAACTGGTGAAGTCCACATTGATACCATATGGCTCCTGGAACAGCAACTCATATTGCGCCTGGGAACCCTGCAGCCATATGGTATCAATGTGGACTTCACCAGTTTCAAAATCTCCCCTTCTCCTACTGCATCCCTAAACCAGCCCAGTTCGTCCCCTCCCCCCACTGCACCACACAACCAGCCCAGCTCTTCCCCCCCACCCACTGCATCCCAAAACCAGTCCAACCTGTCTCTGCCTCCCTAACCGGTTCTTCCTCTCACCCATCCCTTCCTCCCACCCCAAGCCGCACCCCCAGCTACCTACTAACCTCATCCCACCTCCTTGACCTGTCCGTCTTCCCTGGACTGACCTATCCCCTCCCTACCTCCCCACCTACACTCTCTCCACCTATCTTCTTTACTCTCCATCTTTGGTCCGCCTCCCCCTCTCTCCCTATTTATTCCAGTTCCCTCTCCCCATCCCCCTCTCTGATGAAGGGTCTAGGCCCGAAACGTCAGCTTTTGTGCTCCTGAGATGCTGCTTGGCCTGCTGTGTTCATCCAGCCTCACATTTTACTTTCTTGGAATTCTCCAGCATCTGCAGTTCCCATTATCTCTTATCAACGAAGTATTTCATTTTCCATGTTGTGGTTCTTTGGCTATCTATATGTTGGTATGCCTGGTGGTGAGACAGTGGGTCTGAGGGGACCCCTGGTTGTGTACCTTGAGGAGTCCATAGAAACAAGGTGTATTGGATCGCTCGGGCTTCATTTTTGGTAGTCTGTATTGTTGGTATCTCCTGAGCTGTGTAAATTCTTCTGTTTTGATCCCGTTCTCTAACTGTGGTGTTGGGTCTTTCGCCATCTGTTTGTAGGTGTCAATATCTGCGAGTAGTGCATTAGCTTTCTCAATGTATTGAAATGTATTAAGGATTACTGTTATGCGTCCTTTGTCCACCAGAAAGATTATGATGTTTCTGTCTTTCTTGAGTCTTTCCAGGGCTGTAAACATTGTAAGACCAGGGGTCTCCATCAGGCACACCAACAATATACAGATATAGGAACTGCCGATGCCGGAGAATCTGAGATAACAAGGCGTAGAGCTGGATGAACACAGCAGGCCAAGCAGCATCAGAGGAGCAGGAAAGCTGACGTTTCGGATCTAGACCCTTCTTCAGAAATGACCAACATATAGACTGCTTTGTCCTAAATGTAAACTGTTGATAATTTGAGAATATAATGAAGAAAGTTGAATAGTGATTAAGAATGTGGTGAGAGGAAGATTGAATGCTGCAAGATGTTTTTTGTTTGTTGTTTTAGTATTACTATCTTTACCTTGAAATGTATTGTTAAAATGGCATTTCACATTTGAGGGTGGAGGCATGTCAGAATCTTAGCTATTTTTCTTCAATTTTTATTATTTTTGGTTGAAACTATGAAGGTGACTTTTGGACAGTGAGCAGCAGCAAACAAAAAAAAACCTGATAATTGTTCATCAGACCTGACCTGGAAATTAATTGCAAGTTGACTCTTGTTCAAAGAGCACAGATGTTTTGGCTCCGGAGATGCATTATGTTCATGTGTCGGCAGATGTTTAGACGTTAACAGTATCCATCACAGGGAGGCGGTTGCCAACCAGTTTAAGGAAGAGAATGCTTAAAAAGCACATAAAGAGAAACTAAAATTTGAATTTTTTTTATCAGAAGGATTATGACTATGCAATTTGCAGGACAGGGTGCTCTAACACTACCTTAAAGATATAATCCATGTGCCTGTGATACCATGCATCATTGAAACTGCTTAAGTGAACTGGAAAGTTACATCTCTTTCATTTTTCTTTCAATTTATTGCTCACCTCTTTCTCTACGTATGATTGAGGCCTAGAATGTCCACATCTTAAGAAATACTCACAGGAGCTTGTAAGGTATCACAGGAACACTTAAATCATGGACATTATTGGATTACCTTGCTGTTTAACTGTGCTCAGTTGAATCTACTGTATTAGTAATAAATTATTAATTCTTTTGTTTAAACTATCAACTTTGTGTATTGTGTTGGCTATTAAATAAGTCTGGTTAGGAAACATTATGGTCAATTTTAAGGGTCAGTGAATATTTTAATTTTACTGCGTTGCAGACACAGGGACTGGGAGGCTGATTTGATGTGGCTGTTTGTCTCTGTTGTAACATCCTCAAAACAATGATAAAGGCAAACTGTCACAGTTGGATTAAGACAAAGGATTTCTTTTTTCATTATTTGCTTCCAGATAGTCTCCAAATTAATCTACTGGGTTTTGTCCATTGCATTGGTTTACGGCAATGAATTTAGAGGCCTATTAAAATTGATTGGGGAAGAGTTCTTGAACAAGAAAGACCAATCCTCAATGTTCATGTCCACAAATCAAGAAAGACTCACAGGAGCTTGTAGGATATCACAGGAACATTTACCAGTTTCACAGGTGAAAATGAAAAAAATGGCAGGTAAATATACAGCAACTAAGAAAGTTTCAAGCAGGAGTTGAAGTATAGGTAATGTTATCTTTGCAAGGTAATAAGCTAGATGGATTAGGAAAGTGACTAATTTTTCAGATCGCAGGAAGAAGAATCAGTTGTGTCACATGACATGTTGGGTAAAGATTAAGGAGGAGCTAGTGTATTTGATAGTAAGAGTTTTGGAAGATGACTGAAATAATATGCGTGGCATAGAAGAAGATACAGACAGTTCTCAAAGTGAACCTTCTAAGAGTTCATAGAATCATGGAGACCTACAGCATAGAAAAAGTGCTTTGGCCCATTGCATCCGTGCCAGTCAAAATAACTAGCTAGCTATTCTAGCATTCCAACATTTTCCAGCACTTGGCCATTGTGTTGTATACATTAGCATCAAAAATGCAAATCTTAACCATTCTTAAATGTTATGAGGATTTCTGCTTCTACCATCAACCTTACAGTCTGTGAGTCCCAGATTCCCATAACCATCTAGGTGAAAAGTCTTTCCTCACATCTCATGTAACCCTCTGCCCCTTACCTTAAATCTACACTTTATTGTCATTGATCCCTCTAACAAGGAGTAACATTTCTTCCTTTCCCTTATTGCTGTATACAGCTCAATGCACATCCCCTCTTTATCTCCTCTGGCCCAAGGATAACAACCCCTGTCTATCCAATCTCTTCAAAACTGAAACTCTCCAGCCAAGTTCCTGGTAAACCTCTTCTGTACTCTCTCCTGGGGTATCACATTCCTTCTATAATCTGTTTTTCAGAACTGCACATAATGGCCTAATCAAAATTTTATACAGTTCCAGCATAACCTCCCTGCACTGAAACTCTATGCCTCAACTAATGTAGGTAAGTATCCCACATGCCTTCTTACCACTTGATCCATCTGTCCTGATACCTTTAGAGACCAGTGCACATGCACACCATAGAACACAGAACACTACAGCGCAGTACAGGCCCTTCGGCCCTCAATGTTGCACCAACTTGTGAAACCAAACTGAAGCTCATCTAACCTACACTATTCCATTATCATCCATATGTTTATCCCATGACCACTTAAACTTGGCGAGTCTACTACTGTTGCAGGCAGGGCATTCCACGCCCTTACTACTCTCTGAGTAAAGAACCTACCTCTGACATCTGTCCTATATCTATCACCCCTCAATTTAAAGCTATGTCCCCTCATGCTAGCCAACTCCATCGAGGAAAAAAGCTCTGACTGCCCTATCTAATCCTCTGATCATCTTGTATGTCTATAAGGTCACCACTTAACTTTCTTCTCTCTAACGAAAACAGCCTCAAGTCCCTCAGCCTTTCCTCTGCATCCTTTCAAATGCTTCCACATCCTTCCTATAATGCGGCGACCAGAACTGTACGCAATACTCCAAGTGCGGCTGCATCAGAGTTTTGTACAGCTGCAACACCAAGGTTCCTCTGATTATTGTATCTTCCCAGGGTCCTGCATGTATTCCCTTCCCTTGTCTGACCTGCCCAAGTGCATCATCTCACGTTTATCTGGATTGAATTCCATTTACCACTGATCGACTCATCCAACCAGCCTGTCTATGTCCCCTAGTAGTCTAAGGTTACCTGCTTACCACCCACTAATTTTTGAAAAATCTGCAAACTAATTCACCAACTCGCCTACATTCAAGTTGAATCATTTACATGGCAGTGTGGGGGGGGGGGGGGGGGGCACGATGGCTCAGTGGTTAGCACTGCAGTCTCACAGTGCCAGGATACCTGGGTTCAAATCCACCCTTGGGTGACTGCTTGTGTGGAGTTTGCACATTCTCCCCGTATCTGTGTGGATTTCCTCCAGGTGCTCTGGTTTCCTCCCACAGTCCAAAAATGTGCAGGTTAGGTGGACTGGCCATGCTAAATTGCCTGTAGTATTCAGGGGTGTGAGGGTTGTGGGGGGATGGGTCTGGGTGGGATATATCAAGGGGCGGTGTGGATTTGCTGGGCCAAAGGGCCTGTTTCCACACTGTAGGGAATCTAATCGAATCTAAACCTAAAACAGCAAGGACCCCAATACTGATCCCTGTGTGACTCCACTGGACAAAGACTTGCAATCAGATAAACACCCCTTAAACATCACCTCTGCCTCCTGGCACTCAGCTATTTGTGGATCCAATTTGCCAAACTTCCTTGGTTCCCATGGGCTTCAGTCTTCCTTATAAAAAGCCTTGCTGAAGTCCAAGTTGATGACATCAAAAGCATTGTCCTTTTCATTATACTTGGTTGCCTCTGAAAAATTTAATCATTGGTCAGACATTACCACCGCTTAACAGGTTCAACCAGCCAGTACGGAATTATTGGGACAATTGGCCCTAGGTTCTCAAGAGAAAGAACAACAGGAGGATCTCATAAGACGATTGAGAAGGTATGAGGTAATCCGTAGAGATATACATGGAAGTACCACATTTTCTAAACGTGATATGTATGTAAGAAGGTCAAGACCAAGACAACAGTATCCTAATCAGTTGGGCCCTGTGAATGAAGCTCAGGTGCAAACATAGATTCAGTACAAGCTGGAAAACTACTTGATTAAACCAAGCAAAAGCAGCTGGATTTTACCAACTGTGTTGGTTCCGAAACTGGATTGAAGAACTAGGCTCTATACAGGTCATACAGAGATGAATGTAGTCAGGAAAACATATCCATAGCCAATTTGATTGCTTGAAGGCTGCATTGATTGTATTGGCACTGCCTCATCCCATTCTAAGATTGATCAATTGCAGGGATACTGGCAAGAGCAATCACTATCAAGGGCTAAAGAAACATCTGCTTTAGTTGTATCAAATGGTTTACACCAACGATGCCATTTGGATAAAGGACACCCTGGCTATATTGCAGAAGCTTATAAATCAAGCTCATAATTGTGTTATCTATTTAGACGATGTTGTAGTTTATAGTTACACTTATCCTGAATGAAAGATGTTTCAATAAGTTAACATTTCACAAATTCCAACATTTGTGTTAGTTTGTATATACAATCCTTACAGTGTGGGAACAGGGCATTCGCCCAACAAGTCCACACTGCCCCACCAAAGAGCACCCCAACTAGACCCATTCCCCAACACCTGCGTTTCCCACTTAACCTAAACATCTGAGTACAATGGGAAATTTAGCATAGCCAATCCACCTACCTTGGACATCTTTGGACTGTGGGAGAAAAATTGGAGCACCCAGAGGAAACCAACACAGACAACGTGCAAACTCCACACAGACAGTTGTCCAAGGCTGGAATCAAACCTAAATCCCTGGTGCTGTGAGATAGCAGTGCTAACCACTGAGCCACCCTGAGGATGAAGAAAATTAAATGGATGTGTCTTGGTGTAATGAAATGCATTTTTAAAAATGGTGTTTCTCTCATAAGGTTGGAGGTATGTAAGAACTGTGCCTTTTTTATTCTTGTTTCTTTAAAATCTGTGCACTGCAAGGAGAAAGAAGTGAGGCTGACTGGTTCTCAACTAACTGAGCAGGTTGGAATGGGAAATAAGTTACAGAGACACATACAGAGAGAGAAATCTTCAGTTGATCCCCCAGCAGAAGTTGCCTGCTCTCTGTGCTTAAAAACCTTTGTTTAAACTTTAAGAAAATAATAAGGCCATAAAAACTTTCCTGCAGCAGGGGCTGTGCGCCGCGCCATGATTTTTGAATTCATGAATCAAAGACTTCAAAGACAGAATCAGTCACTCTGTGCTTCTTGCAAACCAGTGGAAGCTTCTAGAGAAAGATAAATGAATATGGGTGGTATGGCTCAGTGGTTAGTGCTGTTGACTCATAGCACCAGAGCCCAGGGTTCAATTCCAGCCTTGGGTGACTGTGTGGAGTTTTGTTTAACCTGTGTCTGCATGGGTTTCCTCCCACAATCCAAAGATGTGTGGGTTAGGTGAATTGCCCTAGATTTGGTGGGTTATAGGGGAATGAGTCTGTGTAGGATGTTCTAAGGTTCTGTGTGGATATGTTGGGCTGAAGGGCCTGTTTCCACACTGTAAGGATTCTAAGAGGAAATAAGATCATCTCAACTTTGGAATTGGAAAGCAAATATCCATGAAGTTTATGACAGAACAAGTTTTTCAATTAGTGGTGTATTATACCAATCTGTTTATTCGTAGCTATAGTCTAATTGCTTCAAATAAATAATAATTCTTGTTTAGCACAGAAATATGTTCTCTCCTTTCTATTACTCTTGGTCTTAAAGTCAGGTAAATCAGGTACCACGGAGTCCATTAATAAAGCTTTAACATTCAAAGTTTTGGTAAAGACCTGTAGCTCAGATTGTGGGTGAGGTTGTTGACTTGTTCTCGATCAGACGTTTCATTACCATGCTAGGTAACATTGTCAGTGGCCACTCCGATGAAGTGATCTTATTCTACTCTGCTTTCAATTTATATTGTTTGGTCCATTATGGTGGATAGTGTCATTTCCAGTTTTGATCTGTATGGGTTTGTATATGGGGTCCAATTCTAGAACAAAGAATAAAGAAAATTACAGCACAGGTACAGGCCCTTTGGCCCTCTGTGTGACAAAGTGGCTGAATGAGAACAAGCTAGCTCGGCGAGCAATTCAACAACCTCAGCCTTAACATTTGTGATTCTCTGCAAACAGTGAGACTTTGTGGGTACTAAGAGGGGGAGCAGTCTTGATCTGTCTTGCTTTTTGCCCAGCCTTGTGGAGTGTTGATCACAATCCAGCTTGACACGTGCATTCTGGGGTGTTAGAAATAAACTGGGCATATGCCACAGATTTTATTACTTTAGAAACACTTTGCTGTTTTGTTCAGAACCATGGAATATTATGTTGCTAATCTTTGAGTAAATATTCATGTTCCAAACTAGATTATAACGTGAACGTTCTTTAATTTTCTCTTCTCTTCATGTTCTCTTTTTCCACCTCTACATTCTGTCCATCAACTTCCCACGTATCCTACACTTCACCGCCACTTGCAAGGCAGCCGTCATATAGATGTCCCTCAGCGGAAAATGAGGCCGCCATGTTGGGTGTCCCATCTTGTCCTCAGTTGCCGATGGGTTGTTGGGAGCGGAAGTTCGGCCATTTTGAGCGCGTCTTCTTGCGGAGCCGAAAGAGAGAGAGACGCTGTGCGGGTAAGACATTAGGAGAACAAAGTGTGAAGCTGGATGAACACAGCTCGTGAGAAGACAGGGCAGGGGCGAGACGCGATTCACACTCTACACGGAACGTGTACGTGAAGATCATACACACCTCTCACCCACAAACCAACACAAACACTATCTCACAGTTAGTCTACCTTCACACTAACCCTCCGACAGTGCAGCACTCCCTTGGCACTGACCCTCCGACGGTGCTCGCTCCCTCAGCACTGACTCTCTGACAGTGCGGCATCCCTCTCAGCACTGACTCTCCGACAATGCAGCACTCCCTCGGCACTCACCCGCCGACAGTACCCGCTCCCTCAGCACTGACTCTCCGACGATGCAGCACTCCCTCGGCACTGACCCTCAGACATTCCGGCGTTCTCTCAGCACTGACCCTCTGACAGTGCCTGCTCCCTCAGCACTGACCCTCCGACGGTGCGGGCCCTCCGGCGCGACGCTCTGTCGGCGCTGACTCTCCCTGGTGCCCTGAAAGGTCCCCTACAATATTAAAATGTCAGGCTCCGTAGATTGCCCATATCTCTCACTTGAAACTTGTATCCACTGCTTTCTGTCTGAGTGGAGTGGAAATGGCATTGAGGCATGGTTAAACTAAAAACAGAAACAGTGCAAGGCAGCGATGCTGCTGTAGGGGTGACATTTGATTTTTGCAGTGTGGTGTGAGGAGCAGCAGTTTTCTGAACCTGAGCATGACACCTGTGTTGTATTCACATTGTTTCTGAAGCTTTCAGTGTAGTACTCATTGGCTGGTGAGTACCATTCTAAACGTTTTGGCAGCTTTTGACTTTGGCTGAACTTGGTTTCTTGTTTTGATCAAGGGTTTAGAGCGTAGCAGTTGAGCAGCAGAGAGTGTTACTCAAGGAAGACTTTAAGGTAAGTGTTCTTAAAATATATTTCCCTAGCTGTTGCATAGGCTGTTGGTGTCTGATTACTTGTTTACTGCTGGCCATTGTGGATTTGTCTGTGAAGAGTACTTGTATCTTGATTGTAATAGAAATTCAGTAAACAATCTGTTCTGGGATCAGTTTTCAATTTTTCAGCTGGTTTATACTACATGCTGGGGATAGTCTACAGAAATCTCATCCAATGAAGGATCTGAATCTTAATTAATGTGCACGTACAGTGGCCAAAGCAATGGAATAAAAGCTATAGCTGTGAACTTGACTATCGCAAACCTGTCTTGGCACATTGTGTTTCGAGTCTTGAATCCATTTGATTTTTCAGCCTGCTGGAGGTAGAGACTCCAAGTGCAGGGTTTAACATTGCGTAATCTAATGATGAGTTGTTTGAAGGTGAAGGATATATGTATTGGGAGCTTTCATTCAATGATTAGTTGAACAGGTATCAGGAGAGACTTATGGCTGTCACCCATTAATTTTGTTTAATTTATTGTACAAATTGGCATTCTAAAGAGCATAAAACAACACTCAGTTTGTTGTGAGAGATAATAGGAACTGCAGATGCTGGAGAATCTGAGTTAACAAAGTGTAGAGCTGGATGAACACAGCAGGCTGAGCAGAAGAGCTGACATTTCGAGCTTAGACCCTTCATCAGAAATGGGGGAGGGGGGCTCTGAATTAAATAGGGTGAGAGGGGGAGGTGGATAGAGGAGAAGATAGATGGAGAGGAGACAGGCTGGTCAAAGAGGCGGGGATGGAGCCAGTAATGGTGAGTGTCAGTAGGGAGGGGATAGGTCAGTCCAGGGAGGACGGACAGGTCAAGGGGGAGGGATGAGGTTAGTATGTAGGATATGGGGGTGTGGCTTGAGGTGGGAGGAGGGGATATAGGGAGGCGGAGACGAGCTGGCCTGGTTTTGGGATGCAGCTGTGGGGGAGGGGAGATTTTGAAGCTTTTGAAGTCAACATTGATACCATTTGGCTGCAGGGTTCCCAAGTGGAATATGGGTTGCTGTTCCTGCAACCTTCGGGTGGCATCGTTGTGGCACTGCAGGAGGCACAGGATGGACATGTCGTCTAAGGAATGGGAGGGGGCGTTGAAACGGTTTGCAACTGGGACATGCAATTGTTTATTGCGAACCGAGCGTAGGTGTTCTGCAGAGTGGTTCCCAAGCCTCTGCTTGGTTTCCCTGACGTAGAGGAGGTCACATCGGGTACAACGGATGCAGCATACCACATTGACAGATGTGCAGGTGAACATCTGCTTGATGTGGAAAGTCGTCTTGTGGCCTGGGATGGGGGTGAGGGAGGAGGTGTGGGGCAGGTGTAGCACTTCCTGCGGTTGCAGGAGAAAGTGCCAGGTGTGAGGTTGGAGGGGAGTGTGGAGCGGACAAGGGAATCGCAGAGAGAGTGGTCCCTCCGGAAAGCAGACAAGGGTGGGGAGGGAAAAATGTCTTTGGTGGTAGGATCAGATTGCAGACGGCAGAAGTGTCGGAGGATGATGCGTTGTATCCAGAGGTTGGTGGGGAGGTACGTGAGGATTCTCTTTTGGTGGTTATTATGGGGACCAGGTGTGAGGGATGAGTTGCGGGAGACACAGTCGAGGGCAGACACTGGGAGAATGTGCAAACTCCACACAGACAGTTGCCCGAGGCTGGAATCAAACTTGGATCCCTGGTGCTGTGCTGCTGCAGTGCTAACCACTGAGCCACCGTACCGCCCCGATCTGCCTCTCCCTGTTTATTTCAGAACCCCCCCCCCCATTTCTGATGAAGGGTCTAGGCCCGAAATGTCAGCTTTTCTGCTCCTAAGATGCTGCTTGGCTTGCTGTGTTCATCCAGCTCTACACTTTGTTAACTCAGTTTGTTGTGGCCCATCCTGCCTGGAGGTTGTGAGCAGTCTCCTGCGGGATTCTCACATCATCAGATTCTTCCCACTTGACACCTGGGAATCAATGTCCAATGCAATCCACTTGTTGAAGGTATGTCTGTGATAGTGTGGAGGAGGCAGTTCCAGGTTATGACTGGGTCATTGTGAAAGGATGGGGAGTGTCTTGGCGGGAGCTTAGAGGTGTTGAAACCAGCTTTTCTTTTTTTTTGAGGGCTTGCTCTTCTGGTTTTGTAAGCATTTCAGTCCCAGGCTTCCGATCTTTGGTTACCCGATGTGGGAGTGGGAGGAGGGGTGGTAAGGACATTCTCATCCATTGAAACATGGAAGTTAGGAGCAAGAGAAGACCATTTACCTCTTTTGAGCTCGCTCTGCCATTCAATGTGATCTTGGCCGATCATCCAATATCCCCCTTTCTCCCCATACCCTTTGATTCATTTCGTATTCACAAATATATCTAGCTCCTTCTTGAAATTTTGGCCCAACTTTCTGTAGCAAGGAATTCCGCAGTTTCACTACTTACATGAAGAAATTTCTCCTCATCTTGGTCCTCAATGCACTACTGTATGTCCTTAGCCTGAACCCCTGACCTTGGACACCCCAGACATCAGGAACATCCTTCCTGCGTTTACTCTGTTAAATCCTGTTGGGATGTTATGTGTTTCTAAACAGCACCTTGACATCTTTCTGAACTCGAGTGCAGCCCTAACTGATCTTGTGTCTCAATGTTTCAATCTTGCTATTCCAAGGATCAGTCTGGTAAACCTTTTTTCAAATCCCTGTGTAACCAGAATATCCTTCCCCAGAGAAGGAGAACAAAACTGCACATAATATTCCAAATCTGGTCTCTCCAAGGCTGTTTACAATTGCAGCAAGATATCCTGTACTTGGATTCTATTGCTATTTAAACCAACAAGACATTTGCTGCCTTCACCGCTTGCTCCACCTGCATGCTTGCTTTCAGCAACGGTATAAAAGGTCACACACATCTCATTACACCTCTCCCTTTCCAAATCTGTTACCAGTCAGGTAATCTGCCTTCTTGTTTCTGCCACCAAAGTGGATAACGTCACATTTATCCACGTTATACAGCATCTGCAAAACATTTACCACTCACTCAATTTGTCCAGATCACACTAAAGCATCATGGCACCCTCCTTACAGCTCGCTCTCCCACCCGGTTTTGTGTTATCTGCAAAATTGGAGATATTGTATTTAGTTTCTTCATTGAAATTGTTAACATATATTGTACAAAGCCGGGATCCAAGTACCCTGAGCTACCATCCTTGTCATTGGCTGACGGTCAGAGAGCATCTGTTTATTTCTTTCTTTTTCTACAAACCAATTTTCTATTCCTGTCAGTACACTACCCCTAGTTTCATGCACTTTGTTTTCATGCTAACCTCTTATATGAGACCATGGTAAAAAGCTCTCTGAAAGTGCAAGTAAACCTCATCACTGGCTTTCCTATCAACTCTACTACTTCTCAAAATTCCAGCAGATTTGTTGAGCAAGGTTTCCCTTTGTAAATCCATGCTGACTCTATACAATGCTGCTTTTGTGATATGATCATTAGCAGGTCCAAAGGACCATTAACAGGTGCAGGTAGTTGTGGGTATCATTTGACCCAATACCCTTCTTCTCTTCTTTAGGTTTTGAATGTACTTCAGTGTCTCTGGAAAGGGAACATGTGGTGTCTGCTTATATTCCTGTGGCTGTCTAAGACTGATGGGTACCACCAGAGATAAATTACATTATATAAGTTCAGGGAGTTGCGTTTTGATTTCATTTGTTAAGTTTTTGTTTAATGTTCTGTTTTTATTAATGATAAAGTAGTGGGTTGTACAGTGAGGAGCTGTACTGGCGATTGACGGTATAATAAGGAGCTCGACGTTTATTATGGCTCACTTTGTCAAAGAATCTAAAACTTGATAATTGACCACTGGTTTCCTCATTCACCAACTGGCTTTCAGGAGTTTATCACAGCAGCTGATAAAGGGGCTCTGGAGGTGAAGGTTGGAATCAAAGAAACTCTTAGTTGAAGACAGAAGATTGTTCACAAGAGCAACTGAGATTACAATGAGCCAGAGCAAGTGTGGAATTCGTAAGCTTGACTTGTTTTAAGTTTATGATGACAATACTAAAAAGTGATTCCATGAGAAATAGCTGGAGTAAGCTGCTGTGCTGCTTTACCACTAATGTAATCTCTACTCCGGTACTTGTGTTATTAAATAAACTTTTCGTGAAATAAAACTGAATGTGTAATGTGATATAACATTTATTTTTGGCAACTCCCTGGATCTGCAGTTTATCTGATCTGGCTATTCCTTTTAACAAACCCTATGTTTTTATTAGAATGCTAGGGAAGTGTTAATGCCTTCACACGGTAGCAATCAGAGAAAGCAAATAAGCTGCACGGTCAATTTCCTTTGCCGAAGGAAATGTTGTGCTCATCGAAGGGATGTGCGCAAAACATGAAACTGTAACAGGTAGTGGATAGATAGCGATTAAAAAAATGCATAGGGATTAGATTTAGCCATTGGCTAAGTTCTTGTATGTTATTACAGGGAAATTTGATAATCACGGTTTTTTGAGACCTATGTGAAAATGTGAACATTGTGGTGATAAATAATAGTGAAAAGTTGGTTTACTAATGTATGCTATTCACGGGATCACACGGTGAAATGCTGCTTCAAACCAAACTGCAAGTTGACAACTGCCCTGGTATGAGTGGTTTGTACAAATAATTTGCTTCAGAACGTTGAAGGATGCAGTCCCTATCAATCCTCCTGTAGGAGGAATGCCAAGTTAACTGCTGGACAGTTTTATGGTTTGTGTGATTCCTTTAAGCCTTAAAAGGTGTAGTGGATTTTTTAAAATCAGTTGTTATGACATAACTCAGGAGCAAGTGGAACTTTGAACCCAGGGTCATTATTACTGCAATGCAAGAACCCCTTAAAAATTTCTGCTTACATGGAGATGCATACATTTTCTAGAATATTTCTGTTCGGCTTCAAACTGGTGACTTTTACAAGTGAAACAAACATAATATTCACTACAGTACGGAAAGGTTAGTCTGCTATGGTTGAGGATGCCCACCTTTCTGATCTAACAAGAAGAGTCTTGTTGAGTAAACACAATGAGATTTAATGTCTTTACAGTAATTATTTATAGGTTATGTGAATATGACCTCTAATTATCAAGACTCCTCAGAGCATGCAGTTATATTCCCAGCTGATGTTACTATGCGACAAGTCATATCCCAAATTGAAACCTGGCTTGATGAATTATTTTTCCCAGTTAATGTGGTGAAAGTTCACCAAAATACTCACAGGAGACTGTGGGCTTTAAAGATTAAACTGAGGTTTACTACATGAGAGGAAAAATGATAAAATAAAACAAACCATATTATCTAAATATAGGGCAGTTTGAAAGACCTTAAAACTCAGCCAAACAAAGTTTTTGTGTTTTCTGCAACACCGTCCCTTCATCATTTCACATTGGAGAGATTACCTCCCTGTTTCAAATCTTTAAGTTTGACTCAACTAACTTTCCTGTGTTTTCTTGCGGGAACACTCTCAAAACTGATGTTTAGGTTTTCTCAGTCTTTCAATAATCTGTCATTTCTAACTTCCAGCTGATTCTGTTCTCTGGGTTTTCTAAGCTAAAAAGAAATCCTTGAGCATCCTAAATCAAAAGTAAGCCTCTAGTGTACATATTCCTAGTCACAAACTCAACACAGTGCACTGAAACCTGCATTAAAACTCTGGTTACTCCCTACTGCCTAACATGTACTGAATTTGATAGAATTGTAGAAATGTACTGGATAGAAAATGCCCTTTGGCCTATTCAGTGTGTAGTGCCAAAAAGGCATTAAATCTACACTATTCCACTTTCCTGCACTAGGCCAATAGCCTTGAATGTTTTGACACTTCAAGTGCTTGTCCAAGTTGTGAGGCTTCTTGTCTCAACTACCCTCCCAGGCAGGGCATGGCAGACCGTACCACTCTCTGGGTGGGGAAAAAAAAATTTTGTCAAGTTCCCTCTAAACGTCAGGCCATTCATCCTAAGGGTATGCTCCCTTGTTTTGACCCTGCAACTAAGGGGAACAGCTGTGTTCTATCTACTCTGGCGATGCCTGTGATAACTTTTACACTTCTTTCAGGTCTCTCTTCAAGCTTTGCTGCTTCAAAGAAAACAATCCGAGCTTATCCAGTCTCTTTGTAGCTAAGAGGCTCCATCCCAGGCAAGATCCTGGTGAATCTGCTCTGCACCCCCTCCAGTACAATCAAATTGTTCCTGTAGCACTGTGATGCAGTACTATATTGATAACCGCCTGCATACCGCCTTGACTACCCTATTAACCTGTCCCACCATCTTTCAAAATCTGTGGACAGCTATCCCAAGATTCCTCTGTACTCTGAGCTTCTTCATGTCCTGCCACTAATTGAGTTCTCCCATGCCTTGTTACGAGACAGTAAGAACTGCCAATACTGGAATCTGAGATAACAAACGCATTGTGGAGCTGGAGGAGCACAGCAGTCCAGGCAGCATCAGAAGAGCAGGAAAGCTGGCATTCTGGGTTGGGATCCCTATTCAGAAATAGGGGAGGGGAAGAGGTCTCTGAAATAAACAGAAAGGGGGTGGTTGGGCTGGGGAGGGTAGGTGGGATGGTGTTAGGTGAGTGTAGGTAGTCAGTGGTGGGGATTGGTCAGTGAGGTGGGAGGAATGGATAGGTGGCTGAGAAGGCGGGAAGCTCAGGGAGGCAGGGATAAGGGTTGGGGTGGGTTGGTGGATGGTGATATGTGAGTGCAGGTAGGTAGTGGTGGGGATTGGTCAGTGAGGTGGGAGGAGAGGATGGGTGGGAGAGAAGACAGACAGACAGGTCAGGGAGGCCGGGTTGAGGGAGAGGGTTGGTCTTTTGATGAAGCAGGGGGGATGGGGAGATTTTGAAGCTGGTAAAATCCACATTGAGACCATTGGGTTGTAGGTGGAATATGAGGTGCTGTTCTTCCAGTTTCTGGGTGGCATCATTGTGACACTGGTGGAGGCCCAGGATGGACATGTCATCTAGGGTGTGGGAGGTGTTGTTTGTTGCAAACTGAGTGTAGATGCTGCACAAAGTGGTCTCCAAGCCTCCGCTTGGTCTCACCCATATGGAGGAGGCCACATTGAGAACAGTGGATACAATAGACCATGTTAGCGGATGTGCAGGTGAACATCTGGTGTGGTGTGATCTGGTGTGGAAGTATTTTTTGGGGACTGGGATGGAGGTGAGGTGGGGAGGTGTAGGGGCAGGTGTAGCACCTCCTGTGGTTGCAGGGAAAGGTGCCACGAGTTGTGGGCCGAGAGGGGAGTGTGGAGCGGATGAGGGATTTGTGGAGAGAACGGTCCCTCTGAAAGGTAGGCAAAGAAATATATCCTTGGTAGTGAGGTCAGATTGCAGGCGGTGGAGAATGATTGATTGGTTGAAACCGGAGGTTAATGAGGTGATACAGGGGGGGAGGGGGGGGATTCTGTCTTTGTTTTTATTGTGGAGATGGGCTGAGATGCGGGAAACGCAAGAGATGTAGTCGTGGGCATTTTCAATCACTGAAGGGGGGATGTTGTGGCCCTTGGATTACAAGAACATCTGGGATGTTTGGGAGTGGAACACTTCATCTTAGGAGCGGAGGCAGGGGAATTGGGAATAGGGAATCGCATTCTTGCAGGAAGTGAGAGGTGGTGTAGTCTAGGTAGCTGATGGAGTCGGTGGCCTTGAAATTGTTGTCAGTTTCGAGGTGGTCACCAGAGATGGAGACAGAGGTCCAGGAAGGAGAGAGAGGTATCAGAGATGGTCCAGGTGAACTTGAGGTTGGGGTGGAAGATGTTCGTATAGTTGATGAACTGTTCGAGCTCCTCGTGGGAGAAGGAGGCGGTGTCAATACAGTCATCGATGTTGCAGAGGAAGAGATGGGGATTAGTGCCAGTGCAGCTGCGGAAGAGGGACTATGTGCTACAAAGAGTCAGGCATAGCTTGAGCCCATGCAGGTTCCCATGGCCACCTCCTTAGTCGGTAGGAAGTAGGAGGACTTGAAGGAGAAGTTGTTAAGGGTAAGGACAAGTTCAGTTCAGCGGATAAGGGTGTTGGTGGAGGGGAACTGGTTGGGCCTGCGGGAGAGGAAGATGCGGAGGGCTTTTAGGCTATCTGCATGGAGAATGAAGAAGGGTCCCGACCCGAAATGCCAGCTTTCCTGCTCCTCTGATTGGCCTGGCCTGATGTGTTCCTGAAGCTCCACACTGTTATCTTGCCTTGTTGCTTCTTCCCAAAGTACATCACCTCACACCTTTCAGGGTTAACTTCTGACACTGATGTGCTCTCTGACCAGTCCTTCCATATTCTTCTATAAGCTAAGACCTTCTTCACTGTCAACCAGTCAGTCAATCTTTGTACTATCCACAAACTTACTTATCATTTCCCTACCTCTAACATCTACACTGTTTATATCTATGTCACAAAGAAAAGGAACTCACTATTGATTCCTGTGGTACAATTAGGCACTGGCCTCCAGTCTTGAAAACTGCCATCGATCTCCCTCTGTATCTTGTCACTAAGCCAGCTTTATCTTAAACTTGTTAAGTAACTCAGAATCTCAAATGCTTTTAACCCCTTTATCAGTTTCCCATGTCAAAGGCCTTCCTGAAATCCATGTTTGACTATATTTACTGAATTACCCTCTTGTTGACCTGGAAAAAATTCCACATGATTTGTTAAGCATTAACTGCCTCTGACAAAGCCACGCTGACTGTCGCTGATCAAGCTATGTCTCTCTAAACGGGGAAATATTTTCTCCTTTGGTTTTCCACTTTCAAATGAAGGACTGTAATGTTTAACTTCATAACTTCGTTTTCCTTATTTTTTTGTTTTGAAACTAGGTATCTTTGTACCTATGATCATGCCTTAAGTGGCAAATTGTAATTCTCACTACTTGCATGAGTACGTGTTACAATAAATTACTTCAGTTCAATTCTTTCAGAATTTTCTCAATGATGTGAGAATCACTGGACTGTAGTTCCCTGGTCATTTAGGAGGAATGACTGACCTAGTGACTTTTTAAAAACCCTTCATGGATATTTATTTGGTCACCTTAAGCCACATTTCTCCCCAAAGAAGACTTTAACATCTTTAGCAGGCATTTTCATTTCTCGTCAAAAGTTCTTTTGTGTCGGCACAACATTGTGGGCTGAAGGGCCTGTTCTGTGCTGTACTGTTCTATGTTCTATGTTCTATGTTCTAACAGTAATAACATAATATAAATATATTCAATGAATTTCATGGAAACTTTTTTTAACCTAAGTCCATTTGAATCACAGCATTGGCTTTCTTTCATATTCCTTGTGAGATCAAGAATCTATCAATCTCTGCCTTGAAGACATTTAACGTCCTGGCCTCTACTGTGCTCTGGCGATGAATTCCACAGGCTCACCGCTCTCTGGCTGAAGAAATGTCTTCTCATTTCTGTTCTAAATTGACCGCCTCGAATTCTAAGGCTGTGCCCATGGGTCCTAGCTTCCCCACTTAATGGAAACAACTTCCTGGTGTCCGCCTTTTCTAAGCCATGCATTATCTTGTAAGCTTCTATTAGATCTCCCCTCAACCTTCTAAACTCTAATGAATACAATCCCAGGATCCCCAGCCGTTCATTGTATGTTAGGCCTACCATTCCAGGGATCATCCGTGTGACTCTCTGCTGGACATGCTACAGTGCCAGTATGTCCCTCCTGAGGTGTGGGGCCCAAAATTGGACACAGTATTCTAAATAGGGTCTAACTAGAGCTTTATAAAGTCTCAGAAGCACATAGCTGCTTTTTTATTCCAACCCTCTTGAGATAAATGACAACATTACATTCCCTTTCTTAATCACGGACTCAACCTGCAAGTTAACCTTTTAGAGAATCCTGGCCCAGCACTTCCAGATCCCTTTGTACTTCAGCTTTATGAATTTTCTCACCGTTTAGAAAATAGTCCATGCCTGTATTCTTTTTTCCAGACCTTGCATTTGCTCACGTTGAATTTCATCAGCCATTTCCTGGACCACTATCCTAAACTGTCTAAAACTTTCTGCAGCCTCCCCACCTCCTCAGTACTACCTGCCTGTCCACCTAACTTTGTATCCTTGGCAAACTTTGCGAGAATGCCCCCAGTCCCTTCATCCAGATCATTAATATATAAAGTGAACAGCTGCGGCCCCAACACTGAACCCTGCGGGACACCACTTGTCACCGGTTGCCATTCTGAAAAAGAGCCTTTTATCTCAACTCTCTGCCTTCTGCCAGACAGCCAATCCTCAATCCATGCCGGTAGCTCACCTCGAACACCATGGGCCCTCACCTTACTCATCACAATTTAAATGATACATTTTATTTCTGTTCTTCACACCAAAGTTTATAACTTCTCATTTAGTCACTGCATTTGCCACGTGTTTGACCACTCACTCAATTTGCCTGTATGACCTTGCCAATCCATGCCAACATTATATTCCATGTACTTTAAATTTATCCTCCTTTTCTAAGGGATCTAATCGAAAGCCTTCTGAAAATACACCATACTTAACAGTTTTCCTTCATGTCGTCTTCTGGTTAAATTTTAAAAAAAAAAATTCCAGTAGGTTTGTTGAGCATGATTTGCCTGTCACAAATCCATGCTGGCTTTGTCCAATCCTGTCCATGGTTTCCAAATGTTCTGTTTTTGCTTCTTTTACAACAGATTTCGGCATTTTCCTTACTATTGATATGAGGTAATTGGTCTGTACTTGACAACTTACCCCTCTCTTTTTTTTTAAATATAGGGACTGCTCCACAAAATTTTAGATGACCACCAATGTATCTGACATTTCCAGGGCCACTTCTTTTAGTACTCTGGGATGTAGATTATAGGGATTTGCTGGCCTTTAACCCCATTAATTTCCATTTTCTTACTAATATTGCTTTTCCTCAATTCCACCCTCTTACTAAACCCTCCTGACATTTCTGGGACGTTAGTAATGCCCTAGTCTGTGGGGGGAAACAAAATCCCAAGTATGTGATCAATTCCTCTGCCATTTCTTTGTTCCCAATTATAATTTTTCCAAAGTCTGACACTTGGTCTTTTCTAATCTTTCTTCTTAACATATTTATTTACAATCACCTTTAATGTCCTGTGCAATTTGACTCTCAGCCCATTATTTTTCTCCCTCTTGGTAGAATTACTCGTCCTCTTTTGCTAAATTCTAAAATGTTCCCAGTCCTGAGGTTAGCGCTTTTTCTGGCAATATTATATGTTTCCTCTTTGGATCTAAAGTATGTGATTTCTTTATAAACCATGGTTGAGCCACCTTTCTTCTTCTATTTCAGCGCTAGGTGAGAATGTGTAATTGTTGAAATTCATGCCTGTTTTCTTCAAATGTGAACTATTGCCTATCCGCTTTCAGTCCCTTTTAGGAAGGTTCCCCAATCCATCCTTGCCAATCTACATCTCAACCTCACAGTTCCCTTTATTTACATTCAGGACTTGAGTTTCAGAGTCGACAAATTTGCTCTCCATCTTCGTGAACAATTCTATTGTTATGTAGTTAGTTTTCACCAATGAATTCCACACATTAACATTGTTAGTTAATCTCTTCTCACTGCTCAAGACCTTGTCTAGAATAGCTTGTTCTCTCTTTATTTCATCAAATATATTTGTCTTAAAAAAATACACATACACAATCCAGGAAATTCTCCTCCAACACCAATGCTCGTTTGGTGTTTCGGTCTCCCCCTCTAAAATAAATCAGGTTAAAACCCACCCCTTAAAGCCATAGCGTCATTACAAATAGCTATGAATGTGGACTATTAGTAGCTGAGAATGGGTTGTGTGTGGTAGCAGTCCATCAGATGACAAAGCCTGGTGTGTGGGGTGGGGGAAGGATGGGAGAAAGTCCTCAAGACCTAAAATTGTTGAGCTTGATATTGAGTTCAGAAGGCTGCAGAGTTCTCAAGTGAAAAAAGAGGTGTATTTGGGGCCTTGGATAATGAGGAGCGAGGAAGGGAAGGTGCCATGGTGTGTGGCAATGAAGGAGGAGTGGACCAGGTTTTCCTGGAGGGACCAGTCCCTGTGGAAGACCGACATGGAAGGAGAGACGAATATGTGTCCAATGGTGCCATCCTGCTGGATGTGGTGGAAGTAGATACTGTTGGGATGGTAGCTGAGGACAAGAGAGACCCTATTGCTGTTGTGGGAGGGAAGATAGAGCTTGAGGGAGATTTTTTTCCCCCCTGCTTGAATCAAGCTGGGACCAGACCCCGAGCAAATTGCATCACTAGGGCTGTGGATAGAGCTTTAAATTAAACAGTGGCAAAGTGTGTTGGGTTTAGTTGCATGAAAACTTTTGGGAAAATCTAAAGGAGGATAAGTCAAAATATTGTTAAGACATTTGCAGATGACACAGACAGGTGGAAGGACAAATGGGGTTGAGGAACTGAGGAGGCTGCAAAAGGATTTGGACAGGCCAAGAGTGGACAAAGAAGTTGAAGATGGAATACGATGCAGGGAAGTGTGACATTATGCAACTTATTAGGGGGAAATAGAGATGTAGACTATTTCCTAAATAGGAAAAGTCCTTGGAAATCTGAAGCATAAAGGCACATGGAGCAAGTTCTGCATTTGCTAATGGCTAGCATGCTGGTTTGGTTTGCAGTTCGGAAGGATTAGAATATGAGAGCAGGGATGTATTGCCAAGGATGTATAAGGCTCTGCTCAGACTGCATTTGGAATATTGTGAGCAGTTTTAGACTCTATGTCTAATGAAAGATGTGCTGGCATTGAGAGGTGGTTTTCAGAAATGATCCCGGGGATAAAATGACAAAGTGTGGAGCTGGATGAACACAGCAGGCCAAGCAGCATCTTAGGAGCTCAAAAGCTGACGTTTCGGGCCTAGACCCTTCATCAGAAAAAGCTTGAAGGGTCTAGGCCCGAAACGTCAGCTTTTGTGCTCCTAAGGTGCTGCTTGGCCTGCTGTGTTCATCCAGCTCCACACTTTGTTATCTTGGATTCTCCAGCATCTGCAGTTCCCATCATCTCCGGGGATAAAATGCTTGTCAATGTGAGGAGCAGTTGAGGACTCTGGGTTTATACCTAACGTAGTTTGGAAGGATGGGGGTGGGGGGTGGTGGTCAATCTCACTGAAACTTAGAAAATACTGAAAGGCCTGGATAGAGTGTACAAGGAGAAGATGTTTCGACTGGTAAGAGTGAATAGCACCCAAGGGCACAGCCTTGGAGTCAAGGGGTGACCTTGAACTGAAATGAGGAATTTTTTTTACCAGATGGGTAATCTATGGAATTTATTACTGCACAGGGGTGTGGAGGCCAAGTAATTAAGAATATATGTTCTTGATTAGTAAGGGGATCAAGGATTTCTGCGAGAAGGCAGGAGAATGCCTTTTGGCTACAGAATATTTTCTTTCTTCTTCCAAGTCATATACATAGTAAACAGTTGTGGTCCCAACACTGATCCCTTTGGAACCCTGCTGATAATGGCTTGTCAGCCTGAAAAAGTACCCTTTATCCCCAGTACTTCTCTATTCGTACCAATAAACTACTTCCAATACCATGGGCTCTAGAGAATTAACTTTCTGTGAGGTACCTTGTCAAATGCCTCCTGAAAGTTCAAATACAACACATCTACTGATCTCCTCTATACACTCTGGTCGAGACTTCCTTGATAACTTCTAATAAATTTGCCAGATGTGATTTCCCTTTTGTGAAGCCGTGTTGAGTCTGCTTTATTAGACTATGATTTTCAGAATGTTCTGTTATTACTTCTTTAATGCTTGATTCCAATACTTTGCCAATAATGAATGTTTAGCTAATCGACCTGCAGTTAGCTGATTTTTGCCTGCTTCCCTTTTTGGATAGTGGTGTCATGTTGGCTATTTTCCAATCTTCCAGACTTCTTTAGAATCCAATGATTTTTGCAAGATTAGAACCAGTATGCTCACTTGCTCTGTAGCGACCTCTTTCCAGATCCTAGGATGCAGCCTTCAGGCTTTAGCCCATTAGATTGCCTAATGCTGCTACTTCAGTTTTAGTGCTTTAATTAACTCTCTTTTGAAGAATGTTTGAATTATTTGAGGGACGTCATTTCACTTTAATTGAATTCATTTTCTTAAGTCTTTAGAGACCTTGCTTTACTTTCCTATTGCTTGTTGCCTTATTATATCAGCCCTAACTTTCTCAGTTAAATCCAACCTTAGCTACTTGTTCAAAAAAGTATACTTTTTCGAACTTTCGACAATTTGCAGACAATCCCCTGCAACAGTTTCTTAACAACCGATAATGTTACAGTTTTTCTGTGAAGTTGCTCTTTTTCTCACTCTTTCGAACTCTGAAAGCTGCTCCCTTGCAGGTCCCAGTGCCTGTCACTCTGCGCTGCTCCCTCGCAGGCTCCGCTTCCTTTCCCATTGCTAAATTCGGTGATGTAGAGCTTGACCCTCCACAATGATTTATATCTTCCCACCGTGTGCTGACACCATGCAGATTCTACTGTCTTTCCAACTCCCTGTGTTGCTGATGGAGGCTTGGATCCTCAGCCATGATGTGTATCCTCCCCCTCGGTGCTGCTCCTTTGTAGGTTGAACTGCCTCTTTATCTTCTCAGATGTCCCTCTGACTCCTCAGGGAGCCTTCCAAAAGTTCAAGATTTTAACCCGTTAACTTATAGATTGTCCCTGATGTCACTTTTGTTGATTTTTTTCAAAAAGGACAGATTGAAAGACCGTCTCTTCCCAGACTGCTTCAATCTGATAGTAACAGCAGGACCGAGACCATCTCACTGCGAAGGTGACTGCAAGCTAACCTTCCAGACTGCCTCACTATAATGCTTTCTGCCGGACACCTGATGGAAAAAGTGGTGACTTGGGCTGGCCACACTATTCCAAACAGTAGTTTCAAAATGCTTAGCATAAGTTGCTATTGTCTTTGTCTGGTTGATCAGGATTCCGGTTGCTGTTGTAAATGGCTTTCTCCGACATTTGCCACCTTTGAAGATTCTTGGTGACCTGACAGCATTCCTCCTTGATTTTGTGTTGGCTTTTGTATTCTACCTGCCAAATGGATTGCTGAATCTTTCTCTCCTTTGTCCCTACCTTCCTGCTGTTTGTGACACAGAGCTCTGGTGTCTTCTCCAGCACAGGTGGTAGCCATTTGGCCTGTCAAGTCCACCGGTTCTCCTTTGAGAATCTCTCCACCTCTTTCTCCCCCAGCCCCATCATATTGGCCCATGACTTTATTTCCTTTGAATGTCCATCCCAATTCCTTTTGAAGTTACTCCGTCTCTGCCTCTACCACCCTTGGGTTCTTCTGAAGTTTACTATTTTCTTGAATATGTATAACGTTTTTTTCTTGTTATATGTTATGTGTACGTTGAAATTTTGTCTAGTTCATTTTTATATACTCATTCCTGTGGGTCACCATTTTCGAATTCATTTCAATCTGGAAAATGACTGCTTTCTGCTGTCTTCCATTCAAGTAGTTTCAGATCCATGACTGCTGTTTGACCATTCACTTTTACAAAGTTGGATGGGACATCAGCTAACTGTCTTCTGAAAGTTAATACACGTATCATCAATTGCAGTATCTTCAATTGTTTACCGTAGTTCAACGAAAAATTCAGTCTGGTTTGTCATATTGCAATTAAGTTTTAACATCTGTACTGGTGTTCATTTATTACCTTCATCGCTGAAACAGGATAGTAGGTAATGTTTCACCCTCTTTGTTCATCATTTTGTCTGCAACCAATATATGTAAAAAACAAATGGCTGTATTTCTCTGATAACCTGGTGCACAGGTTGGGTATGACTCAAGGCAGAGCTAATTCATTTTTTATGAAGTTCTGAATCTCTGGAATCTTTTTCACAGGAATCATTAGGTTTGGGAGATATTGCAAATTGCCTTTTTTAAAACAGTGCTGTAGGTTGTTTATTTTAAAGTATTGTTGCTTATGTTTTAATGTTGTGGATTGATTAATCTGCTGCATTGGAATTTGTCAGTGCTTTCAAAATTTTCAGAGCAGTTTGTTGAATCTAAATTAGCCTGAAAGCATTCAGATGTCGATGAGATGGAAACTCTGAATAATAGGCTGTATTTTTTTTTCCAGCTTTGATTGTGCGGAGAATGAACCAGGCAGGGAATCAGTTCAAAGGAAAAACCGTACCTTTGTAATAACGTGCATCTAACATGGCATAACAGAAGTTTACACACTGCCCTTACCACTTGCATCTTCCAAATGATAATTTTGTGTGATGAATGGCTTCCAACCAAGGTTGCCTGTTTACTAGGTTAATTCCTTTCCCCCTTTTTTAAAGGAGAGATATAATACGCAATTCAGGAGTCCCCTGGTATCAACCCTCAGCAAAGGAGGATTGAAAGGTTGAGATCAGGGCCTCCACTGTTGGCACCTTGTGTTTTTTGTTATGTTGCTAGGCGTATTAGTTTGGAATATTATCCCTCTCCTTTCGCATGACATTGGCAACATTCTCTATCTTAAAGGAGACTGATGAGAAGCATTTTTTAAATTATAGATCATAGAATCCCCATAGCGTGGGACAGGCATTCCGACCAACAAGTCCACACCAACCCTTCAAAGTGCATCTCACCCAGACCTTTTCCCTCTACCCTATCCCTGTAGCTAAGCTTTTCCCATGGCTAATGTACCTAATCCTATACATCCTTGAACACTATGGGTAATTTAGCATGGCTGAGCTACCTAACTTGCCCATCTTTGGACCGTGGAAGGAAGCCAGAGTACCTGGTGGAAACGCACGCAGACACAGGGAGAATGTTAGCGAGTTTTGAGAAGATTTGTAGCTCAGGTTGAGGTTCTGGATGTGAGTTTGCTCGCTAGAGAGAGAGAGAGAGAGAGAGAGAGAGAGCGCGCCAGACAGAGAGAGAGAGAGAGAGAGCGTGCCAGAGAGAGAGAGAGAGAGAGAGAGCGCGCCAGACAGAGAGAGAGAGAGAGAGAGAGAGAGAGAGAGAGAGAGCGCGCCAGAGAGAGAGAGAGAGAGAGAGAGAGAGAGAGCGCGCCAGACAGAGAGAGAGAGAGAGAGAGAGAGAGAGAGAGAGCGCGCCAGACAGAGAGAGAGAGAGAGAGAGAGCGCGCCAGAGAGAGAGAGAGAGAGCGGCAGACAGAGAGAGAGAGAGAGCGCGCCAGACAGAGAGAGAGAGAGAGAGAGCGCGCCAGACAGAGAGAGAGAGCGCGCCAGACAGAGAGAGAGAGAGCGCGCCAGACAGAGAGAGAGAGAGCGCGCCAGACAGAGAGAGAGAGAGCGCGCCAGACAGAGAGAGAGAGAGCGCGCCAGAGAGAGAGAGAGCGCGCCAGAGAGAGAGAGAGCGCGCCAGACAGAGAGAGCGCGCCAGACAGAGAGAGAGCGCGCCAGACAGAGAGAGAGAGAGCGCGCCAGACAGAGAGAGAGAGAGAGAGAGCGCGCCAGAGAGAGAGAGAGAGAGAGAGAGAGAGAGAGCGCGCCAGACAGAGAGAGAGAGAGAGAGAGCGAGAGAGAGAGAGCGCGCCAGACAGAGAGAGAGAGAGAGAGAGAGAGAGCGCGCCAGACAGAGAGAGAGAGAGAGCGCGCCAGACAGAGAGAGAGAGAGAGCGCGCCAGACAGAGAGAGAGAGAGCGCGCCAGACAGAGAGAGAGAGAGCGCGCCAGACAGAGAGAGAGCGCGCCAGACAGAGAGAGAGAGAGAGCGCGCCAGACAGAGAGACCGCTCCTGATATGATGAACCCTTCATTCCCAGAATCATTCTTGAAAACCTCTTCTGGATCCCCTCCAGTGCCAGAGCATGCTTCATTAGATATGGGGCCCAAAACTACTCTTAATATTCCAAGTATATTCAGTTCAGAGCCTCTTAAAGTCTCAGTAGTACATCTATGCTGTTGCATTCTAGCTCTTGTGAAATGATTGCTCATGCAGCATTTGCTGCATGGGGGAACTGCAGCAACTGCCTATTCCCGTGTGTCGCAAAAGCAAAATGGGTGAGAGGGCCGATCCATAGCTTACAAAGGAAATAGGAGATAGTATCCAATCCAAGTAAGAAGCATACAGATTGGCCAAGAAAAATAGTAAATCTGAGGATTGGGAGCAGTTTACAATTCAGCAAAGAAAGACCAAGGCGTTGATTAAGAAGGGGAAGTAAGCCTGCAGGGAACATAAGAGTTTCTCTTGGTATGTGAATAGAAAGAGATTGGTAAAGAAAAATGTAGGCTTCCTACAAACAGAAATTGGGTACGTATAATAGGGGACAAAGAAAAGGCTGAGGAACTGAATATATACTTTGATTCTGACCTCATAAAAGAGGACACAGATTAGATACCAGAATTGTTGGAGAATGCAAGATTTTGTGGGAGGGAAGAACTGAGGGAGATCAATATTAGTAGAGAAATGGTGCTGGGAAAATTGTTGGAATTGAGGGCAGATAAATCCCCTGGGCCTGATAATTTACATCCCTGAGTATTTAAGGAAGTAGTTCCAAAAATAGTGGATGCATTGGTGGCTATCTTCCAGGATTTTATATACTCTGGAACAGTCCCTGCAGATTGGAGGTGGCTAATGTCACTTCAGTATTCATGTAGGGAGGTAACGAGAAAGTAGGGAGGTATAGACTGGTGAGCCTAACATTGGTGTTGGGAAAAATTCTTGAATCCGTTGTCAAGGATTTTGTAGCAGAGCATTTAGAAAGCACTGACAGGATCAGACAGTCAGCATGGATTTATGAAGGGGAAATTATGCTTGATAAATCTGTTGGAATTCTATGAAGATGTGATGAGTAGGGTTGACAAGTCTAGAGACAGTTGATGTAGTATATTTGGACTTTCAGAAATCGTTTGACAAAGTCGCACATAAGAGATTAATGTGCACGGTTAAATCATCGTGGGATTGGGGGAAGTGTATTGAGGTGGACCAGAAACTGGTTGGCAGAGAGCAACGAAAGACTAGGAATGAATGGGTCCTTTTCAAATTGACAGGCAGTAACTAGCGTGGTGCCAAAGGGTTTAGTGCTGGGACCGCAGCTATTCACAGTATATATTAACGCTTTGGATGAGGGAACAAAATGTAACATTTCCAAGCTTGCAGATGATACAAAGTTGGGTGAGAGGGTGAACTGTGAGGAGGATGCAGAGATCCTTCAACACGATCTGGACAGGTCGAGTGAGTTGGCAAAGCAATGGTAGATTCAGTATGAGATCCAAAAGAACTGTGGATGCTGTAAATCAGGAACAAAAAAAAGTTGCTGGAAAAACTCAGTAAGTCTGGCAGCATCTGTGGAGGAGAAAACACAGTTAACGTTTCAGGTCCGGTGACCCTTCCTCAGAACTGATGGTGGCTGGGAAAACTTCAGTTTATATGCAGAAAACTTGTCAGCCATTGTTGCATTGTTCTCCACACCGAATATTTCTTCTTCCTTGGGATAAATTTCTGCTGCAGCTCCCAAAACTCCTACTATTCCTGTTCCGCTGTCTTCCCTGCTAGGCTGCCTCTGCAGTCACCTCTCCCTCATTCTTAGCTTGTTACTTTTTCTCAATTATCTTACTGTTCTGTTTGATTTCAGCATCTTCCTCTCAAACTGCAGGATGAATTCTATCATATTACGGTCATTGCCCCCCTAAGGGATTCCTGTACCTACAGCTCCCTAAAGTCCGCTTCATTACACGTTCCCAAATAGGGAGCAAGCAGGATAGGTTGCTCACTGAATCAAAGAATATGATAGGGGTACTAAATATTTTGCTGTTTTCTTTATCAAACTGGAAGATGATGACAATGTTCTTGTTGAAAAGGGATGTATCCTAGATTGCTGAGAGGGGTAGGGGAGCAAATCATGGGGCTATTAACGGAAATTTTCCAGGCCTGTCTGAACACAGTTATTACTGAGGAACTAGAGAATTGCAAATGTCACACCATTGTTTAAGAAAGGGTGAAAGGATAACCCAGGAAACTACAGCTCTGTCAGTTTGACCTCAATAGTGAGGGCCATAATATTTCAAAGTAAATATGCACTTCAAGAAAAATAAGTTAATACTAGACAGTCAACATGGCTTTGTCAAGGGAGAACTTGTCTCTCAAATTTAATTTAGTTCTTTTGACGAGGCGACACAGGCAGTGGATGAGGGTAGTGCTGTAGATGTTCTATATTTGGACTTTGAGAAAGCATTTGGTATGGTTCTACATAAAATAGAACATAGAACATTACAGTGCAGAAAAGGCCCTTCGGCCTCTCGATGTTGCGCTGACCTGTGAACTGATCTAAGCCCCTCCCCCTACGCTATCCCATCATTATCCATATGTTTATCCAAGGACTGTTTAAATGCCCCTAATGTTGTGTTGGGGCAGCTGTGTTTCTTGGCAAACATCTGAAACCGCCATGTACCACAAGGGAAATAAAACACTGTCAGCCCGAGTTATCCCAAATTGGAAAGGTCACCAGCTCACCATATAGAACATAGAACATTACAGCACAGTACAGGCCCTTCGGCCCTCTATGTTGTGCCGACCTGTCACACCGATCTGAGGCCCATCTAACCTACACTATTCCATGTACGTCCATATGCTTATCCAATGACGACTTAAATGTACCTAAAGTTGGCGAATCTACTACCGTTGCAGGCAAAGCGTTCCATTCCCTTACTACTCTCTGAGTAAAGAAACCACCTCTGACATCTGTCCTTTATCTTTCACCCCTCAATTTAAAGCTATGTCCCCTCGTGCTTGCCGTCACCATCCTAGGAAAAAGGCTCTCCCTATCCACCCTATCTAACCCTCTGATTATTTTATATGTTTCAATTAAGTCACCTCTCAAACTTCTTCTCTCTAATGAAAACAGCCGCAAGTCCCTCAGCCTTTCCTCATAAGACCTTCCCTCCATACCAGGCAACATCCTAGTAAATCTCCTCTGCACCCTTTCCAAAGCTTCCACATCCTTCTTATAATGCGGTGACCAGAACTGTACGCAATACTCCAAGTGCGGCCGCACCAGAGTTTTGTACAGCTGCAGCATAACCTCTTGGTTCCGGAACTGGATCCCTCTATTAATAAAAGCTAAAACACTGTATGCCTTCTTAACAGCCCTGTCAACCTGGGTGGCAACTTTCAAGGATCTGTGTACATGGACACCGAGATCTCTCTGCTCATCTACACTACCAAGAATCTTAGCATTAGCCCAGTACTTTGCCTTCTGGTTACTCCTACCAAAGTGCATCACCTCACACTTGTCTGCATTAAACTCCATTTGCCACCTCTCAGCCCAGCTCTGCAGCTTATCTATGTCTCTCTGCAACCTACAGCATCCTTCGTCACTATCCACAACTCCACCAACCTTAGTGTCGTCTGCAAATTTACTAATCCATCCTTCTACGCCCTCATCCAGGTCATTTATAAAAATGACAAACAGCAGTGGACCCAACACCGACCCTTGCGGTACACGACGAGTAACTGGTCTCCAGGATGAACATTTCCCATCAACTACCACCCTCTGTCTTCTTTCAGCAAGCCAATTTTCAATCCAAACTGCTGTATCTCCCACAATCTCATTCCTACGCATTTTGTACAATAGCCTATTGTGGGGAACCTTATCGAATGCCTTGCTGAAATCCATATACACCACCACAACCGGTTTACTCTCATCTACCTGTTTGGTCACCTTCTCGAAGAACTCAATAAGGTTTGTGAGGCACGACCTTCCCTTCACTAAACCGTGCTGACTATCCCTAATCAATTTATTCTTTTCTAGATGATTATAAATCCTATTCCTTATAATGTTTTCCAACACTTTACCAACAACTGAGGTAAGGCTCACTGGTCTATAATTACCAGGGTTGTCTCTACTCCCCTTCTTGAACAGGGGAACCACATTTGCTATCCTCCAGTCGTCTGGCACTATTCCTGTAGACAATGACGAGTTAAAGATCAATGCCAAAGGCTCGGCAATCTCGTCCCTGGCTTCCCAGAGGATCCTAGGATAAATCCCATCCGGACCATCTCCCGGATTGATACAGAGACTCCTTTTACTGTTTCTGCCGGTTTTGGTAATGCTACACATCTGAAAACTGAAGATAATGATTTACTCAGAATAATGTTTGGGATTGATTGGCCCTTGACAGCATGGATTAGAAGTTGGTTAAAAGATAAGAGTGGGTAGGTTTCAGTAGGCATTTCTCAGATTGGAGATGAGTTGAAAGTAGTGTCCCCTGTGGATTGGTGTTTGGACCCTTGCTGTTTCTGGTTTCTACAAATGATTTGGAGGTGGGAGTTGAGGGCAAAAATCTTAATTTGCAGATGATACTATACTGGGGAGGATATTGAATTGTGAGGTTGATGTTAAGTGACTTCAGAAGGACGTTGACAGGTTGGACAAATGGGCAGACATCTGGGAGATGAAGTTCAATGCAAAGAAATGTGAGGTAATGCATTTTGGTAACATCAGCACAGACAGACTAATACAACCTCAATAGTACAGCTTTGAGGGGAGTACAGGAGGCGAAGGTCCTCCAGGTTTATGCGCATGGTTCTCTGAAGATGGCCAGTGAAGTTGAAACAATTGTTAACAAAGCTTATATGATCCTTGTGTTCATGAATAGAGTCATACAATATAAAAGCAACTAAGTGATGATACACCTCTGCAAATCATTGGCCAAACCCCATTCGGAATATTATATAGAGTTCTGACCACCTTATTTAAGGAAGGATGCTAAAGCCTTGGAGAAAGTTTGAAGGAGATTTACTAGAACAATAACAGGGATGAGGGATTTGAGACGCAAGGAAAGGTTAAACAAATTGGGCTTATTTCCCTTGGAGCGGAGAAGATTAAGATGTGACCTTATTGAGATGTTCAAAATAATGAACAATTTTGACAGGATAAAGAAGAATGCTCTATTTTTACTAGTTGGTATTTTAGTCGTTAGTGATCACAATTTCAAGATTGTCAGCCGAGAGCTGGGAGTGAGATGAGAAGAAATGTTTTAGAGCTGTTAGGATTTAGAATGTGCTGCCTGGGGCAGTTGTGGAGATGTATTCATAGGATGTTTCAAAAGAGACCTGGATATATATTTTAAGTGGTGAATTTAGAGGACTACAGAGATAGGGACAGAGAATGGAACTAACTGGGTTCTTCTTTTTGCCAGACCGGATGGGTGCATAACCTCTTTCTGTACTGTTAAATTCTGTGATAGAGCACATCTGACAGTAAGCTAACAGGTGACTTAGGGGTTACAAAAAGAATGGAAGCATAGAAGAATGAAACTAAATGCTCTGGTCTCTAAACATGTCATGTCCGCAATAAAACAGACAATATGACGACGCAGGTAACTATCATTTGATAGTAATTGTAGAGACGTAGCTGCAGGATGACTTGGATTGGCACCTGAATCTTGAGTGCAGAAGAGTTGGGAAGTACAGCTAGCTAGAAAAGGTGAAAGAGTGGCCCTGTTAGTTAATTCAGGTATTAACACAATACAGAGGAATGACTTAAGTTCAGGAAACTGGAATGTGGAAGTAGTGTTGGTGGAGATAAGAAATGATACAGGCAAGAATTCACTTGTGGAAGTGGTGTACTAGCCCCTGAGTAGTAACTGGGCAGTTGGACAGCGTATGAAGGAAGAAATAATGTGAGCTTGCCCGAAAGATTCAGTGATGATCATGGTCAGGATTGTGGTGAGCAGGGAGGGGGTTTCATGTACATATTGTATTGAAAAGTCGATTGGGTACTCTTGACGAAGAACTTACTGAATATCCTTTGTGTAATTTCTTAGGACATCACGTTCTGGTGCCATCCAGTGTGTCTGGTCTACTAGATCTTGTATTGTTCACACAGTTTTGTGAAAGGAAATCAGGTCTAACTAATTTGTGGGCGTTCCTTGAAATGATTAATGCAGAATAGATGTTGTGTACTTAAGATTTCCACGAGGCATATGATAAGTTGCAGTTGTAAAGGTTATTGTGGAAAATTAAAGCACTTTGATTTGATTTGTTTTGATTTGTTATTGTCACACATACCCAGATACAATGAAAAGTTTCTGTGCAGTACGGGCAGAACATACTGCATAGAGTGCATAAAGGTAACAGAACAGTGAGGAATACCATGTGACAGCTGCAGCGAAGGTGTACAGAGAGCGAGATCAACATTAAATTTAAAATTTGAGAGGTCAATTCAGAAGACTAATAGCAGGGAAGAAGCTGCTCTTGAATGTGTTGGTACTTGTGTTTAAACTTTTTTTTAATCTTCTGCTCAATGGAAGAGGTTGCAAGACATTATTACTGGGGTGGGAGGGGTCTTTGATTATGCTGCTGCCTTCCTGAGGCAGTGAGAAGTGTGGATTGAGTCAATAGATGGAAGGTTGGCTTGTGTAATGGGCTGGGCAATGTTCACAACTCTCTATGGTTTCTTACAGCCTTAGGCAGAGCAGTTGCCATACCAAGCCATGATGCATCCGGATAGGATGTTTTCTATGGTGCACCTGTAAGAATTGGTAAGTCTTTGAGGACATGCTGAATTTCCTTAAATTCCTGAGGAAGTACAGGTGTTATTGTGCTTTCTTGACCATTGCATCAATGTCGTGGATCAGGACAGATTGTTGGCTGATTATCACCCCTAGGAACTTGACACTCTAGACCATCTCCACCTCAGCCCCATTGATATAAGCAGGGGCATGCCCTCAGCCTTGCTTCCAGATGCCAGTGACCAGTTCTTTGTTTTGCTGACATTGAGGGAGAGATTATCTTTACAGCATGCCGACAAGCATTTTTTAAATTCATTTTTTGTGGGATGTGGGCTTTGCTGGCTGGCCAGCACTTCTTGTCCATCCCTAGTTGCCCTTGAGAAGGTGGTGGTGAGCTGCCTTCTTGAACTGCTGCATTCCTTCTGCTTTGGGTTGACCAACAATGCTATTAAGGAGGAAATTCCAGGATTTTGACCCAGCGACAGTGAAGGAACGACAATATATTTCCAAGTCAGGATGTTTAGTGGCTTGGAGGTGGTGGTGTTCTCATATCTGCTGCCCTTGTCCTTCTAGATCGAAGCGGTCGTGGGTTTGGAAGGTGTTGTCTGAGGATCTTTGAAATTCTGCAGTGCATCTTGTAGATATTTATCTCTTTCCTGCATTCTGAAAGATTTGGCCTATGTCTCTGGTGTCATTAGTGAACTTGTAGATGGAATTAGGATGAAATTTGGCCACACAGTCATGATTGCACAGGGTGTATGATAAGGGGCTGAGTTCACAGCTGAGTCTGGGTGCCAGTGTTGTGGATTATTGTGGAGGAAGTGGCGTTGCCTGTTCTTAGAGATTCCTGGTTTGTGGGCCAGGAAGTCGAGGATCCAGGTGCAGAGGACGGAGCAGAGACCTAGGTGTTGGAGTTTGGAAATTAGTTAAAATTATAGTATTGAAGGCAGAGCTGTAATCAATAAATAGGATCCTGACGTGGGTATCCATGTTACCTAGATGTTTCAGGAATGATTGTAGGGTCAGGGAGATGGTGTTTGCTGTAGACTTGTTGCAACGGTAGGCAAATTACACAGGACCAAGGCAGGCTTGGAGGCTAGTGTTGATATGAACCATGACTAACCTCTCAAAGCACATCATAATTGTGGAGATCAGAGCTGCTGGGAGGTAGTCATTGAGGCACACCGTATGACATCTCTTTGGTACTGGGATGTTGGTGGTCTTCTTGAAGAAGTGGAGACTTCAGATAGGAGTAAGAAGAGGTTAAAGATGTCAGCGAATACTTCTGCCAGCTGATATGTGCAGCAGCTGAGTACATGATTGGGGGCTCACTTTCTGAGGGATCATTGTCAAATCTGATGTATGCAGCAGTGACTGACGGAACGGGTGCATCTGAGGCCTCTGGGGGCAGGTGACACTGTTTCACTGACCTTCTGTTCAAAACGAGCGTAAAATGCACTGAGCGCATCAGAGAGATGCAATTTTGTCTACAATTTGCCTTGTAGCCTATTATGTCATGTTGGCTTTGCCACAAATGGCGGGTGTCCGTGTGATTGGTTTGGGTCTCTAGCTTAGTCCATATTGCTTCTTGACATCTCTAATGATCTTATGCAGTTCGTGTCTGGATTTTCTGCAAAGGTCAGGGTCATCCGACTTAAATGCCACATGGACTTCAATAGATAACGGATCTCCTGGTTCTTTTTTGGTTTCTGGTTGGGGAACGTTCAGATTAACTTCTTTAGCATGCAGTCTTCTACACACTTGCCAATGAAATCTGTAAAGCTAGTGGGGTAGTCATTTAGATTGTCCAGAGTTCTTGAATATGGACCAATTCACCAATTTCAAACAGTCCTACAGAAACTCTACCGCTTCCTCAGGCCAGCACTGTACTGCTTTCTGTACTCTGTTCTCATGTTTTAATTTCTGCTTGTAAGCTGGGAGGGGGAACACTGTTCATGGTTGCATGGATAGAAGGTTGTTTAGCTCACAGGAGAAAAGCATAAATGCTTGTCTTTTGCTTGGTACAGTGGTGTGCCACAGAGATCAGCGTTAGGAACTCGTTAAATTTATGGAAATGACTTGGATGAAGGGACAAAGGTGTGGTTGCTAACTTGCTGTTGATTATGATGCATGGAGCTGGGATATCTTTGATAGTGCCTTTGATACCAACGTCTCAGCATGGCACTGATTTATGTTTACGTGACATGCTATTTCAGTCTCCCTCTGGTGACTGTATGCATCTCTTTCAATGCTGGTTTGTACCCTAAAACTCCAGCTTAGCTCAAACTCTTCTCCCATGGTGCCACGAGGGACCACTTACTCCCTGTCCCCATCATTTTGTTTTTGGGAGGACCATTTTGTTTGTAGGCATTTGCTGTTGCTGTGAGCCCATTATCAACATACCTGCCAGCTTTATTCATGGCCTGATTACCCTCAACCATGCATCCAGAAAACAACTTAGCACTGTGCTGATGTCAGGCTGACTGACATTAACTGTGAATTAAAATGACCAGCCAGCTTTTATTCCCAAACATCAAGCGATCATATCGTGATCAATCTGACATTGGATCTGTCTGACACTGCACTTCGTACTGCTATGGTTGTACATTCTACAAAGGCCCTGATGGCTCAGCAGTTTCTATTGTGTCAGGGTGAGACTGTATGTGCTACATTGCCTCCTGCTTCACCCAGTTGCTGCTCCAACCTGCTGTAGTGTGTTTGTTCAGTCTGAGCTGTCCGTTACGTGTCTTCCCGGTCCTACAAATCTCAACTCCAACACTCTCTCTCTCTCTCTCTCTCTCTCTCTCTCTCTCTCTCTCTCTCTCTCTCTTCCCCCCTCTCTCTCTCCCCCTCCCTCCCCCCGCACGGTTCTCCAGCTGCTGTGGTCTGAGCTGTCAAGTGCGCACACACACAAATGTGTGAGCTGTGTCCTAGCCTGCTGCACCTGTCTCCATTTGTCTGCAGAGTTTTTTAAAAGAAAAAGCATTTTTATTGTTCCCATTTTGAAAACTTGTGGCCCTTCTCCTGTTACTGCTGTTAGTCTTGCCTTTGATAATGTCTTCCTTCAAACTGGACTTCTTACCGGAGATGATGGTGGACCACTGCACCCTGAGTTCCAATTCTGTGTGAGTACGAAGCCCAGCTTTTGTGCAGTTTGTGGCTCATGCTGTTAGGGCTCTGTGATAAGCTTTTACCATGGAAATGCTTTGCCAGCATTCGATCATTCTGTCTCCGATCTTCTGACACTCGAACTTGAATGCTTATTCTCTGTTCGGTCCCTGCATTCTTTTGCAAACTATCCACTTGGTTATCTCACTTGCTTGCCTTCTGCACAGCTCTCACACACTCTGCCCAAACCCTTGCGCCGTTGCTTGCTCACTGTATTGCCTGCACACCCTTCCCCTCTGCATGATTATCACATCCTTTCACCCGCTGTTTATACAATCCTTGCTTGCACTTTCCATCAGACCCTGTGCCCTCATGCATGTGCTCCGCCTGCGCTTGTGCTCGAGCTTGCGCTCTGCCTGGCTCCAACTACTTGGTGTGGGAGAGATTTCATTACTCTGGGTGAAGAGATTTCTCCTTATCTTAGTCCTCAATGCCCTACTCTGTATCCTTAAACTGTGACCCCTGTTTCTGCACCCCTTGGTCTTTTGTGCATTTACCTTGTCTAGTTCTTTGAAACCAATAAGATCTAAATGAGATTCTCCCCCCTCGTTTTTGAAAATTCCAGTGAATATAGATCTAATCAATCCAGTGTCTCTTTGTACGTCAGCTCTGCCATTCCAGAAATCAGTCTGGTGAGCATCCTATGTACCCAGAAAATCTTGTTTCAGATGAGACTCAAAACTGCGTGATCTCAATTGGTAATTGCTGTAACACATTCCTGTACCTGCACTCTAATTCTCTTGCTGTGAATGCCAACGTAGCATTTGTAACCTTGACTGCTTGCTGCACCTGCCTGTTTCCTTCCAGTGATGAGTGTGGAAGGTTACCCAGGTTCCATTGTACCTTCCCCCTTTCCTAATCTATTGCGAGTCAGATAATCTGCCTTCCTGCTTTTGCTACAAAAGTGGATATCTCAGATATATCCACATACTTCATCTGTTGTGCATTTGCTTACTCACTTAACTTGTCTAACTCACACTGATGCACCTTGCCAACCTCCCCTCAGTTCACTCGCCCACCCAGTTTTGCACCATCAGCAAATTTGGAGACATTACATCTAATTCCTTCATCAAAATCATTAATGCATATTGTGGAAAACTGGGATCCCAGCACTCGACTCTGCTGTAATCCATTAGTCCCCGCTGCCACTTGTAAACTGCCCTATTTAATCCTACTCTTTATTTCCTGTCTGCCAACCAGTTCTCTATCTATATTGGTACAGTGCCCCAATCCCACGTGCTTTAGTTTTACAGATTAGCCTCTTACGTGGGACCTTATCGAAATCCTTCTGAAAATCCAAGTAAACCACGTCCATTAGTTCTCTCTTCCCAACTCTCCTATTTACATGTCGCAAAATTTCAGTAGATTTGTCGAGCATACTTTTGTCATGTACAATCCACGACTTTAGATGTTGGTGTGTTCGCTGAGCTGGGAGGTTTGATAGCAGATGTTTCGTCCCCTTACAAAGTGACATCCTCAGTGCTGTGGAGCCTCCTCTGAAGTACTGTTGTCATGTGCTGGTTCAAATTCATATGGTCTGGTTTTTGCTGCTTCTGGTAGGTGCCAGTTCCGGTTGTGCGTTGTAATGGTTGGTATATCGGGTCTAATTCGAGATGTTTGTTGGAGTCCATGGATGAATGCCAAGAATTTCCTGGATGTCCTCTGTCTTATGATAGTAGTATTGCCCCAGTTGAAAGTGATGTTTTATCTTGTCCGTGTGTATTGAAACAAAGGACATCTGGTCGTGTCATTTCATTGCTAACTGGTGTTAGTGGATGCGGGTAGCTAGTTGTCTGCCTATTTGTCCCACGTAGTGTTTTGTGCAATCTCTGCATGGTATCCTGTAAACTACATTCATCCTGTCCATGGTATCTACTGGGCCTTTAACCCTGGTCAGTTGCTATCTTAATGCACTTAGAGAGGGAACAAAATGTCTGCTACCAAACCTCCCAGCTCAACAAACATACCAACATCTAATAACTAGCGCCCGAGTTACAAATCTTCACTCAAACCCTGTTCATGTTGACTCTGTTGGATTCTGTCACTCTTTTCCAAGTGCTCTGCTATTAATTCTCTTATAATGGACTCTGTAGCATTTTCCCTACCAGTAAGGCTAACTTGTCTATATTTCCATCTTCTCTTACCCTTTTAAATACAGAGGCTACACTTGCTACCCTCCAGCTCATAGGAACTGTTCAGAGTCTATGGAATCTTAAAGAATAACCGTCAACTCATTTTAGTATTTCTAGGACCATTTCCTTAAGTACTGAGATGTAAATTGTCAGGAACTGGGGATTTGTGGGCCTTTAATTCCATCTGTTTCCCCAGATTTCATTTCCCTGCTAATGCTCATTTCTTCTCTCTCTCGCTAAACCCTCTGATCGCTACCATTTGTCGTCTCCTTTGTAAAGACGGAATCAAAATATATATTTAGTTCTACTGTCTCTTTGCTCCTCTTTCTAACTTCCCTTTGTTCCTGACTGTAAAGGACCTACATTTGTCATCACTAATCTTTTTCTCTTCACATGCCTGTAGAAGTTTATACAAACAGTTTGCCTGTTCCCTGCAAATTTATCCTTATAATTTATTATCTCACTCTTAATCAATCCCTTTGTCCTCCTGTGCTGAAATGTAAACTGCTCCCAGTCTTCAGGTCTGCTGCTTTTTAATGGTCAATTTGTCTGCCTCTTCCTTGGATCGATTATTATCTCTATTTTCCCTTGTTAGCCATACTCAGGCCATGTTTCTCACTTGATTTTTGAACCAGACAGGAATAAAGAATTGAGTTCATCCTGAGCTGTTCAAAGTAACCTTTCCTAATTTGTCATAGCTGGTTTGCACCTCATAATATCATCATTTCCTCTATTTAGATTCAGGGTCTTAGAGTCAACTATCTCACTCTCCATCTTGATGAAGAATTCTATCATAGTGCAGTCATTTTGCTCGAAAGGGCCTTGCACAGTTAAGTTATAATGAGAAAGGAGTAATTGACACAACTTGTTTAGGATGACCTGTTCTTTGGTTAGTTGCTTAATATATTGATCCAGAAAACTATCTCTTACATACCCCAGGAATAATTCTTCCCTGGCATTGTTACTTGTTTCATTTGATCAATCTGTGTATTAATGATGTATTATAATGAGAGGCATAGATAGAGTTGATAGCCAGAGACTATTTCCCAGGGCAGAAATAGCTAGCACGAGGGGTCATAGTTTTAAGCTGGTTGGTGGAAAGTATAGAGGGGATGTCAGAGGCAGGTTCTTTACGCAGAGAGTTGTGAGAGCATGGAATGCGTTGCCAGCAGCAGTTGTGGAAGCAAGGTCATTGGGGTCATTTAAGAGACTGCTGGACATGTATATGGTCACAGAAATTTGAGGGTGCATACATGAGGATCAATGGTCGGCACAACATTGTGGGCTGAAGGGCCTGTTCTGTGCTGTACTGTTCTATGTTCTAAGGTTGCCCATAATAATTTTCATAAGCCATGTAAAGGCCCAGCTGAGGCTGTGCTACAGTGACATACAGTAAGGAGAAAGTTGTCTGGGAATTCTCAATATTGACTCCAGACCCCGTGAAGTTTCATGGTATCACATCATGGAAGCCCCCAGCTGATTACCACAAACTGCCTCCCCTTGGCTGCTGAATCAATACCCTTCTATGTTGAGCAACACTTGGAGGATGCACTGAGGGTGGCAAGAGTGCTGAGTGGGAGATTTTGATGTCAACCACTAAGAGCGGCTAGGTAACAGTGCTGCTGATTGTTGGTCAGGTCCTAAAGGACATTGATATTAAGACTTGGTCTGCAGCAGGTAGTGAGGGAGCCAACAAGAAGAAAAAAAATTCTTGACCTCACCCTCACCAGTCTGCCACCTGCAGATGTAAATGTCCATGATCTAAGAGTGACCATTGCACAGGCCTTGTGGAGACCAAGTCCTGCCTTCACTTTGAGAATGCCTTCCATTGTGTTGTGTGGGACTGTCACTTTGCTAAATGGAGTAGACTTCAAACAGATCTAGCAGCTCAAGACTTGGCGTTCATGAGGCTCCGTGGGACTTCAGTAGCAGCAGAATCATACTCTAATGCAATCTGGAAGTTCTTGGTCTGGTATATTTCCCCCCTACTGTACCCTTGCCATCAAACCAAGGAATCAACTGCAATTCAGTGAAGAGTGCAGGAGGAGGACCAGGCATGGTCACAAAGGAGGTGTCAACCTGTGGATTGTACAGAACAGAATTATTTGCATGCCAAACAGCAAAATGCTTTTAACGTTTAGATTCTGATGAATAAGGCGGATGTGTTGACATGTTCCAATAAAGAAAAGGTTTGGACCATCAAATCCTGTGAACCTTGGATATCAAGAGATGTGCAACATTTGATTGAGAGAAGAAGGGAGACGTGGCACTTACCAAGGGCTCAAAATGACAGAAGCCCTAAGGACTATAAAATTTTCAAGAGGGAACTTCTTAAAAAATGATTGAAGGCTAAAAGGGATATGAAAGGATACTGGCCGGTGATATAAAGGAAATTCTAAGTTGTTTTATAGACACATTAAAGGTGAAAGTATGATGAGGGAAAGAATATCACCCGTTAAGGATTGCAGTGGTCATTTGTGTATGGAGCCTGAGGATGTAGGTAGGGTTCTAAATAAATACTTTGACTCGTAAGAGGGATGATAGGGAGGAGGTCTATGATACAATGAAAGAAATTAACATAACAGAGAGAGATTTTGAGTGATCTGGCAGGCCTAAAACTAGATAAGTCACCAGGGACAAATGAAATGTATCCCAGGTTGTTGGGTGAGGCAAGGGAGGAAATAGCAGAGGTGCTTAAAAATTTTTCAATTCTTCTCAAGCCACAAGAAGAGAATGAACGACAGCTAATGTGATACCATTATTCAAGAAGGAAACAAGGGAGCTACAGGCTGTTCAGTCTAACCTCAGAGAGGTGGAAACTTGGAAGCAATTCTGAGTGACAGAATGAATCTGCATTTGGAGAGTTGGGGATTAATCAAGAACAGCCAGCATGTTTTGTTAAGGGGAGGTGATGTCTGACTAAATTGAATTTTTTTGAAGAGGTAATCAGATATATAGATGAGGACAGTACTTTTGATATCATCTACTTGATCTTCTGCAGGGCTTTTGATAAGGCCCCGCATGGGAGACTGATAACAAAGGCAAGAGCCCATGGGATCCCAGGAAATCTGGCAAATAGATCCTCAATTTGGCTGAGTGATTTGGTGATAGTTGAGGGCTGCTTTTCCCTCTGGATGTCTGTGTCCAGTGGTGTTCCACAGGGGTCAAAGTTAGGGCTCTTGCTGTTTATGGTACATGCAGATGATTTACACTGAATGTAGGAGGATTGGCCAGTAAGTTTGCAGATGATACAAAAATTGGTGGAGTGGTAGATAGTGAAGAAGACAGCCTTAGGCTGCAAGAGAATGTATGAGCTGGTCAGATGAGTTGTTTGGTGGTATATAGGATTTAATCTGGATAAATGTGAGGCGATGCACTTGGGCAGGATAAATGAGGCAAGGAATACATGATGAGTGTGTGCATGTGCAAAGGTTCTTTTAAGGTAACAGGACAGATGGGGAAGTGAAGCATATGGGATATTATTAGTTGAGACATAGAGTTGCAAGAGCAGGGAGCTTATACTGGGACTATGTAAGTTATTGACTAGGCCACAGCTAGAGTATTGCGTGCAGTTCTGGAGTCCACATTATAAAAGGGATGTGAAGCAGTGGAGATGGCTTTCGTTCCATCAAGTCTGTATCACTAAAAATATGCTACTGCCTACACTATTCCACTTTCCCATTGGCATGAATGTTAGGACACTTCAAGCGCTCGTCCAAGTACTTTTTAAAAGCTGCAAGGTTTCCCAACTCAACTACACTCAGTCAATGCATTTCAGACCCCCACAATCCACTGGGTTAGAAAAGTTTTCCTCAAAGCCCCTCTAAAGCTTTTGCCTTCTGCTTTGAAATCATGTCGCCTTGACGTTTCAACTAAGGGGAACAGCTGCCACCCTCCTACATCTCTACTCCAAACTTATCTGTTCCAAAGAAGAAAACCCATGCATCTCCAGCCTCTCTTCAAACCTGAAATGTTTTGTCTCTGGTAACATCCTGGTGAATCTCCTTTGCAGCCCCTCCAGTGCAATCCAATCCTGCCAAGAGTGTCATGACCAGAATTACGCTCAGTATACCAATAGTAGCCTAATCAAAGTTCTGTACAGCTCCAACATATCTGCCCTGCTCTTAAATTTATGCTATGACTAATGAAGGCAAATGTTCTTAACTACCGTATTAACCTGAGGTGCAGAGGGGGTTTACCAGGATGTTCCTTGGCCTGGAGTGTTTCAGTCGTGAAGAGGGATTGGACAGTCTAGGATTGTTTTCCTAAGAGCAGAGGAGATTGAGAGAAGACATGATTGAGATGCCAAAGATTATGAGGGGCATAGGTAGGAACTTCTCTCTTTTAATGGAGGGATCACTGATTAGTGGGCATAGATTGAAGGTATAGAGCAGAAGGTTTAGAGAAAGTGTGAGGAAAAACTTTTTCAGCCAGAGGGTGGTGGTAATCAGAGACTCACTGCTTCTAAAGGTGGTGGAGGCCAATGTGCTCATGGCATTTCCTAAGTTTTTATGCATTTGTGATGACAAAGCATACAAGACTCAAATGCTGGAAATTGGGATTATAGTAGGTGGTTGTTTTTGACCAGCACGGACACAATGGGCCAAAAGGCCTTTTTCTACAGATTTTGATGACTCGAATTCGATTCATTTAACGTGATGCCAAGAAATGGCTGGAAGCACTAGATACTGCAAAGACTATGGGCCGTGACAACATTTCAGCAATAGCGCTGAAAACCCATGTTCCAGAATTTGCTGCTCCCTTAGCAAAATTGTTTGTGTACAGCTACAGCATTGGAATCTACCTGACAAAATAAAAACTCCTCTGGTGAATTCTACAAATGAGGTATGAGAAAATAGTCCTTGACATCAAGGAGCTGGAGCAAAACTAGAGCCAATAGATATTAAGGGAAATGTCTTTGCTATGTGGAGTCATACCCAGCACAAAGGAACGTGATTGTGGTTGAAGTTTGGTCATCTCAGCTCCTTCATCACTGACCTTCCCTCTATCGTAAGGTCAGAGTGCGGATGCTTGCTGATGATTGCAAAACGATCAGCACCGTTTGTGACACCCCAGATACCGAACTGGTCCATGTTCAAAGGCAACAAGATCTGGACAGTATTTCAGCATGGGGCTTGGAAAGTGGCAAGTAATATTCATGCCACACAAATGCCAGGCAATAGCCATCACCAGTAAGAGATGATCTAACCACTGCCCCTCGACATTTAATGGTGTTACCATCACTGAATTTCCCACTATCAACATCCTGGAGATTACCAATGACCAGACACTGAATTGGACTCCAGCATAAAAACAATGGCTACAAGAGCAGCTCAGAGGCTAGTAATACTACAGTGACACACCTTCTGACTCCCAAAGCCTGCCCACCATCTACAAGACACAAGTCAGGAGTGTGATGGAATACTCCCCACTCCTGGAGGAGTGCAACTTCGAAAACATCCAAGAAACTTGACACTATCAAGGATAAAACAGCCTTCTTGATTGGCATCACATCCACAAACATTGTTTCTCCATCACTGGCACTCAGAGGGAACACTGTGCACTGTCTGCAAGATGCACTGCACAAGTTCAACAAGTATCCTTAGACAGCACCTACCAAACCCACGATTACTTCCATCCAGAAGAGCAAAGCAAACAGATACTTGGGCGAAACACCACATTTTGATAGAAGGGTTATATATTTCCAAGTCAGGATGGCGAGTGGCTTGGAGAGAGCTTTGTAGGCGGTGGTCTTGCAGTCCTAATCCTCCTCGAGGTATTGTTGGTTCAGAAGGTGCTGTCTACAGACCCTGGATAAATTTCTGCAGTCATTCATGTAGTTGGTATACGCTGCTGCAACTGAGCATTGATGGTGGAGGGAATGGAGGTTGTGGCTGTCAGCCAGCTGCCTGGCCTTGGACAGTGTCAACTTCTTGTGTTGTTCAAGCTGCACCCATCCAGGCTTCTGGGGAGTGTTCCATCGCGCACAAGAGGCATAATTTTAAAGTGAAAGACAAGATGTTTTGGGTGGATTTGAGGAAAAGCTTTTTCACCCAGAAAGTGGTAGGAATCTGGAGTACACTACCTGAAAGAGTAGTTGAAGCAGGAATCCTCAACATTTTAAAAGTACTTGGATGAGCAGTTGAAATGTTGTGGCATTCAAGGCGTGGGCTTAACATGGGAAAGTGGGACTAATACAGTTTTATGACGTTTTCGGTGGCACAGACTCAGTGGACTGAAGCATCTGTTCTGTACTGTATGATTCTATGGTCAGCAGTCAGGATTGCCCAAAAACTGTCTGTCTTGAGAGGAGGTATATTGGAGGGGATTTGACATGAGTATCATGACCTGAAACTTCAGAGTTTTAGATTACATAAGAGCTCGGAGCAGGAATAGGCCATCTGGCCCCTCGAGCCTGACCCGCTATTTAATAAGATTATGGCTGATCTTTTGGAGACTCGGCTCCACTTAACCGCCCACTCACCATAACCCTTAATTCCTTGACTGTTCAAAAATTTATCTAGCCTTTCCTTAAAAACGTTCAGCGAGGTAGCTTGAACCGCTTCACCGGGCAGGGAATTCTACAGATTCACAACCCTTTGGGTGAAGAAGTTCTTCCTGACCTCAGTCCTACATCTGCTTCCCTTTATTTTGAGCCGATGCCCTCTAGTCCTCGTTTCACCTGCTAGCGGAAACAACCTCCCTGCCTTCACCTTATCTATTCTCTTCATAATCTTATATGTTTCTATAAGATCACTCATTCTTCTGAATTCCAATGAGTATAATCCCAGCCTACTCAGTCTGTCCTCATAATCCAGTCCTCTCAACTCTGGAATCAACCGAGTGAATTTCTCTGCACCCCCTCCAGTGCTAGTATATCTCATCTCAAGTAAGGAGACCAAAACTGCGCACACTACTCCAGGTGTGGCCTCACCAGGACCCTATACAGCTGCAGCAGAGCCTCCCTGTTTTTAAACTCCATCCCTCTAGCAATGGCCAACACAATTCCATTTGCCTTTTTAATTACCTGCTGCACCAGCAGTCCTACTTTTAACGATTCATGCACAAGGACACCCAAGTCCCTCTGCACAGCAGCGTGCTGCAATTTTTTACCATTTAAAACATAATCCTTCTTGCTGTTATTCCTACCAAAATGGATGACCTCACACTTATCAACATTGTACTCCATCTGCCAGACCTTTGCCCACTCACTTAGCCTGCAGAGGGATATAGATAGTCTTTCAGTGTCTTCTGCACACTTTGCTCTACCACTCACCTTAGTGTCATCTGCAAATTTTGACAGACCACACTTAGTCCCTAGCTCCAAATCATCTATGTAAATGTTGTTGAAAGATGTGCTCAATCAAGACTTAGCCAGGGAGCATTTCATTAAGTGATCATTGGTTTGCTGCCAGAGAGGCTGCTGAAAGGGAGTGAGGCCTGTGCTGTCTTGTTGCCCCATCTCCTCACAGCTGTCTGTAACCCAGCACAACCTAATGCTTCCCCACATCTGTCGGTCTGTGATTTCTTACCATGATGCTACTTTTTGCTTTGCCTAGATCAAAGAAGATGAATGGGTCTCTGGATCACTCCGACCAGCCCGACATCGACTCCATCAAGATGTTCGTCGGTCAGATTCCACGGTCTTGGTCAGAGAAGGAACTGAAAGAACTCTTTGAACAGTATGGTGCTGTATATGAAATCAATGTGCTTCGAGACAGGAGTCAGAATCCCCCTCAGAGTAAAGGTGAGCTTGCCAAATCTGCTGTGCTTTGTCTTCAGTACTTGCCTTCTAACACCAAGTTTCTGGGAGGCTGTTCAACAAATACAAGGTTCAACTCCATGCAGTGTGTTTTGTGGTTTAATGGTTACATTTTTTCCTCGTAAAGAGCAAATTGAAATACTGCCTTGTGGTTAGTTTATCCACATGCAGAGACTGGGCTGTTAGGAGCCCAAAGCGCTCATACTGTGTGTGGAGCTGGGTGAACGCAGCAGGCCAAGCAGCATCTCAGGAGCACAAAAGCTGACGTTTCGAGCCTAGACCCTTCTTCATCCTCTTTTGTGCTCCTGAGATGCTGCTTGGCCTGCTGCGTTCATCCAGCTCCACACTTTGTTATCTTGAATTCTCCAGCATCTTCAGTTCCCATTATCACCTCTCATACTGTGCTTGCTTGTGGTGCCTCCTTAACTTGTATCATTCTGGGATACTCCTTGTTCTGAGTATTGATGCCAATGGCAATTTAGGAATACAATCAGATGTCTTAATTTTGCCACCTAAAAAATAAAAAGTAGGAGCAGGAGTGGGCCATTTACCCTTCAGCTTACTCGGTCTCAGTAAGATCATATCTGATCTAATTATTGACCTTGACCCCCCCAAAAAAAAAGAATCAGCCTTGAATAAATTCAGTGTTGTCTGGGAAGAGGATTTCACAGAAGAACAACTACCTGGCAGAAGAATTCTTGCTCATTGCTGTCTTAAATGTGCGACCTTTTCTAGTTGAAACTATATCCCTTAGTTTGAGGTGCTCTCACTAGGGGGAAACATCCTTTCAGCATCCACCCTGTCGAACAGCTCCTCAGGATGTTCAAATAAGATCAGCTCTCATTCCTCAAAACTCCAATGAATACAGGCCCAACCTTTCTTCACAAGACCAACCCTCCATCATAGGAGACACCTGACTGAATTTTGATCTACTTCCAGTGGAAGTATTATCCCTCTTTAAGGAGTACTCTGTACTCTTAGTGCATTCTCATCAATGACCTTTGCAGTTGTGGCAAGACTTTTTTTTTACTTTTATACTGTATTCCCCTTGCAGTGAAGGCCAACATTCCATTCACCTTCCTAATTAATTGGTATACCTACATGCTAACTTTGATGAACAAGGACAGTCGGATCCCTCTGCAGCACACCATTCTTCAGTTTCTGTCCATTGAAATAATATTTTGCTTTCCTGGTCTTCCTGTCAAACTGAACAGCTTCTCATTTTCCCAAATTATAGCCCAATTCGTCAATTTTTACCCATTCATTGAGCCAATCTATATATATGTCTGTACCTATATATGCCAACAAATTTGGCTACAATGCGTTTGGTGTCTTCGTTCAGCCAGTAATACAGATCAGAAATAGTTGGGGCCACAGCACTGATTCCTGTGGCCCTCTAATCATTGCAATTTAAACAACTTTTTATCTTGACTGTATCTGTTGATTAGCCAAACCAGAAAATATATCACCCCAAACACAAGGGATTACCTTGTGTATGAATCTTTTAAGTGGTACCTTATTGTTTGCTTTTTGGAAATCCAAATGCACTTACGTCTGCATAACTGTTTGTGATGTCCTTACATCATTATGAAGGTATATAATAAACTTCAGATCAGGGAGGAGGACTGGAAAAGAGAGGTGGGCATTGAGTGTGCTGACCACTGAGTGTGATGGCTGAAATAGCTTTGGGCTCTGGATCCCTCCTAAGGGATTGTGCCGGTGCATTTGGTGAGGAATCTGCGGTTGCTGAATGGCTGGTATAGCAGCTGCAGCTTTCATGGTGTGTGGAAGGAGGAGTTAACACCCGATCTAAGAGTCTAGTTATACAGGCTTGTGTCAGTCTGGGACAGGATGAAGTGGCAAATAGGACACTGCTACTTTTCTAGGACTTGGCCCGTTCACAACACCTGAAGTGGAAACTGGGGCGTCAAGGATTGATCATTGCTAGAGCAGGTGAGAAGGGTCCCAAGGGAAGGGAAACTTTCCTACTCTTGACTCTATGCCTTTCTTTTTAGGTTGTTGCTTTGTAACGTTTTATACTCGTAAGGCAGCATTGGAAGCACAAAACGCTCTTCACAATATGAAGATTCTGCCTGGGGTGAGTATGTGCATGCCGATTCAGCTTTGAATATTCTGAATGGATTAACCTCTCCAGCTCTCCCAACTTCCCCGGGTATTAGTGTTAGGATCTTCAGTCAGCTTAGCACGTATTAGTGGTCTGGACTTGGTGTATAGGGCACGGTTTCAGAATTTACAAATTAGAAGAAACTTCAATGTTTTGTCAGCTATGAGCAGAAAGTGTTAAAAGTCAAAAGGGCAAATTATTGGAACAGGCAGGTAATGGCTGATGAAGTTTATGTGAATTGATTCATTTTCATGGGAAGAATGCAAGGATTCAACTTACAATGAATGGTACAACTCAAAAGAAGTGGAGAGGCAGATAGAAACTGGGAGGACAGCTTGGAAGTGTGGTTAATATCATTAATGACACAGTACCAAAGTGGTAATGTTAACATATGTAGTAGGATTAGGTGCAGTGCCGGACACTCAATTTCACAAAGGTGTGCAGGCATTGGAGACGGTACAAAAAAGATTGATGAGAATGGTATCAGGAATGAAGAGCTTTATTTCTAAGGACAGATTTGACAAGTTGAAACTGTTTTCCTTGGCAAAGAAAAGGCTGAGGGGTCATTTGGTTGAGCTATTCAAAATTATTGTATGAACAGGTAGAAACTCTTTCTATTAGTAGAAGAATGGAGAACCAGAGGGCGCAAATTGAAGGTGATTGGCCGAAGAAGCAAAGCATTAGGATAATGATGGCAAGATTTGAGAACCTTAGCTGACAAGAGGAATTGAGAGCTTAGTCAAAAATGAGGCATGCGTAAGGTTTAGGAAACTGAAGACAGAACGCAAAGATAGCAGAAAAAAACTCAAATAAGGAATTATGATGGCTAAAAGGGATTATGACCTGTCTTTGGCAAACAGAGTTAAGAAAAGTCTCTTACATTTCTAAGTAGCTGAAGGGTAGCCCGGAAAAGGTAGATCCACTCGAGGAACTGTCTCCATGAATTTGATGACAGAAATTTGCATCTTGATTAAACTTGATTGAATTTGAGGAATTTGTGGATGAGCGTAACTGAGGTTTGCATGGATTTCAGAGAGGCCTCAGTCAAGATCCTTTGTGGTGGAGTGATTACAACATTCAAAGCTCAAAGATCCATGAGTAAGTGACAGTTTGAATCCAAAGTTGGATCAGACTCAAAGAAGTGAAAGCTAGTAGTTGAATGAGGTTTTCAAACATACATAGAACATAGAACAGTACAGCACAGTACAGGCCCTTCGGGCTGTTGTGCTGACCGATAATCCTACTAAGATCAAACTACCCTCCATACCCTACATTATACTATCATCTACATGCTTACTTAAGAGTTGCTTAAATGTCTCTGATGTATTTGACTCCATGACCACTCCGGCAGTGTATTCCACATGCCCACCACTCTCTGTGTCAAGAACTCTGTTTTGTGAATGGAAAATAGTTCCAGTGGAATTTTGATTTTTTTTTAATGTAAATCATTTGTTTAGGTTTGAATTTAAGGAGCATTGAGTAATAGCATTTTAACATATAGCCATAGCATATACAGCATGGAAACAGACCCTTTGGTCAACAAAAAGAAATTGACGTTGAGGAGCGGTCCCTAGAGCTGCCGACAGGTCTCGATGGCCTGGGCGGAGAGACAGACAAAACAAGTGAAGTTTCATGTAGAAATTGTGGGAAGGTGCGAATGGAAAGGGCAAATGAAGCAAAGGTCTGCATAGTTAATGGGAGAATATGGAGATGCTACCTATGACTGCAGACCTGGAATTATGTATCCATAGATCCCTGAGAGTATCTGTACCGAATGGTTAAGAAGTTGTATGGAATATTTTCCAAAAATGCCATGGTTGAGTGTGTTAAGAGTGAGGAGGTTATCGTAGAATGCTAATCAGACTGCAGACTGTGTGCAGTCTGGCTGCTGTGTTACAGATAGATGAACGTCGAAGGACAGGAATGCAAAATTTACAAGGATGCATCCATGAGGAGAAGGTTAGTGATCAAGGAAGGGTTGAAGATTTGAATAGCTGGGGTCTTTGGAACAAAGGGGGCTGAGGGGAATAAAATTGAGATGTGCACAATTGAAATTTTAAAATTAAAATTCAGGGAGCCTGACAAAATAGATAGAAATGATCTATTTCCATTAGAGGGGTCAAGAACCAAATAGCAAGCATTTTGAGCTTCTGTTTGAAGGAATTAATGACAGTGTCTCCATCTAGAGGTTGTGTGAGAATGTGGAACTCACTGCTCCAAAACGGTGTCGACAACAGACTGTCATTTTTCAAATTGGGCTGGTAATCCTGAACCCCAGGCTAATGTTCTGGAAACATGGGTTTGAATCCCACCGTATCGGTAGCATGGTGGCTTAGTGGTTAGCAGTGCTGCCTCACAGTGCCAGACACCCTGATTTGATTTTCGGCCTTTGACTGTGTGGAGTTTGCATGTTCTCGGCGTGTCTGCATGGGTTTCTTCTGGGTGCTTTGGTTTCCTGCCGCAGTCCAAAGAAGTGCGGTTTCGGTGGATTGGCCATGCTAGATTGCCCCATAGTGTTCAGAAATATGCAGGCTGATGGATTAGCCCCAGTAAATATGGGGTTACGGGGATAGAGTGGGATGCTCTTCAGTGGGTTGGTGTGTACTTAATGGCTGAATGGCTTCTTTCTGGGTTGTAGAGGTTTTATGATTCTGTGTAACCGCAGTTGATTGTCATAAAACCCTGCATGATTTATGAAAGGCCTTTAGGGTCTCTGCTACCTATGACTCTAGACCCACAGCAAATGGGGTTGACTGTGGGCAATTGGGAATGGGCAACAAATGCTAGTCCAGCCAGAGACATTCACATCTGTGAACAAATAGATCAACCTTTGTAGGCATGGCACTTTATGGCAGACCCGGAATGAGAGATTTAATTGATTAACTTAATTGGATTGCACAGTTACACTTGATGAGTGGTCTTGTGTGCTGTAAACTACCTGTTTAAGTTCGAAGAGATTTGGTGGAGGTTATGAAAATAGTGGAGTGTTTAGACAGTGTAAATGGAGGAGATTATTTCAGACATTTGAATGGTTGTTAATGGGAAGGCATGGATTTAATGGGATTGTTGGAAGTAGCAGAGGCTTCCTGAGGTTAAAGTTTGGCATGCACTGCCTGATTGAGTGACAATACAGATTCACTCATAACCTGTGGAAGAACATTGTTAGAGATATGAGCAAAAGAGCACAGAGACTACCTTTTGAAAGGTCTAATAAGCATTCAATTTGCTCCTGTGCTCTCCTCTGATCTTGTGCTTATTCTGTACTTATTCTGGCTTCAAAGGAACATTCGATAATCCTAACAAAGGATTTAACATTTTGTCTTTTTGATTTATTCCCATCAGAGTAGTTATCCTTCTAATTTACTCTTGCTGTCATTTTGTTAAAGTCTTTCCCCCTTTTGGAATAAACCTTGGTCTTGGCTCTCTTTCACCCATCTCTTGACCCTTCCATGCTCTGGCTACAGTGCAGTGCTGTCTCTTTACTAATCTGCTGGCAATATGGGGCTTCCTCAGCACTGACCCTCTAACAGTGTGTTGGTCCCTCAGCACTGACTCTCTGACAGTGTGGCATGCTCTCAGTGTACCACTGGATTATCAGCTTGAATTTTTTTTAAACTTGAGCCCTGGACACACATATACTGAACTTTATTTCAATGCAGGATTACTCTTGAATAGCATTAATTGATCCATTGTTTTCTTTTTCTATCTCCAGATGCACCATCCTATACAGATGAAACCAGCTGATAGTGAAAAGAATAATGGTGAGTTAGTTCTCATCACAGGAAACTATACCCCTCAGCGATCTGCTCAGATCGAATTGCATACGCTTACCAATGGCCATATTAGCTGTGTTTCTGAATTTCACTCCTGAAGGTCTGTGTTTACTTTTTTAGACCGTGTCCCCTTGTGTCAGGCATGTAAGAATAGTTCCTTTGCAAACATACTCTCACTTTTCTTACAACTCTGTCAAATCATCTCTTTTGCACTCATACACTCCAGGAACTAAGCTGTAATTATTGGCACTAGGAGTGTTGGTGTATGTGCCTTTCTACATGCGTTACTGTTGCTAAAATATTCTCCTTGTTTCATTGCAGCAGTGGAGGACAGAAAGCTGTTTGTTGGGATGATTTCCAAGAAGTGCAATGAGAATGATGTCCGTGTCATGTTTTCATCATTTGGACAGATAGAAGAATGTCGAATATTGCGGGGTCCAGACGGACTGAGTCGAGGTCAGTGGAACCAATGTTTCAGGGCTTGAGGGTTGTGCTAAGGAGGTGATGTTGTGGGATACAGGGAGAAGGTGGTCATTTGTGTTGGAGACAGATGGGAGAATGCCTGGTTGATGGCTGCAATTGGAATTTGGAATTTCCAGATCACCAGGAGCTAAAGACTGGATAATTCTTTCTCGTGGTTGAAGGGTAAATATTGTGCTCTGACGGTCTCCAGTCAGTGTGCTTGTGTGATCACTGCTGTACCATTCCCACCTTCCCTCTCTTGATGTTGATGGAGATCTGATGGACGATTTAAAAAAAAGAAATTCGAGAGAGGCTGTCTCTGGGGTGGAGTACTTTGTGCGTGGACAGGGCAGGATGTGGGAAGTGTGTCTGGCGGAGTGTGAGTGTTAGCATTAGGGAGCATTTTAGTGATCTCAACATTCAACATTTTAAGTTTTTAAATGAAAGAAGAAAGCTGGTCTGCAAAAAACGGTCTTGGATTGGGGTAAGGCAGATTTTATTATCAGGCAGACTCTGGTCAAAGTAAACTAAGAACTTGTGGGAAAATCTACAGATGAAGAGTGGGGGATGTTCAAAAAAGAAATGGGGAGAGTGCAGGCTCAACAAGTTCCCGTAATACTGAAATATAGGAGCAGTAAGCCCAGAGAATCCTGGATGTCTCAGAATATTCAGGACTGGTAAGAAGAAAAAGAGGGTTTTTTTAAAAGTAGGTGCAGAGGCAGCAAAATCAGAGGAAACCTCAGTGGAGTTTAGAAAGTGTGGGGGTGGGAAGAATCTTAAGGCATTTAGGTGAGCAAAGAGGGGTATGAAGAAAAACTGACGAAAATTTTAAGAGAAATCATAGAATATTGTGTAAGTATATCAAGAGGAAGAGGATAACCCAGAGAAAGAGCAGGGTCCATTTGCTACCAAGGGAATGTCAGTGAGAGGAGCTGGAGGACATTGGTAGGGTGTTAAATGAGTACTTCAATTCTGTCTTTAATTGGGAAGGGGGACTGAGGCTCTTGAGCAGAGTGATAAAGGGAGTGATGTAGTTCGAGTATGGAAAAGGTTGAGAGTTGTAGTTCGAGTATAGAAAAGGTTGAGAGTAGGGTAGTCCGAAATCAAGTTTCAGGGACACAAGATGGCACTGACAACTAAGAAGTTGGTTTGAAGTGTGTCTACTTCAATGCCAGGAGCGCCCGGAATAAGGTGGGTGATCTTGCAGCATGGGTTAGTACCTGGGACTTTGATGTTGTGGCCATTTCGGAGACATGGATAGAGCAGGGACAGGAATGGTTGTTGCAGGTTCCGGGATTTAGATGTTTCAGTAAGAACAGAGAAGATAGTAAAAGTGGGGGAGGTGTGGCATTGTTGGCCAAGGACAGTATTACAGTTGCAGAAAGGATGTTTGGGGACTTGTCAACTGAGGTAGTATGGGCTGAGGTTAGAAACAGGAAAGGAGAGGTCACCCTGTTGTGAGTTTTCTATAGGCCTCTGAATAGTTCCAGAGATGTAGAGAAAAGGATAGCAAAGATGATTCTCGATAGGAGTGAGAAAGACAGGGTAGTTGTCGTGGGGGACTTCAACTTTCCAAATATTGACTGGGAACAGTATAGTTTGAGCACTATAGATGGGTCGGTTTTAGTCCAGTGTGTGCAGGAGGTCTTCCTGACACAGTATGTAGATAGGCCAACAAGGGGCGAAGCCACATTAGATTTGGTACTGGGTAATGAGCCCGGCCAGGTGTTAGATTTGGAAGTAGGTGAGCACTTTGGTGATAGCGATCACAATTCTGTTTTGTTCACTTTAGTGATGGAAAAGGATAGGTGTATACCACTGGGCAAGAGTTATAGCTGGGGGAAAGGCAATTACGATGAGATGAGGCAAGATTTAGGGAGTACAGGATGTGGAAGGAAACTGCGGGGGATGGGCACATTTAGAAATGTGGAGGTTATTCAAGGAAAAGCTCCTGTGTGTCCTAAATAAGTATGTACCTGTCAGGCAGGGAGGAAGCAGTAGAGCGCGGGAGCTGTGGTTGATGAAGGAGGTGGAATCTCTGGTCAAGAGGAAGAAGAAAGCTTATGTTAGGATGAGAGGTGAAGGCTCAGTTACGGCGCTTGAGGGCTACGAGGTAGCCAGGAAAGACCTAAAGAGAGAGCTCAGAAGAGCCAGGAGGAGACATGAGAAGTTGTTGGCGGATAGGATCAGGGTAAACCCTAAGGCTTTCTATAGGTATTTAAGGAATAAAAGAATGACAAAAGTAAGATTAGGCCCAATCAAGGATAGTAGTGGTAAGTTGTGTGTGGAGTCAGATGAGATAGGGGAAGCACTAAATGAATATTTTTCGACAGTATTCACTCTAGAAAATGACAATATTGTCGAGGAGAATATTGAGATACAGGCTACTAGACTAGGTGGGATTGAGGCTCACCAGGAAGAGGTATTAGAAATCCTACAGAGTGTGAAGATTGATAAGTCCCCTGGGCCGGATGGGATTTATCCTCGGATCCTCTGGGAACATAGAACATAGAACATAGAACAGTACAGCACAGAACAGGCCCTTCAGCCCACAATGTTGTGCCGACCATTGATCCTCATGTATGCACCCTCAAATTTCTGTGACCATATACATGTCCAGCAGTCTCTTAAATGACCCCAATGACCTTGCTTCCACAACTGCTGCTGGCAACGCATTCCATGCTCTCTCAACTCTCTGCGTAAAGAACCTGCCTCTGACATCCCCTCTATACTTTCCACCAACCAGCTTAAAATTATGACCCCTCGTGCTAGCCATTTCTGCCCTGGGAAATAGTCTCTGGCTATCAACTCTATCTATGCCTCTCATTATCTTGTATACCTCAATTAGGTCCCCTCTCCTCCTCCTTTTCTCCAAAGAAAAGAGACCGAGCTCAGTCAACCTCTCTTCATAAGATAAGCCCTCCAGTCCAGGCAGCATCCTGGTAAACCTCCTCTGAACCCTCTCCAAAGCATCCACATCTTTCCTATAATAGGGCGCCCAGAACTGGACGCAGTATTCCAAGTGCGGTCTAACCAAAGTTTTATAGAGCTGCAACAAGATCTCACGACTCTTAAATTCAATCCCCCTGTTAATGAAAGCCAAAACACCATATGCTTTCTTAACAACCCTGTCCACTTGGGTGGCCATTTTAAGGGATCTATATATCTGCACACCAAGATCCCTCTGTTCCTCCACGCTGCCAAGAATCCTATCCTTAATCCTGTACTCAGCTTTCAAATTCGACCTTCCAAAATGCATCACCTCGCATTTATCCAGGTTGAACTCCATCTGCCACCTCTCAGCCCATCTCTGCATCCTGTCAATGTCCCGCTGCAGCCTACAACAGCCCTCTACACTGTCAACGACACCTCCGACCTTTGTGTCGTCTGCAAACTTGCTGAACCATCCTTCAATCCCCTCATCCAAGTCATTAATAAAAATTACAAACAGTAGAGGCCCAAGGACAGAGCCCTGTGGAACCCACTCACCACTGACTTCCAGGCAGAATATTTTCCTTCTACTACCACTCGCTGTCTTCTGTTGGCCAGCCAATTCTGTATCCAAGCAGCTAAGTTCCCCTGTAACCCATTCCTCCTGACCTTCTGAATGAGCCTACCATGGGGAACCTTATCAAATGCCTTACTGAAGTCCATATACACCACATCCACAGCTCGACCCTCATCAACTTTTCTAGTCACATCCTCAAAAAACTCGATAAGGTTTGTAAGGCATGACCTACCCCTCACAAAGCCGTGTTGACTGTATTTGATCAAGCCATGCTCTTCCAGATGGTCATAAATCTTATCCCTCAGAATCCTTTCTAACACCTTGCAGACGACAGACGTGAGACTTGCTGGTCTATAATTGCCGGGGATTTCCCTATTTCCTTTCTTGAAGAGAGGAATTACATTTGCCTCTCTCCAGTCCTCAGGTACGACTCCAGTGGAGAGCGAGGATGCAAAGATCTTCGCAAGTGGCGAAGCAATTGCATTTCTCGCTTCCCAAAGCAGCCGAGGACAAATCTGGTCCGGGCCTGGCGACTTGTCAATCTTAATGTTTGACAAAATTTTCAGCACATCAGCTTCCTCTATCTCTATCCATTCCAGCATACACACCTGCTCTTCAAAGGTTTCATTCACTACAAAGTTCGTTTCTTTCGTAAAGACAGAAGCAAAAAACTCATTTAGGGCTTCCCCTACCTCCTCAGGCTCCACACACAAGTTCCCTATGCTATCCCTGATCGGCCCTACTCTTTCTTTGATCATTCTCTTATTCCTCACGTAAGTGTAAAATGCCTTTGTGTTTTCCCGGATTCCTTCTGCCAAGCCTTTCTCGTGCCCCCTCCTGGCTCTCCTCAGACCATTTTTGAGCTCCTTCCTTGCCTGCATGTAATCCTCTCTAGCTGAACTTGACCCTAGCTTCCTCCACCTTATGTAAGCTACCTTCTTCCTTTTCACAAGAAGCTCCACCGCTCTCGTCATCCAAGGTTCCTTTATCTTACCCCTTCTTGCCTGTCTCAGAGGGACATATTTACTCATCACTCCCAACAACTGTTCCTTAAACAGTCTCCACATGTCTATAGTTCCCTTACCATGGAACAACTGCTCCCAGTCCATGCTTCCTAACTCATGTCTAATCGCATCATAGTTTCCTCTTCCCCAATTAAATATCCTCCCATTTTGCCTAATCCTCTCCTTCTCCATAGCTATGTAGAATGTGAGGCAGTTATGGTCACTATCACCAAAATGCTCTCCCACCACAAGATCTGATAACTGCCCCGGCTCATTTCCGAGCACCAAGTCTAGAATGGCCTCTCCCCTCGTCGGCCTGTCAACGTACTGCGTTAGGAAACCCTCCTGAACACACCTTACAAAAACAGCTCCATTCAAATCTTCTGCTCGAAGGAGGTTCCAATCAATATTAGGAAAGTTAAAGTCACCCATTACAACAACCCTACTGCGTCCATACTTTTCCAAAATCTGTCGACCTATGCTTTCTTCAATCTCCCTGCTGCTATTGGGGGGCCTGTAGTAAACCCCTAACGAGGTGACTACTCCCTTGCTGTTCCTAATTTCCACCCATACTGACTCAGTAGGCAGATCTTCCTCGACAATGGAAGCTTCTGTAGCTATGATACCCTCTCTGATTAGCCAGGGAAGCCAGGGAGGAGATTGGAGAGCCTTTGGCATTGATCTTTAACTCATCATTGTCTACAGGAATAGTGCCAGACGACTGCAGGATAGCAAATGTGGTTCCCCTATTCAAGAAGGGGAGTAGAGACAACCCTGGTAATTATAGACCAGTAAGCCTTACTTCAATTGTTGGTAAAGTGTTGGAAAAGGTTATTAGGGATAGGATTTATAATCATCTAGAAAATAATAATTAGATTAGGGATAGTCAGCACGGTTTTGTGAAGGGAAGATTGTGCCTCATAAACCTTATTGAGTTCTTTGAAAAGGTGACTAAACAGGTAGATGAGAGTAAACCGTTTGATATGGTGTATATTGATTTCAGCAAGGCGTTCGATAAGGTTCCCCACAGTAGGCTATTGTACAAAATGAGGAGGAATGAGATTGTGGGTGATATAGCAGTTTGGATCGGAAATTGGCTTGCTGAAAGAAGACAGAGGGTGGTAGTTGATGGGAAATGTTCATCCTGGAGACCAGTTACCAGTGGTGTACAGCAAGGGTCGGTGTTGGGTCCACTGCTGTTTGTCATTTTTATAAATGACCTGGATGGGGGCATAGAAGGATGGGTTAGTAAATTTGCAGACGACACTAAGGTTGGTGGAGTTGTGGATAGTGACGCAGGATGCTGTAGGTTGCAGAGAGACATAGATAAGCTGCAGAGCTGGGCTGAGAGGTGGCAAATGGAGTTTAATGCGGACAAGTGTGAGGTGATGCACTTGGATAGCAGTAACCGGAAGGCAAAGATTCTTGGTAGTGTAGATGAGCAAAGAGATCTCGGTGTCCATGTACACAGATCCTTGAAAGTTGCCACCCAGGTTGACAGGGCTGTTAAGAAGGCATACAGTGTTTTAGCTTTTCTTAATAGAGTGATCGCGTTCTGGAACCAAGAGGTTATGGTGAAGCTGTACAAAACTCTGGTGCGGCCGCACTTGGGAGTATTGCGTACGGTTCTGGTCGCTGCATTATAAGAAGGATGTGGAAGCTTTGGAAAGGGTGCAGAGGAGATTTACTAGGATGTTGCCTGGTATGGAGGGAAGGTCTTATGAGGAAAGGCTGAGGCACTTGAGGCTGTTATCGTTAGAGAGTAGAAGGTTGCGCGGTGACTTAATTGAAACATATAAAATAATCAGAGGGTTGAATAGGGAGAGGCTTTTTCCTCGGATGGTGACGGCGAGCACGAAGGGGCATAGCTTTAAATTGAGGGGTGAAAGATATAGGACAGATGTCAGAGGTAGTTTCTTTACTCAGAGTAGTAAGGGAATGGAACGCTTTGCCTGCAACGGTAGTAGATTCGCCAACTTTAGGTACATTTAAGTCGTCATTGGATAAGCATATGGACGTAGATGGAATAGTGTAGGTTAGATGGGCTTGAGATCGGTATGACAGGTCGGCACAACATAGAGGGCCGAAGGGCCTGTACTGTGCTGTAATGCTCTATGTTCTCTATTTGCCAGGCTTAAAAGTGGACAAATTCCCCAGGCCCAGATGAGTTGTGTCTCAAGCTGTTGTGGGAGTTAAGGGAGGAAATTACCAAGGCCTTGACTCAAATTTATAATTCCTCTCTGGTTGCAGGAGAGATTCCAGAGAAGTGGAGGACAGCTAATGTGATTCCACATTTCAAGAAAGAGTGTTAGAGATAGAGATGAACCAGGGAAGTACATATCAACGAGTCTGACATCACTGGTAAGGGATTTATTGGAGAAGGTTCTGAAGGAGAGAATTACTCTCCATTTTGTGGGGCAAAGTTTGATCAGGGATAGTCAGCAGGGCTTTGTCAGATAGGTTGAATTTTTCAAGGAGGAAGAGTACAGTTTCTGTGGATTGTCAAAAAGCAAAGCCTTTGTCAAAGTCACATGAGACATATAAAGAAGCTAAAAGCGTGTGCGATCTGGGGTAACTTGGCATATTGGATCTAAAGTTGGATTAGTGACAGGAAACAGAAGGTAGTGGTAGAACGTTGTCTGTGTGACTGGAGGCTGGTGTCCTGTGGTGTATTCAGGGATTAATGCTGCGTCCTTCATTGATTGTCGTACACACAAACAGTAGTGTGTCGGCGGTGGGGGGCGGTGCTAATAAGCTTACGGATGACACAAAGATTCAATAGGTAAATAGTGAACAAGAAGGTTGCAGGAAGCTACACATAATTTGGTCAGATTGGCAGATGGAATTTCAACCTGGTAAGTGTAAGTTGGTGCATTTAGGAAGTAAGTACAAGACAGGCGAGTACTCGATGATTGTTAGGACACCAGGAAGCTCGGAGAGATAGTGCAATTTTGGGGTGTTTGTCCACACATCCTTGAAGGTGGGTAATGAGGTAGTTAAGGCATGTAGGCCACTTACTTTTATCATTTGAGGCATAGTTTATAAGAACAGGGAAGTTTTGTTGGAGCTGTACAGAACTGTGGTTAGATTACAGCTGGAGTACTGTGTGCAGTTTTGGTCACCACTGTATAGGAAGGATGTGATTGCAGTGGAGGAGTGTAAAGGAAATTTACCAGGATGTTGCCAGGGATGGAGCATTTCAGCTATAAAGAGAGGCTGAATCAGCTTGGGTTTGTTTCTTTCAAGCAGTGAAGGCTGAGAGGATACCTGAGGAATATGGGATTATGAAGGGTAGACAGGAAGCAGCTGTTCTCCTTAGTTGAAGGGGGCATAATTTTAAGGTGAAGGACAGCTGGTTTAGATGGTGGTGGGATTCTGGAATGCATTGCCTGCGAGAATAGTTGAACCTCACAACCTTTATAAAGTATGTGGAAGAACACTTGAAATGTCACTCAAGGCCAGGAGCTTGAAAGTGGGATGAGTAGCTTGATTCAGACTTGATGGGCCGAAGGGCCTTTTCTGTGCTGTATGACTCTACGATACTACAATGAAGGGCAATGTTGCGAGTAGTTTGCAAGCAATTCATGTTCTCGCGTTTCACTTGTGTCCCAGCCAGAACCTGAAATTAGTGTCCCCAAGTCTGATACCGGCAGAGGTTTTTCTGTGTCCGTGCTTTTTGAGAAAGGTAAAAGAGGAAAACCAGGCAATTGTAAAGCAGTTAACATAGACCTATATTGGGGAAATTGTTGGAGTCTATGAACAAAGATGGGAGTAACTGAACAATTCAAATTTCAGTCAATTAGTGAGAGCCAGAATTGATTCACAACAGGTGGGTCATGCCTGACAAAACTTATAGAATTTTTTGAAGAGGTGACTAAGGTAATGGACGGAATGTCAATGGGATGTTGTTTAAATGGACTTAAATAGACATTTCAGCTCTCTGAGCCTGCATCTGTCTTTCAAAAGGACCACGGCTGATCTAAAACAACTCACATAGTCATCCTGACCTTTCCTTATAAGATTAGATTAGATTAGATTCCTTACAGTGTGGAAACAGGCCCTTCAGCCCAACAAGTCCGCACTGCCCCTTGAAGCATCCCACCCAGACCCATCCCCCTATAACCCACACACCCCGCGAACATTTTGGCAATTTAGCATGGCTGATCCACCTAGCCTGCACATCTTTAGATTGTGGGAGGAAACCCATGCAGACACGGGGAGAATGTGCAAACTCCACGCAGACAGTCGCCCAAGGCTGGAATCGAACCTGGGTCCGTGGTGCTGTGAGGCTGCAGTGCTAAAAACTGAGCCGCCATGCTGCCCCCATAACCCTTAGATTCTTGATCAGTGGGAGACTTATCTATCTCAGCATTACATATACATAAGGACTCTGCCACACAGCTCTCTCTGGTATAGTTCCAAAGTCAGTCAACCCTGTGAGAGCACAAATTCCTCCTCATCTCACCCTTAAATTGGAGCCTCTTTATTTTGAGACTATGCCCTCTGGTGCTAGAATCATCTATGAGGGGAAACAAGCTCTTATTATTTACCCTGTCAAGGCACTTAAGAATCCAATATGTTTCAATGAGATCACCTCTCATTCTTTTAAACTCCAATGTGAGTAGTGCCAGCATGTTTAGCCTTTGCTTATCAAGCAGCCCCATCATACAGAGGCTCATCCTAGCGATCCTTCTGTTAACTGCCTGCAATGAAATTATATCTTTCCTTAAGTAATGAGATCAAAACTTTTCTCAATACTCCAGATGAGGTGTAACTAGCACCATGTACAATTAGAGTCATAGAGTCTCACAGCATGGAAACAGACCCTTTGCTCCTGTGCTGACCGTGTTCCCAAATTAAAGTAGTCCCAATTGCCTTCTCTTGGCCCAAATCTCTCCAAGCCTTTCGTATACATGAACTTATCTAATTTTGAAATGTTGTATCTGCGTCCAGCACTTTGTCTGGTAGTTCATTCCACAATGAACCACACTGTGTAAAACAAAGTCTCTCAGGTCCTTTTTAAATCTTTCTCCTCTCACCTTAAAAATATGCCCCATGGTTTTGAACTCCCCGACCCTGAGGAAAAGACCCATGTAATTTAATCAGTATACCTGGACTCTGTTCAGCAGTGAGAGTCAAGAGAGAGCGCGAGGGGACTGCTGGGAAGGTGAGCTTTTCATTTTGAAAGACTTAGCTCATGGAATCAGCAGCCTCCATTTTTGCAGCAGCAGTGGGACCGGTGACAGTGAGGACCGGGGACTGCCAGGAAGGTAAGTTCTTCATTTTGGCAGCGGAGCTGAGTGGGAGTGGTCATATTGCGTTCTGGGAAGCTGAGTGAACTGATTTTTTTTTAATGGTGTGCTCCTAAGTAGAGTGATTGGTAAAATTTTTTTCATTTCATTTATCTGTGATTTGATATTAAAGTAGGACTAAGCTAAGCTTAAGTGTAAAAATGGCTTGAGATCCCAGACCCGTGTTATGCTCCTCTTGCTCAATGTGGTAGCTCAGGGACGTGGCTGATGTCCCTGACTCTTACACGTGCAGGAAGTGTGTCCAGCTGTGCCTCTTGTTAGACCGCATGACAGTCCTGGAGCTGCGGATAGACTCACTTTGGAGCTTCCGCAATGCTGAGGAAGTCATGGTAGCATGTTTAGCAAATTGGTCACACCGCAGATTAGGATTGCTGAGGGAGAAAGGGAATGGGTGACTAAAAGGCAGAGAAAAAGCAGGAAGGCAACACAGGTGTCCCCTGTGGTCATCTCCCTCCAAAACAGGTACACCGTTTTGGATATTGTTGGGAGAGATGGCTCACCAGGGGAAGGCAGCAGTGGCCAGGTTCATGGTGCCATGGCTGGTTCTGCTGTGTGGAGGGGCTATAGTCGTAGGGGATTTGATTGTAAGGAGTGTAGATCGGCAGTCCTATGGTCGAAAACGAGACTCCGGAATGGTATGTTGCCTCCCAGGTGCATGGATAGGCATGTCTCAGATCGACTGCAGGGCACTCTGAAGGGGGGAGGGTGAACAGCTAGCTGTGATGGTGCATATAGGCATCAGTGATATAGGGAATAAACGGGATGAAGTCCTACAAGCAGAATTTAGGGTGTTGGGAGCCAAGTTCAAAAAGTAGGATCTCAGAAGTAGTAATCTCAGGATTGCTACCACTGCCACATGTAAGTCAGAGTAGAAATGAAAGAATAGGCAGGATAATTGAGTGGCTTGAGAGATGGTACAGATTTTTGGGACATTGGGACCGGTTCTGGGGGAGGTGGGACTGTTACAAATCAAGACGGTCTACACCAAGGCAGGACTGGAACCAATGTCCTAGGGAGTGCTTTTGCTAATGCAATTGGGGAGGGTTTAAACTAATGTGGCAGGGGTATGGGAACCAAATGAGGAGGTTAGTGGACAGTAAGGAGTTAGTAACTGAACCCTGTAAGGAACTGGATAATGAAGTCAGTGTGACTAAGAGAAAGAGTGGGCAGAGACCATATGATGAATAGAAGGGGACAGCTGGTCTGAGGTACATTTGTTTTAATGTGAGAAGTGTAGCAGGTAAGGCAGATGAATTTAGGGCTTGGATTAGTACCTAGGAGTATGATGTTAATGCTGTTACTGAGACTTGGTTGAAAGAAGGACAAGATTAGCAGCTAAATATCCCAGGATATAGATGCTTCAGGCAGGATAGAGAGGGAGGTAAAAGGGTTGCAGGAGTTACATCAGAGATAATGGGAACTGCGGATGCTGGAGAATCCAGGATAATAAAGTGTGAAGCTGGATGAACACAGCAGGCCAAGCAGCATCTCAGGAGCACAAAGCTGATGTTTTGGGCCGAGACCCTCTGATGAAGGGTCTCGGACCGAAACGTCAGCTTTGTGCTCCTGAGATGCTGCTTGGCCTGCTGTGTTCATCCAGCTTCACACTTTATTATTATGCAAGAGTTGCATGACTGGTCAAAGAGGATATCACAGCTGTGCTGAAAGAGGGTGCTGTGGAGGCTTCGAGCAGTGAGGCAATATGAGCAGAGCTCAGAAATAGGAAGAGTGTAGTAACAGTCTATGAGCTGTACTACAGGCTGCCCAACAGTGAGCGTGAGATAGACGTACAAATATGTAGACAGATTATGAAAAGATGTAGGAGCAACAGGGTGGTGGTGATGGGAGATTTCAATTTTCCCAACGTTGACTGGGATTCACTTAGTGTTAGAGGTTTAGATGGAGCAGATTCTGTAAGGAGCATCCTGGAGGGTTTTCTAGAGCAGTATGTAAATAGTCCAACTCAGGAAGAGGCCATACTGGACCTGGTGTTGGGGAATGAGCCTGGCCAGGTGGTTGAAGTTTCAGTAAGGGACTACTTTGGGGATAGTGATCACAGTTCTGTAAGTTTAAGAATACTCATGGACAAAGACGAGAGTGGTCCTAAAGGAAGAGTGCTAAACTGGGGAAAGGCCATCTCTCGCAAGATTCGACAGGAGCTGGGGAATGTAGATTTGGGGGCAGCTGTTTGAAGGTAAATCCACACTTGATATGTGGGAGGCTTTTAAAAAGAGGTTAATTAGAGAGCAGGACAGACATGTCCCTGTGAAAATGAGAATAGAAAGGGCAAGATTAGGGAACCATGTATGACAAGTAAAACTGAGACTAGCAAAGAGGAAAAAGGAAGCCTACAGAAGGCCTAGGTGGCTGAAAAAAGACGAAGCTTTGAAAGAATATCGGGAAAGTCGGAGCAATCTGAAACAAGGAATTAAGAGGACTAAAAGCAGCCATGAAATATCTTTAACAAACAGGGTGAAGGAAAATTCCAAAGCCTTTTATTCCTACATAAGGAGCAAGTGGGTAACTAGAGAAAGGGTTGGCCCACTCAAAAACAAAGGAGGGAAGTTATGTGAGGAGTCAGAGAAAAAGAATGAGATTCTTTATGATTGGTAATCACTGAGGAGAGGGACGTGACGGATTTTGAGGCTAGGGATAGATGTTTGATTACTGTAGGTCAATTCGGCATAAGGAGGGGGTGGAAGTGTTCGTTGTTCTAAAAGGCATCTGGTGGACAAGTCCCCAGGCCCAGATGAAATCTATCCCAGATTGCTGCGGGAAGGAAGAGAGGAAATAGCTGAGACCTTAACAGATATCTTTGCAGCATCCTTGAACATGGGTGAAGTCGCGGAGGACTGAAGAATTGCTGATGTTGTCCCCCTGTTTAAGAAGGGTAGCATGGATAATCCAGGTAATTACAGGCTGATGAACTGATGTCAGTGGTGGGGAAGCTTCTGAAGAAGATACTGAGGGATAGGATCTATTTAAGTTTGGAGGAAAATGGGCTTGTTAGTGATAGGCAGCATTGTTTTGTTCAGGGAAGGTCATGTCTTACCAACTTAATAGAATTCTTTGAGGAAGTGACAAAGTTGATAGATGATGGAAGGGCTGTAGATGTCGTATACATGGACTTCAGTAAGGTGTTTGATAAGGTTCCCCATGGCCGGCTGATGGAGAAAGTGAAGTTGCATGGGGTCCAGGGTGGACTAGCGAGATGGATAGAGAACTGGCTGGGCAACAGGAGATGTAGAGTTGTAGTGAAAGGGAGTTTCTCAAAAATGGAGAACTGTAACCGGTGGTGTTCCACAGGGATACGTGTTGGGACCACTCTTGTTTGTGATTTCCATAAATGATCTGGAGGAAGGTATAGATGGCCTGACTAGAAATTTTTCCAGATGACACTGAGAATGGTGGAGTAGCAGATAGTGAAGGGGACTGTTGGAGAATGCAGCAGAATATAGATAGATTGGAGAGTTGGTTGGAGAAATGGCAGGTGGAATTCAATCCAGGCAAATGCGAGGTGATGCGTTTTGGAAGATCCGATTCAAGAGTGAAGTATGTGGTAAATGGAAAAGCCCTGGGGAAAATTGATACATAGAGAGATCTGGGTGTTCAGGTCCATGGTACCCTGAAGGTGGCAACGCAGGTGGATAGAGTGGTCAAGAAGGCATATGGCGTGCTTTCATTCATTGGACGGTGTATTGAGTACAAGAGTTAGCAGGTCATGTTACAGTTCTTTAGGACTTTGGTTCGACCATATTTTTAATACTACCTACAGTTCTGGTCGCCACATTATCAAAAGGATGTGGATGCTTTAGACAGGGTGCAGAGGAGGTTCACCAGGATGTTGCCTGGCATGGAGGGCACTAGCTATGCAGAGAGGTTGAGTAGATTAGAATTATTTACATTTGAAAGACAGGTTGAGGGGGGGACCTGATTGAGGTCTACAAAATCATGAGGGGTATAGACAGGGTGGATAGCAAGCGGTTTTTTCCCCATAATGGGGGACTCAATTACTCGGGGTCACAATTTCAAGGTGAGAGGGGAAAGTTTAAGAGAGATATGCATGGAAAGTTCTTTATGCTGAGGGTGCCTGGAACATGATGTCAGTGGAGGTGATAAAAGTGGGCCCGATAACGTCATTTAAGATGTATCTAGACCGATGTATCTAGGCAGGGAGCAGAGGGAAACAGATCCTTGGAAAATAGGCGACCGATTTAGATAGAGGATCTGGATCGGCACAGGCTTGGAGGGCTGAAGGGCCTGTTCCTGTGCTGTGATTTTCTGTGCTCTACCCCTCATGATTTTATAAGTCTCAATTTGGGCACCCCTCAACCTCATACACTCCCATGAAAATATAGCCTTTCCAGTCTATTTTTATCACTCAAACCCTCCATTCCTGGTAAATCTTTTCTGATGCCTGTCCAGTTTAATAATATCCATCCTATATACAGGCAGACCAGAACTGGACGCACTACTCGAAGCTGCTTTACCAACATCCTGTACAACCTCAACTTGACATCCCAACTTCTACACTCAAAAGATCTGAGAAATGAAGGCAAGCATGCTAAATGCCGACTTAACCATCCTGTCTACCTTTGAAACAAATTCCAAAGCATTATGTACCTGAACCTCTGGGTTTCTCTGTTCTCCAACACTATCCAGGGCCCTAGCATTAATTGTGTCACTCCTGTTCTTGTTTGTATTGCCAAAACACAATACTTTATATTTATCCAAATTAACCTCCTCTACCACTCCACAGCCCATTGACCCAATTGATCAACATCTCTTTGTAATCTTAGATAACCTCCTGCGCTGCCCACTTGACTGGCCATTTTGGTGTCATGTACTGCATACTTTCTAACTGTACCTCCTATATTCTCATCCAAATTATTTGTACAAATGACAAGCAAAAGTGGACCAGTACCGATCGCTGTGGAACACTGCTGGTCCCAGTCCAAGAAACAATCCTCCATCACCACCATCCTCTATTTCTTATCATAAAGCCAATTTTGTATCCAATTGGCAAGCTCATCCTGAATCCCATGTGATCTAACTTTACTAATTAGCCTACTTTGTGGAACCTTGTCAAGGGCTTTACTGACATCTATGTAAAGAACATCTGCTAGCATCATCAGTCTTTTTGGTTACACCATTAAAAGAACAGTCAACTTGTGTGAGGAGAATTGAGTCTCTCAAAAATGTTACTGACCGTCCTTAATCAGTCCTTACCTTTTCAAGTGCGCATAAATCGTATCTTTCAGAATCAGATCCAACAACTTCACCTGTGTTTGCAGATGATATATATATTTCTGCCAGGGGCCCTGCATTTCCTCCCTAACTTCCCACTGTGTCCTTGGATACAAATGTTCAGGTTCTGGAGATTTACCTACCATTGTTTTCTAAAACCGCCAGCACTTCCTTTTCTGTAATGTGAACTGTTTTCAAAACACCAATATTAATTTCTCAGAGCTCTGTCACCTCCATTTCTTCTTAACAGTAAGAGCAGTTGCAGTATGACTTCCCCACTCTCCTATTCATCGAAATAAGGGCCTGCATTCCATCAGCCTTCTGATTACCTGTTGCAAAATCCCATTTTGAAGAGGAATCATGTTGTGATCATTATTTACTATTCATTCAACATCATTTAAAAATATTTCCTCCACTGTCCTATGTGCGATCTAGCTGTGCACAAAAACCTTCCCACATTGGATACAAAAAAAATCTTTTGAATTAATTTATCATTGTCATGTACTGAGATACAGTGAAAAGTATTGTTTTGCAGTGTATTTAGACAAATTGTGCCTTACATGAGTACATTAGGTTATTAGAATGCAGAATATGGTGTTACAGCTACAGAGAAGGTGCAGAGAAAATTCAGCTCTAATATATGACAAGTTAATTCATAATCCTGATGACAGTAGGGAGGAAGCTGTTCTTGAATCTGTTGGTGCATGTTTTCAAAGTTTTGTATTCCCTGCTTGATGGAAGAGGCTGGAAGAAAGTATAACCGGGGCCAGAGAGGCTTTGATTATGTTGCCTGCTCTCCCAAGGCAGCGGGGAGTTGTGATGGAGTCATTGGAAGGGAGCCTGGTTTTCAGAGTGAGTAAGAACTGCAGATGCTGGAGAATCCAAGATAACAAGGTGTGGAACTAGATGAACACAGCAGGCCAAGCAGCATCATAGGAGCAGGAAAGCTGACATTTCGGGCCTCGACCATTCTTCAGAAATGGGGGAGGGGAAGGGGGTTCTGAAATAAATAGGGAGAGAGCGGGAGTTGGATAGAGGAGAAGATAAATGGAGAGGAAATAGACCGATCAAAAAGACAGGGATGGAGCCAGTAAAGGTGAGTGTAGTTTGGGATGTAGGGAGGAGATAGGTCAGCCTAGGGAAGATGGACAGGTCAAGGGGGTGGGATGAGGTTAGTGGGTCAGAGATGGGGGTGGGGCTTGAGGTGGGAGGAAGGATAGATTAGGGAGGCGGGGACGAGCTGGATTGGTTTTGGGATGCGGTAGGGGGAGCGGAGATTTTGAAGCTTGTGAGGTCCACATTGATACCATTGAGCTGCAGAGTTCTCAAGCAGAGTATGAGTTGCTGATCCTGCAACCTTTGGGTAGCATCGTAGTGGCACTTCAGGAGGTCTAGGATGGACATGTCGTCTGAGGAATGGGAGGGGGAGTTGAAGTGGTTTGCGACTGGGAGGTGCAGTTGTTTATTGTGAACCGAGCGTAGGTGTTCTGCAAAGCAGTCTCTAAGCCTCTGCTTGGTTTCCCAACCCCATCTCCTACCAACTAACCTCATCCCACCCCCTTGACTTGTCTGTCCTCCCTACTCACCTTTACTGGCTCCATCCCTGCCTCTTTAACCTGTCTGTCTCCTCTCCACCTATCTTCACGTTTATCCATCTAATATCCACCTCCCCCGTCTCCCTATTTATTTCAGAACACCCTTCCCCTCCCCCATTTCTGAAGAATGGTCTAAGCCCGAAACGTCAGCTTTCCTGCTCCTATGATGCTGCTTGGCCTGCTGTGTTCATCCAGCTCTACACCTTGTTTTCTTAGGTGCCCCTATCCCAGGCCCCAAGATGACATTCCACATTAAGCAGAGGTTCACCTGCACATCTGCCAATGTGGTATACTGCATCCACTGTACCCGGTGTGGCTTCCTCTACATTGGGGAAACCAAGCGGAGGCTTGGAGACCGCTTTGCAGAACACCTCTGCTCAGTTCGCAACAAACAACTGCATCTCCCAGTCGCAAACCATTTCCACTCCCCCTCCCATTCTCTAGATGACATGTCCATCATGGGCCTCCTGCGCTGCCACAATGATGCCACCCGAAGGTTGCAGGAACAGCAACTCATATTCCGCCTGGGAACCCTGCAGCCTAATGGTATCAGTGTGGACTTCACCAGTTTCAAAATCTCCCCTTCCCCTACTGCATCCCTAAACCAGCCCAGTTCGTCCCCTCCCCCCACTGCACCACACAACCAGCCCAGCTCTTCCCCCTCACCCACTGCATCCCAAAACCAGTCCAACCTGTCTCTGCCTCCCTAACTGGTTCTTCCTCTCACCCATCCCTTCCTCCCACCCCAAGCCGCACCCCCATCTACCTACTAACCTCATCCCACCTCCTTGACCTGTCTGTCTTCCCTGGACTGACCTATCCCCTCCCTACCTCCCCACCTATACTCTCTCCACCTATCTTCTTTACTCTCCATCTTCGGTCCGCCTCCCCCTCTCTCCCTATTTATTCCAGTTCCCTCTCCCCATCCCCCTCTCTGATGAAGGATCTAGGCCCGAAACGTCAGCTTTTGTGCTCCTGAGATGATGCTTGGCCTGCTGTGTTCATCCAGCCTCACATTTTATTATCTTGGAACTGCAGATGCTGGAGAATTCCCATTATCTCCCCTGGCAGGTAGTAGGGTTGGCACTTTACCGTTAGATATTCTAGATCCATGGAGCACCTGATTGTCAGGGTCATCATGTTCGAGCACCAAGAGTATGAATGGGTTATGAAATAAATCCACTAATCTAAACCCTTTTTTTGTTGTCTTAGCTCTGGAAATTCATGTCCCCGCACGCTCTGTAGCTGTGGGTCATTGAAGATTGCATGATGTAGGAGGAGAAGGAAGCTGTTTATCCCATCGAGTTTGCCCTGTCATGTAGTCCAATAGTGGCTCATTTAATCATCCACAACTCTATTTGCCTGCCTTTTTTCCCCATTTTTGGCTCCCTTACTGCTTAAAATCTGACCATCTCAGCCTTGAATGTAATTAATGCCCCAGCCTTAACAGCCCTTTGTGATTAAGAATTCCACAGATTCTCTACTTCCTGATAGCAGGAAATCCTCCTGTGTCTTAACTTGGCAACCCCTTAGTCCAAATTCTGCTGTCTGCTCCTCAGCTCTCCCACAAAGGATAACAGCCTCTGTGCATCTGCCCTTTCAAGTCCACTAAGAATCTTAAACAAAAATGACAGCATCTGTAGTCCTTAAGATATAGGAGCAGAATTAAGCCATTTGGTTCATCGAGTCTGCTACTCTATTTGATCATGGCTGATATCTTTCTCAAGCCCATTCTCCTGCCTTCTGCTTATAACCCTTGATCTCCTTACCAACCAAGAACCTGTCAGGTTCCAGAATTAGTATTTGAATCCTGAAGGCGTCAGGGTCCCTAAGTGTAAAATGGGAAACCATTCTCCCAGATTGCGCTGAGCCTTGCTGGAGCACTGCAACAAGCCTGAGACAGAGATGTTGGCCAGGGAGCATAGTGGTGTGTTGAAGTGGCTGGCAACTGGAAGCTCAGTGTCATTTTTATGGATAAAACATCATGTCCCATAAAGCAGTCACCCAGTCTGTGTTTTGTCTCCACACTGTAGAGGAGACCACACTATGAGCAGCAGACATAGTGTACTGGGTTGATTGAAATACAGGTAAATCACTGCTTCGCCTGGAAGGTATGTCTGGGACCTTGAATAGTGAAGAGGAAGGAAGTAAATGCGCAGATGTTACATCACCTGCAAATGCTTGGAAAGGTACTATGGGGATGGAGGGAAGTGTTTGAAGTAGAGGAAGAGCGTCTCGGAGGAAATGGTCCCTTTAGAATCCTAGTGGGGTGGTGATGGGAGTGTGCATTTGTGTGTCTTGTGATGAAAATGGCAGTTATTATCTTTTGTACGCAAATGCTGGTAGAATGTAAAGTGAGGACCAGAAGGACCTTATTGGTGTTGGGAGGGCCGAGAAGCGTTTGAAGGCAGACTTGTGGTAAATGGATTGGAAATGGCTCAGGCCCCTGTCAACCATAGTGGTGGAAAATTGTCAGTTGAAGTAAAAATTGGATATTCCTGAAGGTCCCATGTAGAAGGTGTCTTCATCAGAACAGATGTGATGAAGAGTAAGAAACTGGAAGAATGGAATGGTGTGTTGACAGGAAGCAGGATGTGAGGATGTATCATTGAGGTAACTGGGAATTGTTGGGTTTGTTGGGTATTGGTGGTCAGACTATCCCCAGAAATGGAAACAGATATTTCAGTTGAGTTGAGGAAGGGAACGGAGGAGTCAGATGGGCCAGTTGAAGGCATGAGCTGAGTGGAAATTGGAAGTAAAATTGATAAATGCTTCTAATTCTGAACAAGGAGGGAAGTAGCACCAATCATGTCATCCTGTATTTTTCAGTAAGGCCTCCTCTCATTCTTCTAAACTCCAATGGGTACAAGCCCAATTGATTCAACCTCTCCTCGTTAGAAAATCCCTCCATACCCGGAATCAACAAAGAGAACCTTTTCTGAACCGCTTGCAATGCCAATATTTCTTTCTTGAGGTGAGGAGACCAAATCTGTTCGTAGGATTCCAGGCCTGGTCTTGTATAGTTTCAACAATACCTCTCTATTTTTAATCCTCTAATCCCTTTGAAATAAAAGCCAGCAGTCCATTGCCCTTCCCTATCACCTGCTGAACTTTGGCATTTTTTTATACACAATGATCCCCAAATCACACTGTGCTGCGTCTTTCTTGATTTAAACAGTGTCCAGCTCCTTTACTGTTCCTTGCCAAAGTGCATAACCTCATGTTTTCCCATTTTATATTCCATCAACCCCAAATCTTTACCTGCTCACTGAACCGATTGATATCCTTCTTGCAGACACTTTGTGTCATTCTCACTATTTGCCTTCCTACTTTTTTTGTGTCATCCATAAACTATAGATTTACTTCCATCATCCAGGATATTTGTAAATAACTGGTCTCAGCATTGATCCCCGTTGCACTCCACTAGTTATAGGTCGCCAACTTAAAAATGCCCCCCATAACTCAACTTTGTCTTCTCTCTTAGCCAATCCTCTATTCAAACTACTCTACAACCCTCAACATCATGGGCTGTTATCTTAAGTAGCTTTATTTTCATTGCCTTAGCAAACGTGTTTGGGAAATCCAAATATATTGCATTTACTGGTACCCCCTTATCTATCCTGCTTTGTTCCTCCTCAAAGGACTGTAGTTAATTTGTTGGGCATCATTGCCCGTTGTGAAGCCACGCTGACTCTGTTGATTATTTCTAAATGCTGTTGTACTACTTTCTTTTAATAGACCTATACGTTTTCTCAATAACATGTTAAACCAGCAGGTTCTGTGGTTACCTGTTTTTTTGTGTCTCCTTCCCCTTTGGAATAAATGTGTTACGTTGACAGTTTCCCAATCCTATGGATTGTTTCCAGATCTAATGATTGTTGGAAGATTACAACCAGCGTGCCTGCTAACACTGCGGCTACATCTTTTAAAATCCCATGATGCAGCCCATCAGGCCCAGGGAACTTGTCAACCTTTAGTGTCAACAGTTTCCTGAGTACTTTTTCTCTAGCGATAGTTATTGTGTTTAATTCTGTCCCTCGGTTATTAAGCATTTTCTGAATACTGATTAGTCGCAGGAAGTGCCTGGAGCTCATGGTGGACTCGGTCGGATTAGATTTTATCGTCATGTGTACTCAAGTATTGGAATACATGAATACAGTGAAAAGTGTACAAAGTTGCCATTCTTCGTCACCATACACTGTTGAGTATTTATGAGACTGACAATGTCATAGATAGCACGTTTAGCTCGCTGGTCACACCACCAGTTAGGGTGAGAGAAACAGAGAAGAGTTGGATGGTGACCGGGAGGACTAAGTGTGGGCAGGCAGTGCAAGAGGCAGCTGTGGCCGTTCCCCCCTCAAACAGGTATATCAGTTTGGATGCTGTTGGGTTGGGGAGATGGCCACATTAGAACTCAGTGCTGCCATGCATCTCCCTTTCAAAAGGGAAGCAAGTGCAGGGGAGCCCTCCACCTGTAAGGCTACTAAGGTTAAGAGGAAGAACACACACGGGGATATTACTGAACACAGCAGGACTGGAGGTCTGAGGTGTATTTGTTTTAATGCGAGGTGTATGACAGGTAGGGCAGATGAACTTGGATGAATGCATGTAAAGCTATGATGCTGTAACTGTTACAAAGATTTGATTGAGAGAAGTACAAGACTGGCAGCTTGACATTCTGGGATTAGGATGTTTTGGGGTAATAAGAGAGAAATGTCAAAGAGGTGGGGAGTTGCTTTATAGGAAAGGGGAAATATTACAGCAGTGCTGAGGGAGGGACACCTTACATGGCTCATCCAGTAAGACCAAATACATCAAGTTTGGGATTAAGAGGGGTGCAATCACTTTGCTGGCATTGTATTACAGACCTCCTAATAGCCAGTGGGTTAAAGAGGAAGAGAAGATACATCCACAGATTATGCAAAAATGTGAAAAGAACAGGATTGTTGTGGAGAGATAGTAGGAACTGCTGATGCTAGAGAATCTGAGATAACACAGTGTGAATTGTTGTGGTGGGTGATTTCAATTTCTGTATTGACTGGGACTGACATAGTGCCAGGGGTTTGATGTGGGAGAATTTGTTAGGTGTATCTAGGACTTTTAAAAAAAAACACAATATACAGATAATCCAACTGAGGAAGGGGTCATATTAGACCTGGTATTGGGGAATGATCCCAGCTAGGTGTTCGAAGTTTCAGAGTGGGAGCATTTCGGAAATAGTGACCATAATTCTGTAAGTTTTCAAGTTACTTATAGGTAAGGATGAGAGTAGTCTTTGGATAAAGTTGGTGGGGGGTGGGGGGAAGGGAAGACTAATTGCTGTAATATTAAGAGCATGGGAATGTCGACTGGGTCAACTGTTTGAGGATAAATCCACATCTGGCAAGTGGAAATCTTTTAAAGGTCAGCTGATCAGAGTTCAGGGCCAGCATGGTCTTATGGAAATGCAGGCTAAGGATGGCAAGATTCAGGAAACTTGGATGACTATAGAAATTGAGTGCTTAGTCAAAAAGAAAAAGGAGCCGTATGTAATGTTTGTGAAACCTTAAAGGAAAGGAAAGACAGAGCCATTGAAGAATTCAAGGATACCATGAAAGATCACAAAAAATTAGGAGGGCATACATATAAGGTAAGAGGAGGAACATTCAGAGGAGATGTGATGTGCAGGTTTATTTATGTAGAACGTGGTAGGTGCCCGCTGTCAGGGGTACTGGTGGAGGCAGATGCGATAAGGGCTTTAAGGGGCTTTTACACAAGCACATGAATAAGTAAGGAATGCAGGGATATGGACCATGGGCAGTCAGAGGGTTTAATTTAACTTGGTATCATGTTTAGCACAACATCGTGGGCTGTACTGTTTGATGTTAAAATGGGCTATGAGTAGGCTTTGGCAAATAGGATTAAGGAAAATTTCACATGTAGTATATGTATAAGGAGCAAGAGTGTGGCCAGGCAAAGTGTAAGTCCACTCGAATGGACTTTATGCATGGGGCTGGAGGAAGTGGGTGAGGTCCTTAAATGATACTTCACATCGATATTCATGAAGTGGAAGAACATGGGAGGAGTATGTTGATAGTCTGGGGCATGTCGATATAAAAAAGGTGGTGTTGCATTTTTTTTGAAAAGCATTAAGTTTGGCAAGTCCCCGGGGGATCTGACGTGATCTATCCCAGAATGCTGAGGGAGGCAGATGAGGAAATTGCTGGGGCCTTTTGCTGAAATTGCTGAAACCTTTGTATTGTCTTTGGTTACAGGAAAGGTCCCATAGGGACTGGAGAATAGCTGCTGTTGATCCTTTATTTAAGAAGGGCAACAGTGATAATCTGGAAAATTACAAGTTGAAGAGCCTTGTATACGTGGTAGGGTAATTATTGGTGGAGGTTCTTAAGGCTAAGATTTATTTACATTTGGGACAATATGGACTTATTAGTGATAGACAGCATGGCTTTGTGCAGGAAAGTTTGTGTCTCAGTAACCTGGAGTCTTTTTTTTGAAGAAATGACAAAGATAATTGATGAGAGCACGGCAGTAGACATTGTATGGACTTCAGCAAGGTCTTTGAAGGGTCTCTTGTGGCAAGCTGATACAAAAGGTGTATCACACAAAAGAAGTCACACGGGACCCACAGTGAGCTGGTAAGATGGATACAGCACTAGCTTAGTGATAAGAGAGTGAGTAGTGTTGGGGGCGGGGGGGGTGGGGGGGGGTGTTTTTCTGACTGAGATCTGTGACCAGTGGTGTTCCAAAGGGGTCAGTTTTAGGACCCCTGTTGATTTTGGAGGAGAATCAGGTGGCTTGAGTAGTAAGTTTGCAGCCAACGCAAAGATTGGAGAGCTGCAAATAGTGAGGAGGATTTCCAGAGAATAAAGCAAAATATAGATTGGAGACGAGGTGGAAAAATGGCAGATAGTGTTTAACCCAGATGAATGTGAAATCTTACATTTTTGGAAGGTCTGTTGTGGAAGGGAAGTATATAGTAAACGGCAGAACCTTAGCATCAATATACAGAGGGATCTAGTCATACAGGTCCACAGTTCCCTGAGAAGTAACAACACAAGTGGACATGGTGTCAAGCAGGCATATGGCATGCTTGCCTTCATCAGTTGGTGCATGGAGTATAAAAATTGGCAAGTCATTTTGCAGTGGTACAGAACTTTAGTAGGACCATGTTTGAAATATTATATACAGTTCTGTTTGCCACACTAACAGAAAGCTGCGCAGGCTTTGGAGGGCATACAGAAACAGTTTACCAGGATGAAGCCTGTTTTGGAGGCCACGAGAAGAGATTGGACAAACTTGGTTTGTTTGCGCTTAAACATTGAAAGATATGGGGCAACCTGATAGAATTCTATGAATTTAGGAGCGGCATGGATAGAACGGATAATCGGTCTTTTTCCCAAGGTAGACATGTCAATTACTAGGGAACATTGTTTTAAAGTAAAAGGGGCTAAGTTTGAAAGAGATGTAAAAGGCAAGATTTTTACTTACAGGGTTGTAAGTGCCCGGAATGTGTTGCCAGAGGAAGTGGTGAGGCAGATACAATAGCAACATCTAAGTGACATCTTGATTGAGACATGAGCAGACAGAGAGCAGAAGGATGTGGGGCATGTAGAGGCACAAGGCTTTTAGTTTAGAAATACTTTGTGTCAGCACAGTCGTCTTGTGCTGAAGCGTCTGGTCCTGTGTTGCACTGTTCTTTGTATACTTTGTTCTTGCCCAATTGATGCCCTGTACCATAAAGACCGATGCAAAATATTCATTCAATTCCTCTGCTCTTCCCTGGTTTGCCATAATTATTTCCTCAGCCGTATTCTTTTAGGGAACATCTTATTCTCTGTTTCAGTATTACTTTGAGGATGTTGGTGAGGCCACTTTTGGAGTACTTCGTACAGTTCTGGTTGCCTTGCTATTGGAAGAATATTATTAAAGTGGAGAGGGTACAGAAAAGATTCACAGCATGTTCAGAGAAAGCAAGAACTGCACATGTTGGAGTCAGTGTCAATACAGTGTGGAGCTGGAGGAACACAGCAGGTCAGGCAGCTTCTGAGAAGCAGGCAAGTCAATATGTCCTTCACCAGGACTCATGCTCCTCTGCTTCTCTGATGCTGCCTGATCTCTTGAGTTCCTCCAGCTCCATACTGTATTGACTTTGCAAGGATGATTGGTTTTTACTGTCACATGTATTGAAATACAGTGAAAAGCTTTGTGAGCGGTACAGGCAGATCAGAGCAAACAAAGGATGTGCAGATCAAAAAGACTTAGAGGCATACAGGTTACATTATTTGAGGCTAGGCTCCATTCAGCAGTCTGATAACAGCCTGAAAGAAGCTGTTCCTGAAACTCCTTGTTCGTGTTTTCAGGCTTCTGTATCTTCTGCCTGACGGAAGGGTTTGTAGGAGGTCATTACCAGGGTGTGATGGGTCTTCAATGATGTTAACTGCCATTCTGTGGCAGCAAGTCGTGTAAGTAGAGTCCGTGGATGGAAGGTTGGCTTCTGTGATGGTCTCAGCTGTGCACACATCCTTCTGTTGTTTCTGGGCAGAGCAGGTGATGTACCAGGCACCTGAACAGTAAATTTTCAGTGTTGCATCTGTAGAAGTTGGTGACGGTCCTTATGGACGTGCCAAATTTTCTGAGCCGCCTGAGGAAGAGGAGGCATTGTTGTGTTGCCGTGACTGTCACATTTATGTGGGAAGTCCCAGACAAGTTGTCGGTTATCGTCACCCCGAGGAACTTGATGCTCTTCACACTCTCAACCTCAGTTTCATTGATGCAGATGTGTTCTCCTCCCTTCTTTTTGCACTCGATGATCAGTTCTTTAGTTTTACTGACATTGAGAGACAGATTGTTTCTGTTGCACCATGTCACCAAGACCCAGTGGGGTCTGTGGCACAGAGTCTGTCCCTGCTGCCCAGAAGGGAAGGGGGAAGAGGAGCAGAGCATTAGTCAATGGGGACTCCATAGTTAGGGGGACAGATAGGAGGTTCTGTGGGGATGAGTGAGACTCACGGTTGGTGTGTAGCCTCCCAGGTGCCAGGGTGTGTGATGTCTCTGATCGTGTTTTTGGGATCCTGAACGGGGAGGGGGAGCAGCCCCAAGTCATGATCCACATTGGCACCAACGACATAGGTAGGAAGAGAGACGGGGATTTAAGGCAGAAATTCAGGGAACTAGGATGGAAGCTGACAGCTAGGACGAACAGAGTTGTTGTCTCTGGTTTGTTGCCCGTGCCACGTGCTAGTGTGGCGAGGAATAGGGAGAGAGAGGAGTTGAGCACGTGGCTACAGGGATGGTGCAGGAGGGAGGGTTTTGGATTCTTGGATAATTGGGGCTCTTTCTGGGGTAGGTGGGACCTCTACAAGCAAGATGGTCTTCACCTGAACCAGAGGGGTACCGATACCCTGGGGGGGAAATTTGCTAAGGCTATTCAGGTGGGTTTAAACGAATTCAGCAGGGGGATGGGCACCAAAATTGTAGTTCAAGTATAGAAAAGGTTGAGAGTAGGGTGGTCCAAAATAAAGTTTTAGGGAAGCAAGATGGTACTGGCAAGCAAGAAGTTGGTTTGAAGTGTGTCTACTTCAATGCCAGGAGCGTCCGGAATTAGGTGGGTGATCTTGCAGTATGGGTTAGTACTTGGGACTTTGATGTTGTGGCCATTTTGGAGACATGGATAGAGCAGGGACAGGAATGGTTGTTGCAGGTTCCGGGATTTAGATGTTTCAGTAAGAACAGAGAAGATGGTAAAAGTGGGGTGGTGTGGCATTGTTGGTCAGGGACAGTATTACAGTTGCAGAAAGGATGTTTGGGGACTCGTCAACTGAGGTAGTATGGGCTGAGGTTAGAAACAGGAAAGGAGAGGTCACCCTGTTGTGAGTTTTCTATAGGCCTCTGAATAGTTCCAGAGATGTAGAGGAAAGGATAGCAAAGATGATTCTCGATAAGAGTGAGAAAGACAGGGTAGTTGTCATGGGGGACTTCAACTTTCCAAATATTGACTGGGAACAGTATAGTTCGATTATTATAGATGGGTCAGTTTTTGTCCAGTGTGTGCAGGAGGTCTTCCTGACGAAGTATGTAGATAGGCCAACAAGGGACAGCAAGCCACATCAGATTTGGTACTGGGTAATGAGCCCGGCCAGGTGTTAGATTTGGAAGTAGGTGAGCACTTTGGTGATAGCGATCACAATTCTGTTTTGTTCACTTTAGTGATGGAAAGGGATAGGTGTATACCACTGGGCAAGAGTTATAGCTGGGGAAAAGGCAATTACGATGAGATGAGGCAAGATTTAGGGAGTACAGGATGTGGAAGGAAACTGCGGGGGATGGGCACATTAGAAATGTGCAGCTTATTCAAGGAAAAGCTCCTGTGTGTCCCAGGTAAGTACGTACCTGTCAGGCAGGGAGGAAGCTGCAGAGCGTGGGAGCCATGGTTTACGAAGGAGGTGGAATCTCTGGTCAAGAAGAAGAAGAAGGCTTATGTTAGGATGAGATGTGAAGGCTCGGTTAGGGCGCTTGAGGTCTACGAGGTAGCCAGGAAAGACCTAAAGAGAGAGCTCAGAAGAGCCAGGAGAAGACATGAGAAGTTGTTGGCGGATAGGATCAGGGTAAACCCTAAGGCTTTCTATAGGTATTTAAGGAATAAAAGAATGACGAAAGTAAAATTAGGCCCAATCAAGGATAGTAGTGGTAAGTTGTGTGTGGAGTCAGATGAGATAGGGGAAGCGCTAAATGAATATTTTTCAACAGTATTCACTCTAGAAAACGACAATGTTATCGAGGTGAATACTGAGATATAGGCTACTAGACTAGGTGGGATTGAGGTTCACCAAGAAGAGGTATTAGAAATCCTATAGAGTGTGAAGATAGATAGGTCCCCGGGCCGGATGGGATTTATCCTCGGATCCTCTGGGAAGCCAGGGAGGAGATTGGAGAGCCTTTGGCATTGATCTTTAACTCATCATTGTCTACAGGAATAGTGCCAGACGACTGGAGGACAGAAAATGTGGTTCCCCTGTTCAAGAAGGGGAGTAGAGACAACCCTGGTAATTATAGACCACTAAGCCTTACTTCAGTTGTTGGTAAAGTGTTGGAAAAAGTTATAAGGGATAGGATTTATAATCATCTAGAAAAGAATAAATTGATTAGGGATAGTCAGCACGGTTTTGTGAAGGGAAGGTCGTGCCTCACAAACCTTATTGAGTTCTTTGAGAAGGTGACCAAACAGGTAGATGAGAGTAAACCGGTTGTGGTGGTGTATATGGATTTCAGCAAGGCATTCGATAAGGTTCCCCACAATAGGCTATTGTACAAAATGCGGAGGAATGGAATTGTGGGAGATATAGCAGTTTGGATTGGAAATTGGCTTGCTGAAAGAAGTCAGAGGGTGGTAGTTGATGGGAAATGTTCATCCTGGAGACCAGTTACCAGTGGTGTACAGCAAGGGTCGGTGTTGCGTCCACTGCTGTTTGTCCTGGACGAGGGCGTAGAAGGATTGGTTAGTAAACTTGCAGACGACGCTAAGGTTGGTGGAGTTGTGGATAGTGACGAAGGATGCTGTAGGTTGCAGAGAGACATAGATAAGCTGCAGAGCTGGGCTGATAGGTGGCAAATGGAGTTTAATGCAGACAATTGTGAGGTGATGCACTTTGGTAGGAGTAACCAGAAGGCAAATTACTAGGCTAACGGTCAGATTCTTGGTAGTGTAGATGAGCAGAGAGATCTCGGTGTCCATGTACGCAGGTCCTTGAAAGTTGCCACCCAGGTTGACAGGGCTGTTAAGAAGGCATACAGTGTTTTAGCTTTTCTTAATAGAGGGATCGAGTTCCGGAACCAAGAGGTTATGGTGATGCTGTACAAAACTCTGGTGCAGCCGCACTTGGAGTATTGTGTACAGTTCTGGTCACCGCATTATAAGAAGGATGTGGAAGCTTTGGAAAGGGTGCAGAGGAGATTTACTAAGATGTTGCCTGGTATGGAGGGAAGGTCTTACGAGGAAAGGCTAAAGGGACTTGAGGCTGTTTTCATTAGAGAGAAGAAGGTTGAGAGGTGATTTAATTGAAACGTATAAAATAATCAGAGGGTTAGATAGGGTGGATAGGGAGAGCCTTTTTCCTAGGATGGTGACGGCGAGCACGAGGGGGCATAGCTTTAAATTGAGAGGGGAAAGATATAGGACCGATGTCAGAGGTGGTTTCTTTACTCAGAGTAGTAAGGGAATGGAACGCTTTGCCTGCAACGGTAGTAGATTCGCCAACTTTAGGTACATTTAAGTTGTCATTGGATAAGCATATGGACGTACATGGAATAGTGTAGGTTAGATGGGCTTGAGATCATAGAACATAGAACATAGAACATTACAGCACAGCACGGGCCCCTTCGGCCCTCGATGTTGTGCCGACCTGTCATACCCATCTCAAGCCCATCTAACCTACACTATTCCATGTACGTCCATATGCTTGTCCAATGATGACTTAAATGTACTTAAAGTTGGCGAATCTACAACCGTTGCAGGCAAAGCATTCCATTCCCTTACTACTCTGAGTAAAGAAACTACCTCTGACATCTGTCCTATATCTTTCACCCCTCAATTTAAAGCTATGCCCCCTAGTGCTCGCCTTTACCATCCTAGGAAAAAGGCTCTCCCTATCCACCCTATCTCACCCTCTGAATATTTTATATGTCTCAATTAAGTCACCTCTCAACCTTCATCTCTCTAACGAAAACAGCCTCAAGTCCCTCAGCCTTTCCTCGTAAGACCTTACCGCCATACCAGGCAACGTCCTAGTAAATCTCCTCTGCACCCTTTCCAAAGCTTCCACATCCTTCTTATAATGCGGTGACCAGAACTGTACGCAATACTCCAAGTGCGGCCGCACCAGAGTTTTGTACAGCCTCAGCATAACCTCTTGGTTCTGAAACTTGATCCCTCCATTAATAAAAGCTAAAACACTGTATGCCTTCTTAACAGCCCTGTCAACCTGGGTGACAACTTTCAAGGATCTGTGTACATGGATACCGAGATCTCTCTGCTCATCTACACTACCAAGAATCTTACCATTAGCCATGTACTTTGCCTTCCGGTTACTCCTATCAAAGTGCATCACCTCACATTTGTCTGCATTAAACTCCATTTGCCACCTCTCAGCCCAGCTCTGCAGCTTGTCTATGTCTCTCTGCAACCTACAGCATCCTTCGTCACTATCCACAACTCCACCGACCTTAGTGTCGTCTGCAAATTTACTAACCCATCCTTCTACGCCCTCATCCAGGTCATTTATAAAAATGACAAACAGCAGTGGACACAACACTGACCCTTGCGGTACACCAGTCGTAACTGGTCTCCAGGATGAACATTTCCCATCAACTACCACCCTCTGTCTTCTTTCAGCAAGCCAATTTCCGATCCAAACTACTGTATCTCCCACAATCCCATTCCTCCGCATTTTGTACAATAGCCTATTGTGGGGAACCTTATTGAACGCCTTGCTGAAATCCATATACACCACATCAACCGGTTTACTCTCATCTACTTGTTTGGTCATCTTCTCAAAGAACTCAATAAGGTTTGTGAGGCACAACCTACCCTTCACAAAACCGTGCTGATTGTCCATAATCAATTTATTCTTTTCTAGATGATTATAAATCCTATCCCTTATAACCTTTTCCAACACCTTACCAACAACTGAGGTAAGGCTCACTGGTCTATAATTGCCAGGGTTGTCTCTACTCCCCTTCTTGAACAGGGGAACCATATTTGCTATCCTGCAGTCATCTGGCACTATTCCTGTAGACAATGACGAGTTAAAGATCAATGCCAAAGGCTCGGCAATCTCCTCCCTGGCTTCCCAGAGGATTCAAGGATAAATCCCATCCAGCCCAGGGGACGTATCTATCTTCACGCTCTGTAGGATTTCTAATACCTCTTCCTTGTGAACCTCAATCCCACCTAGTCTAGTAGCCTGTATCTCAGTATTCTCCTCGACAACATTGTTGTTTTCTACAGTGAATACTGTCGAAAAATATTCATTTAGTGCTTCCCCTATCTCCTCTGACTCCACACAAAACTTACCACTACTATGTTTGATTGGCCCTAATCTTACTTTCGTCATTCTTTTATTCCTTAAATACCTATAGAAAGCCTTAGGGTTTACCCTGATCCTATCTGCCAACAACTTCTCATGTCTCCTCCTGGCTCTTCTGAGCTCTCTCTTTAGGTCTTTCCTGGCTACCTCGTAGCCCTCAAGTGCCCTAACTGAGCCTTCACATTTCATCCTAACATAAGCCTTCTTCTTCCTCTTGACCAGAGATTCCACTTCCTTCGTAAACCATGGCTTGTGCGCTCTACCGCTTCCTCCCTGCCTGACAGGTACATACTTATCTAGGACACACAGGAGCTTTTCCTTGAATGGGCTCCACATTTCTAATGTGCCCCTCCCCTGCGGTATCCTTCCCCATCCTATGCTCCCTAAATCTTGCCTAATCTCATCGTAATTGCCTTTCCCCCAAGCTTTAACTCTTGCCCAGTGGTATACACCTATTCCTTTCCATCACTAAAGTAAACATAACAGAATTGTGATCGCTATCACCAAAGTGCTCGCCTACTTCCAAATCTAACACCTGGCCGGGCTCATTACCCAGTACCAAATCTAATGTGGCTTCACCCCTTGTTGGCCTATCTACATGCTGTGTCAGGAAGCCCTCCTGCACACACTGGACAAAAACTGACCCATCTATAGTACTCGAACTGTAGTGTTCTTATTCAATATTTGGAAAGTTGAAGTCCCCATGACAACTACCCTGTCTCTCTCACACTCGTATCGAGAATCATCTTTGCTATCCTTTCCTCTACATATCTGGAACTATTCTGAGGCGTATAGAAAACTCCCAACAGGTGACCTCTCCTTTCCTGTTTCTAACCTGCCTCCTGCCTCCATTTTACTGCCAGGAGTCTTGAGTGCTGGGAAGCCCAGCCTTTCAGTACTAAACTTAAAACAGGCTCCCAGCTGCACTGTGGAAGCGTGATTTAATTATAACAGTAAAGCGTCCTGCCTCAAGAGTGGAATGGAAGCATACTACCTAAATTGAGATCAAATAAATGGCAGCAGATGCTTAAAGAGCAGCATTTTGTAATTTAAACCTTTCTGAAAATCTCCCCCAGCCCTTTGGGTCCTTAGTGGGGTGTGTTTAACGTCAACCTTGACAATTCTGTTTCTTTCTTCAAAATGCTGATTTGTCCTGTGGTATTTCTTTACCACAGCTTCTGTTTTTATTTCAGATATTCACCATCTGCAGTACTCTGCATTTCTTTTTTATTAGTGTAATGAGTTTTTTCATGTTAGAAGATCTGTGATATATTGTGATCATAAATGGATGAATCCAACTGTCTGAAAGTTTTTTTGATATTCATAACACTGTCATGGGTAAGTTTTTTCTAAAAAAAGTTGAAAAGGCTCTATTTTAAACACAGAACAGTGTGAACTTGTGTTCTGAAGAAGGGTCACTGGATCTGAAATGTTAACTCTGATTTTTTTCCACAGGTGTTTGCTGACCTGCTGAGTTTTTTTCAGCAATTTCTGCTTTATGTTGCTGATTTCCAGCATTTACAGTTCTTTTGGCTTTGCATGTTAAAATAGCCGCTCTTCCTACATCAATTTATTACACTGACTTTTGGTCCCCAATTTTGTCAGGATCAGAACCTGACAGGAAACAGTATCACCTGCATGCAGGCACATACTGCTATTGAGGGCAAATAACACCAAACTGGTAGAAATTTTAAACAGGTGACATTTTCCTGCTGGTTCTGCCTCTGCAGACACCGCAATGTATCAATGGAGAGGCAAAAACCAGCTTAGCTAGGCCCTGGCTCCAATTTGCCAATGCCTGCTTGGAATATGATTTTGGTGATCCTAAAACACGTAGTGTAAATGAATGAAGACTATAGACACAAAAAGATTTCATACCCATAGACTTACAAATAGCAAACAAAAAGATTCAAAAAGTCCGAACTTAAAAGTTAATGTTTTCTATTTACTTTTCTAAAAATGCATTAGACTTTGGAACAGTACAGCACAGGACCAGATCCTTCGGTCCACCTTGTCTGCATCGACCGTGATGCCATTCTAAACTAATCCCATCTACCTGCATATGGTCCATTTCCCTCTAATCCCTATCCATTCAAGTGTCTGTCTAGACTCCTCTTAAACACTGCTGTCTTATTTGCTTCTACCATCTCTCCTGGTGACATGCTCCAGACACTTATCATTCTCTGTGTGGAAAAAACGCCTCACCTACATCCTTTAAACTTTTCCCCTCTCACCTTAAACCTATATCCCCTAGCATTAGACATTTTCACTCCAACTAGCTAACTTATCCATGCCTCTTATAATTTTATATACTTTTATCTGGTTACCCCTCAGCCTTCTTCTCTTTGGCAAAAACAATCCAAGTTTGTTCAACCTCTCCTTGTAGCCAATACACTCCAAACTTGGCAATTTACTGGCAAATCTCTTTTGTATCCTCTCCAAAACTTCCACATCCTCCCTACGGTGGTGACCAGAATTACACACAATATTCCAAATGTGTCCTAAAGTTTTATGGAGCTGAAACACACCACTTGCCCAGCTTTTATACTCAGTGTCCCAACTGATGAAGGCAAACATGCCTTTCATCTTCTTTACCACTTTATTCATTTGTATTGTTACTTTCAGGGAGCTATGGACTTGCATCCCAAGATCTCTTTATATATCAATGCTCCTAAGGGAGCTGCCATTTATTGTATATTTTCCATCTGCATTTGACCTCCCAAAATGATCACCTCACACTTGTCTAGATTAAACTCCATCTGCCAATTCCCTGCCCAACTTTCTAACTATTCGTATCCTTTGGCAAGCTTCTTTGCTATCCAATACTCCACCAACATATTCATCCAAATCATTTATGTCTATTGAAAACAACAGAGGTCACAGCATTGATCCTTGTGGAACACCACTGGTCAGAACTCCAGTAAGGGAAACACCCTTCAACAATCAATTTTCTATGACCAAGTCAATTTTGTATCTGACTTACCAACTCCCTGAGGATCCCATGTTAATTGATCTTCTGGACCTGCCTACCATGACAGACCTTGTCAAATGCTTTTGTAAAGTCCACATAGACCCATCCATTCTCAATTATCTTCGTCACTTCTTAAAATAAATCAGTCAACTTTGTGAGATTAGACCTTCCCTGCACAAAACCATGCTCACAATCCCCAGTAAGTCCATTCTTTTCCAATTGTAAGTAAATCCTGTCTCTATGAATCTTCTCCGACAATTTCCCTACCACTGATGTGAGGCCCACCATCTGATAATTTCCTGGATTATCTTGCTGTCGTTCTTAAAGGAACAACACTGACTATTCTCCAGTTTTCTGGGACCTCACCTGTAGCTAAAGAGGATACAAAGATCTCTGTCAATGCCCCAGAAATCTTCTCCCTTACCTCCTTCAGTACCCTAGGATAGATCCAATCAGGCCCTGGAGACTTATCTACTTTAATGTTTTTCAAGACACCCAACACCGCCTCCTCTTTAGTATCTTGGAATATGCCCTAGAATATCAAATAAAACCCTCCCTAATCTTACTGTCATCCATGTCCTTCTCCTTGATGAATAACAAAGCAAAATACTCAAAGGTATTTCTTCTCACTTTCTCTGACTCCATGCATAAATTCCCAGTTTATCCTTGAGTGGGCCTACACTACCATATATAATGACTTGGGATTCTCCTTAATCCTACTTACCAAGGACATTTCATGGCCTCTATTAGCCCTTCTAATTCTTTGTTTAGGTATTTTTTGCTTCCTTTATATTCCTTAGGTTCGAGAGAGGGACTCACGATTAGCATATTGCCTCCCAGGTACCAGGGTGCGTGATGTCTCTGATCGTGTTTTTGGGATCCTTAAGGGGGAGGGGGAGCAGCCCCAAGCCATGATCCACATTGGCACCAACAACATAGGTAGGAAGAGAGACGGGGATTTAAGGCAGAAATTCAGGGAACTAGGATGGAAGCTGACAGCTAGGACGAACAGAGTTGTTGTCTCTGGTTTGTTGCCCGTGCCACGTGCTAGTGAGGCGAGGAATAGGAAGACAGAGGAGCTGAACACGTGGCTACAGGGATGGTGCAGGAGGGAGGGTTTTGGATTCTTGGATAATTGGGGCTCTTTCTGGGGTAGGTGGGACCTCTACAAGCAAGATGGTCTTCACCTGAACCAGAGGGGTACCGATATCCTGGGGGGGATATTTGCTAAGGCTGTTCGGGTGGGTTTAAACTAATTCAGCAGGGGGATGGGCACCAAAATTGTATTTCGACTATCGAAAAGGTTGAGAGTAGGGTGGTCCAAAATAAAGTTTCAGGGAAGCACCTAACAAATAAATTCTGCCAAATCTAAGCCCCTTGCAATAAATGAGTCTTAGTTTATATTCGGCAAATTAGAATCGCACACTACAACAACTCTTTTGTTTTTACATTTCCCATGATTTGCCTAGATATCTGTTCCTATATCTTCTGCTTGCTGTTGGGAGGCCTATAATATAATCCCATCAGACAGACTACACCGTTTTATTCCTATATCTATATGACCTCAGTAGATGAGTCCTCCAAGATGTCCTCTCTTAGTACAGCTGTGACATTTTGTTGAATCAGTAATGCAACTTCCCCACCCCTGTTACATCTCTTGTTATCATGTTTCTTGTACCTAAATCCTGGAATGTTGAGCTGCCAGTTCTATCCTTCTCTCAATCAAATTTCTATACTAGCTACAACATCTTAATTCCATGTAACAATCCAGGTTCTAAGCTCATCTGCCTGACCTGTTACAGTCCTTGCATGAAAATAAATACAATTCAGACCACCAGTCCCACCACATTCATTAACCTGTCCTGCCTTTTCTTCCTATGTGACTTATCTGACTTTACCTCTACTTTCTCAATTATATTGGTTCCCACATCTTTGCCACACTAATTAAAACCATCGCAGCTGGCATTAGCAAACTTCCCTGCAAGTATATTGGTGCCCCTCTATTGACATGTTTTCATTTCCAGAACTAATGTGTCTAACCTGAATGAGCAAAAAATAGTTTTAAAATATTCAGTATATTTGCAAATATAAGAGAAACACATTAAAATGCAGCCCTCTGTAACCTATCCTTTTTGTACCGGTCCCTCCTGCTCTGAAAGAGATCCCAATGATCCTGATATCTGAAGCCCTCCCTCCTACACCATGAGATGCATTCAACTGTATTATTTTCCAAATTTCTGGCCTCACTAGCCATTGCTGCTTGTTTATATCAGCATTAATATAATAGTCTAATGATGTGGACATATACATTACAAGACTTATTAAAGTTTCAGAGATAATGGGAACTGCAGATGCTGGAGAATCCAAGATAATAAAGTGTGAAGCTGGACGACCACAGCAGGCCAAGCAGCATCTCAGGACTCCCGAGATGCTGCTTGGCCTGCCGTGCTCATCCAGCTTCACACTCCATTATTAAAGTTTCAGGTGTCTTTTCATAATGTGCAAAATAAACTTCAGAACTCAAAAGATTATCCCCTTTCTACTCAAAAACCTGATCAGATCCACAGTTTGAAAAAGACAGCAATGCTCTTGCAGATTCCATTATATTTTGGAGATTCTGTTATAATTACTGCTATTGCCATGACATGCTGGACTTCAGATGAAAAGACAGGCTAGCAATTTATTTTCCGTTCTTGAAAAGGATTCCACTATCAACCACGCCAAAAGATGAAAGCATGCTCTCTCTACTTGCTATTAGCAAGTGAAATGAAATCAAGTGAAATTACTGAGAGCAACCTTAACCTCGTTCCTAATTGTTAGAGGCTTATAACAGTAAATTGACCCTAATTCCTTAAAAGCACTAAAAGGGGTCGGAAATGGCTGGTGCAGAAAATGAAATCATAGACTATGGCAAGTAAAGGCGTTGTTTAAGTGACATCTTTTCATGAAAAGTAAAGGGAACTCTGTTATATCAGACTTCGTAGCACATGATAAGTCTGCAACGTATTGACACGTTTTCCTTTCCAGAACGAGTGTGTCTAACCTGGATGAGCAAAAAATAATTTTTAAAACTCAATATAAGTGTAAATATAAGAGAAACGCATTGAAAGGTGGCTCGACAATTTGTAAATGAGTCATCAGTTCCTGATTTGCACTGCAGGCTTAAAAACCTTCCCTAATCTACTGCAAATCTTTTGTTAAAAATCACACACAGCTAAGTTCCATCATTGGTGCTTTGTTCAGAAATCTCCAATGTGTATTTCTAAGAATGTTAATTGACAATGTCTAGAATACAATGGCACAAGGCTCACTTGTTTCAAACTTCTGACAATTAACAAGTAAAACTCAGGTGTCATTTATACACATGCAAAAAAAAAACTATGGAAAAAGTAACTCTTGCAGCCACCTGAAAATCTAGTAGTACCGTTACAAGGAACTGGACAACACCTTTTATTTTAAAGAAATGCCTGTCTATAATAGGTTTACTACATCTCAAAGAAATACTTCAAACAGCAAATTCAAATTTGAAATGTAGTGACAATGAGCAATTGCATCTGTCGTTTTGCAAACAGCAATGTTGCACAGTTAAATCCAGTTTTGATTATGTATTAAAGGGCAGAACAAGAAGACAACTGTCAGTATATCTTTAAGAATACAAACAGTAGAAGCATCAGTGTGAACGCTTTCAGAGCCCAGGTAGGTGCCCTACAGCTTCCAGATTTCATCATGTGAATTCACAAGGAGTCATTTTGGCCATCGCATCCCTCAATAGCAACGAACCTCTCAATGTTCACACTACTGAAGTCACAAAATCTGAGCTGGTATCTTTAATACTGGCTTGAATTATGGAATAATCTCAAGGAAAGAGCAGATGGAATGTGGAATGGGGGCAGGTGCTAAATGCCAATTATGGTATATTGGGAGAGGTCTTCTGCTCTGTTATGGCAATGCTGATATGCTACAGCAATGCATATTTGGAAATTACACTATAGCAACCAAAGTAGACGATTCTCCCTTAAAGTACAATACTTATACTGGAACTTTTAACAGGTTCACGGGCAGACAGATAGCATATTTTGCATAATCTTATTACCTAACAGAAACATTTATACTTGCTCTGGGACCATGCATTTCAATTTGTCTTTGCCAAGTGGGCTTTCTCTTTTTAAAAAGAATGATCTAATACCATGGAACATTCTGAAAACTTAAAATACCAGACATTTTGTTTAATCAGCCCAAATGCTACTACAGTTCCTGCACATTCTTGCAAATATTTAGTTGATTAAAATACTTCTTAATTTCAAAATGCACAAGAATTAAGTTTAAATTGTTTCCAATTTCTTGTTTTGAGACATCACTGAAAAATTTGTATTCTCTGGAAACTGCTTGTTTCAAGTTGCAAACACTGAAGGTTCAGTTGATGAAGACACAGGTTTAACTTACAGTTGAACTAGAGGCACATGGAAGCCCAAAATTCAACTCTGATCTGTGCTGATCTAGGCACTGGAGTACTTTAACTGTTTTGTTGAGTTCTGTGTAAGAACAGTAATCAAGGTTTTAGCTCTGAGCACTGGATACAGACTGAAAATACAGTACTAAAATTGACATCCAGTATAGATGGGATCAGACTTGTCTCATTGTAATGTGCTGTTGTTCAGGATATTTCTAAGACATGCGAGAAAGACGATATGAAGTCTGCAGTTTTTGCCATTCCAGAAAAATCAGTTGTGTATGAATATAGGCTGAACTCTTAAGAGTTCAACAACTACTCATTTGAAAGGGAAAGTATATCTGGAATATTGGCTTAACCATGCTATAGTTTTTTTTGTCCATGCTATTCTTTGAAGATAATGTAAACTATTAGTTTTCCCAAATGAACAGAATTAAGATTATGCTGAACAAATGGTAAGTTAACGAAAGTAACTTGAATGGAAACATTATTTTGCTACCAGATAGTTATGTAAACCATCCTAAACAAGTGAAGGAAAATAATCATTATGGAAATCACATAAATGTAATCACTTAATACAATAAATGAGAGCCCTGGAGATATTCGCTCATAAAAACTACGTTTTTAATTATACTGCTTTTGAAACAAGCTCACAAATGAGATTTTGAATTGCAATACATTTTGGAATTTGTGTTGCTGAATCACATCAAACCAATCTGAAATGTTGTGTGTGTGTGTGAGATAAGTGCAATATTTTCTAATAGAGAGACACCCTGAAATTTATTATTATTAAAGAACTGTGCACTCCAAACTCAAGTACAGCAACTGATCTTAACAGTAACCTTCCATCTTTCCAGGTTTGCATGTGGTGAGTTCATCCAAAAACTGATTTTTAAATTTATTGGATGTGAGTTTGCTCGCTGAGCTGGAAGGTCAGTTCTCAGACATTCCGCCACCACCCCAGGCAACACCACCAGTGAGCCCCCGACGAAGCGCCGGCGCCACGCCCCGCCCCCTACCCACCCGGCCAGGTCTCCCTGGGCCGGCGATGCCACTCCCTGCGCCGAACTCACCGAGGGCGGAAGGGCCTGTACTGTGCTGTATGTTCTATGTTCTAAGACCCTTCTGTACTTTGACTCAGCATCGCCAGATATCTGCCCCACTATGGTCATCAGCCACTGGTAGATGGCATTCGTTTGGAATTTGGCCACACAGTCATAGATTACAGGGAGTACAATAGGGGACTGAGGAGACATATTGCGGGGGCTCCAGTGTTGTGTGTTATTGTGGAGGAGGTGCAGTTACCTGGCCTCACTGATTGCAGCCTTGAGGTCTGAAAGCTGAGGATCCAGTTGCAGAGGATGTGCCAAGGTCACACATTTTTAAGATCAGTCTGGAGGGGATTAGAGATTTTGAATTATAAGAATAGAGAGAGAGTCATACAACATGGAAAGACCCCTTTGGTCCAACTAGTCCATGTCGATCATAATCCCAAACTAAATTAGTCTTATCTGCCTGCGCTTGGACCATCTTCCCCCAAACATTTATTATTCGTGTGCTTATCTAAATGTCTTTTCAATGTTGTAACTTCCTGCATCCACCACTTCCTCTGGAAGATCATTTCACACACAAACTACTTCTGTGTGTAAAAACAAAAAGCTCCTCATATCTTTTTTAAATCTTTCTGTTCTTGAGATTCCCCATCCTCGGGGAAAAGACACCTGCCATTCATTTTATCTATACCCGTCATCTTTAAAGTCACCCTTCAACCTCCTGCACTCCAGTGAGAACAATCCCAACCTATCCAGCCTCTCCTTTTCACTCAAACCTTCCATTCCTGGCAATATCCTGGTGAACTCACTCCAGCTTAATAACATATTTTCTATAACAGGGCAACCCGAACTTGACATAGTATTCCAGAACAGTTCTCTCCAATGTCCTGTACAACCTCAACATAATTTCCCAACTCCTATACCCAGAGGTCTGAGCAGTGAAGGCAAGCAAGATAAATGTTTTCTTCACCTCCTAATGTCACAAACTTCAAAGAATTATGGACCTGAAACCGTGGATCTCTCTTTCTATAAGCCGTGACTTTTCTCACTGCAGTGTAGGATCTTGAGAGGTGACCTAATAGAGGTTTATAAAAATAATGAGGGGTCCGACTAAGGTGAATAGCAAAGGTCCTTTCCCCAGGGTTGGGGATTTCAAAACTAGAAGGCATAATTTTAAGGTCAGAGGAGAAAGATTTAAAAAGAACTTGATGAACAACTCTTTCACACAAATGGTGGTTTGGATATGGAATGAACTACTGGAGGAAGTGGTAGATGCAGGTACAGTTGCAGCATTTGAGAGACATTTGGATAGGTACGTGAACAGGAAGGGCTGAGAAGGATATGGGCAGGTGCAGGCAAATGGGACTAGTTTTGGGAACTCAGTTGGCAAGGACGAGTTGGACCGAAGGCTCTCTTTCCATGCTGTATGACTACTCGCCAGTTTTAAAACTTCTTTAATCCTTTGTTTTACCATTATCTTTGCCACATTGTACAGTGGGGTTGGTTTAACGACTTTTCACCTCTTTCCATCATTGGAACATAGCGTTTCTTTATTTCAGATACTTGCTATTGTTGTTCATCTTCTCTTCTATCTCAATTCCCTGCCTTTCGGGTTGATCTTGTACTCAGTTCCCTTGGGTTGCCCCTACATATATATTGAAGTTCATGTGCTGTTGGTTTTGTGATTGTTGTCCCTGACGATCTGCTCTCTCCTTTGCAGGCTGTGCATTTATTACATTCGCCACCCGCTCCATGGCCCAGAATGCAATCAAGACCATGCACCAGTCACAGACGATGGGTGAGTCCTGTCCAACAATCCAAGTCTGACAAAGAAGCTCTCAAATTATTCACTTCCACATTCCAATGCTGCAATTTATACAAGCTCATCTCAATCCACTGGCTGCTCAAGATAGTCCTGTAGTCGTCTCCTGTTAAGTACTTACCTGGTATCTGTGCTCATGCACTCCATTACAGGCTGGTGCTAGCTCGCCCAGTCCCCCGTGCTCGCTGGCACCAGCTCACCCAGTCCCCATGCACTCTCCCCGCTCTCTCATGAAGCAGCACAGTGGCTCAGTGATTAACTCTGCTGGCTGATAGCACCAGTGACTCCAGCCTCGGGAGCCTGTTTGGAGCTTGCATGCTCTTGGTGTCTGCACGGGTTTCCTCTGTGTGCTCCAGTTTTGTCCTATGGGCCCAGAGGTGCACAGGCTTTGTGGATTAGCCATGAAAGTTGCAGGGTTACAGGGATAGGTAAGTGGCGTGGGTCTGGGCGGGATGCCCTTTGGAGGGGTGAATTGGCTGAGTGGCCTGCTCCCACACTGTAGGATTTCTATGATCACTCACCCACCCCCCTCGATTGCTGGCTCTGGCTGTGCCCTTTGCTCCGTCACTGTCTCTGGCCTCATTCCCCCATCTATTCCTTACTCACTGGCTTGCTCTCCTTCTCTCACCGATGACTTTGCAGGTTGTGATTCTCTCACCCTGCTGTGCACTAACTGATGCGCTGCTTCACGCTC